>NW_024340699.1:9539543-9605594 GCF_902729225.1 Pteropus medius
TCCCTACCCGTCTCCTCCTTCCCTCTTTATCTCTCTGCCTTCCCTTTGCTTTCTCCTCCCTCGTTCCCTCCCCTTCTCTGCCTCTCAGATTTCCCTCACTCGGGCGCCTCTCTCCACCTCTCTGCCTCCACCATCTCCCCACCTGTCTCTGTTTTGTTCCTCTCTCCTCTCAGTCCTGTTTTCTGTCCGTCTCTCCGGCTCTCACTCTCTTTCCTGCTTCTTCCAAATCCTCTTCAGTTTATAGCCCCCACCCCATCTCCAGCCGTACCCGGCGGGGGTCAGAGCTGCGCCTCCACGCCCCTACACGACTCCCGCCCATGGCAGGGCCTCTGGCCTTGCACCTCGAGAAAATCCTCATCTCCCTTCCAGGTGGCCTGAGTACCTCCCTCACCACCTGTTCCCCCATATCCCAAATGCATGTGCACAGAGAGCCCAGCTCTGGGCCCAGGGTCTGGACAAAGGGTGGCTGAGCCCCAAAGCTGAACCCCATGAGTCAACTGTACCCCGACACTCACACGCCACCTTCAGGGTCATGTGCCTTTGCAGGGACTATTCTGAGAACCGCCTCCAGGAATCTACAAAGGAGCTGGGGCAGGTCTGAGTCTCCACGAGACCCACCCTTTGCATCTCAGTGGCTGAGGACGTGTGACTGCTGAGTACACAGTCTCAGAAGAAGACACTGGACCTGCACGTGACGAGCCCAAGGATAGAACTACTAAGCCCTGCCCCAGGGCGCACACCCTTGGCCCAAGCCCAGCCTCAGATCACGGCCGGTTTCAAATGAACTGAAACTTGACTGGCCGAGGTCCCCTACGTCCTTCTTCTAGACTCGGCATCATTGTTAAGACTGGAGACTCTCGAAGGAAGAACAGGGTCCTTGGAATGTGTCAGAGTCTGGGCCAGGGTCTGTCCCATGTATCTTCTCATCGAAGCCTCCCAAGAAGCTGAGAAGGTGTGTCCAGAGGCCGACCCCAAACAGATGAGGATGCTGAGGTCCAAAGAGGCCGAGCGACCTGACCAAGGCCACACAGCTAGAAACGTCAGGGCCCTGTCCAGCTCCAGCCCTCCGGCCCTCAATTTCTAGGCACCAGGCAGTTTGTGGTCCTGACACAGCTATGGCCAGGGGTCGTGTCCCTGCTGGAATGAAGACCCCGGATTTCAATTCGGTGAACATCAGGCACCGGCTCACGTGTCTTGCCCGGGCACTCCTGCCACCCTCCCTGCCGCTCTGGCTCCCCACTTGTCCAGCAGCAGCACCCTGACTATGCGCCCCAGATACCACTCAAATGGCAGGAAAGACAAACAAGGGGTCCCGCCTCGCCTCCCCAGTTTAAGGATTGGGTACAGGGACTTCGGCATGGTCAAGCGGATTCTCTTTCCTGACACTGAGCACAGAGGAACCAAAACGTGACAATTTATTGTGGAAAAAACCCTACCTGTGAATTCTTTGTTGCCAGGACTTCTGGAGCTGCCCTGGTTCCCGGCACTTCCATACATACACACACATATATCCACACACATGGATGGATAGGGAGGGAGGGAGGAAAGGCAGAACGAGGAGAGATTTATTGTAAAGAATTGGCTCACATGACTGCGGGGCCTGGCCAGTCTAAAATCTGGAGGGCAGGTTGACAGGCTGGAGACCCAGGGAAGAGTAGATGCTGCAACTCAAGTTTAACGTGAGCAGTTAAAAAGCAAAACCAAACAACACATGATTAAGAGCCAGAGAAAGCGGATAGAGAAGTGCACACTCATCCGTCCATTCATCCATTCGCAATTTACACACCTACGAGGAACTAAGCCCAGTGCCAGGCGTTAAGTGCTCAGGGAACTGAACAGTCGCTGGGAGCATCAGAGATCTCCGAATGCGGAAGAAGGCAATATGGTAAATCAGGGAAGGCTTCCTGGGGGAGGTGTAACGTGAGTGAATCTAGGAGCGAGGAATAGGATTTGGACAGATGGAAGGGAGGCTCGGGTAGGAGTCTTGAGTGTATGTGTTAGGGGGCATCGTGTAAGTAGATGCCAGGATGACCAGGGAACTGGAAGAGGAAGAGGACTCACCCCAACAGTCCCTGGGGGAGCCTCTGGGAGGAGATGGTACAGAGGAGCCCACCCCGTGCGTAGAGCCAGGCCTGTCTGTGATGAGGTGTGGGCTGTAATTACTGGACTGGAGCACAGGGCCAAGCTGAGTGGGTAAAACACTGACCCTGAGCCCAGCGGGGCACAGAGCAGAAGGAAGATTTCATTAGTGCTGGAGAGGAAGGATGATGTGCCTTCTCCCCAGAGGCCGGAGGGCAGGTGGCCGGCCAGGCGGGGGGCTGACCCCACGGCCCCACAGCGGTGACGGAGCAGCCTGGGAAGCCACGGGCGCTGAAGGAAGGGGAAGGGAGAGCATAGCTCCATTTGTCACTTACCCTGGAAGATGGAAGACGGCTGCTGGAAGCAGGCAGAAGTTCCCCTTGAGAAAGGAGAAGCCGTGCGAGAGGAAATCAAAGCTGTGCCTCTGTGGACAGAGAACGAATGAGACTGTCTGGTGGCTGACAGACGCTGGGCAGTGGCAGGCGGGGTACCGACCTGGGCTGGTGGCCTCAGACAGGAGGGCCCCAGGATAGGGCAGACCCTGCCTGTCTCCCTAGCTGCTCTGTGAGGACCCCAGAGCCGCCCCAACCCCAACCTCTCTCTTCCTCTCTCCATCTCGCTTGACCCCCTCTCCTCATCCCCTGCCCTCACCTCCTCCCAGAGACACTCCCACGGCAGGGACAGTTCTGAGTGGACCATGCTAAATAAAACTGGCATTATTGGGGGCAGCGATTCTATGCCTAGAACTGTGCTTGGTTTGGGCTTTTAAAGGTAACCATTAATCTCATTCCTTTCTCCTGGACCACTTGAGAAATAGATGGAGATATTGAATGTTATCGCTAGGAACTGCATGGAAGATGGGGCCTGAGGCCAAAACAGGTGCCCAGCATGTAGCCTCAGGAAGCAAACTTAGCCCCTGGGTCCCAAGCAGAGCAACTGGAGAACTGGGGTCTCGTGCATGTCCCCCTGAGCCTACAGTTGTGTGGGGAGGCCCTGGCATGTGTGCCCTGTGCTGGAGGCCTGAGCTCACACTGTAAGCCGTGAGGCTATATGAAGGGGCCGAGCCACAGACTTGAGGACCATTCGCCAGTTCTCCCAGTGAGATCTCCACCCTCCCCACCGAAACGGGCGTGGGAGGCAGGAGGAGGGACACCAGCTTCTTCCAGTACTTCTGGGTCAATACTGGCATTGGGGTTAGAAACGTTTTTTCCTTATGCTTCGTACTTTCCAAGTATTTTCTAATCAATTCCCCGCCATGACTATTTGAGATAGATGATAGGCCACGTCACCCATGGGGACAGGGATATGCAAAGAGATTAAGGGACGCAGCCCTGAAGAGATAGGGCTGGGTTTCTGCACAGGGCCCTGGCCCAGAGGCCTGGCCTCTGTTCTCTACAACACATGGTCCCCCAGCAGTCAACACACCGAGTTCCGTAGAGACAGCCACGAAGCTGTGAGAAGAGCTGTGACCTCGTCTGAGTTGCTTAAGCTTTCTGTTCTTGCTCCTCAATTGCAACGTGAAGGCGTTCGAAGCAATATGTATTCGCAGTGGACACGCTTCTTTCAGAGGTCTCTAGGGAATCCAGAGTTGCATGGTCCATGTCCTTGACCCAGCTGACAGATCTCAGGTGCCCCACCCTCGCCTTAAAATTCTCCATAGCGACGGGGGGGGGGGGGGGTTGCAAAGGGGCTCCTCCAGAGGGAAGCACAGGCTTCCTTTGTGCTGACGGAGCAGCTCGATATCTCGACTGTGCGAGCACTTACCCCACGTATATCTGTGATAGAACAGCGTAAAATACGCACACGCAAACGCTCATACACACGCGTGCAGGCAGTCTCCTGGCTTTGACACTGTACTGTCGTTACGCAGATGTCACCACTGGGGGACCCTGGAGGACAGGTACACAGGACCTTTCCATGCTATTTTTGCAACTTCTTGTGAGTCTATAATGTTTCAAAGTAAAAAGTGAAAAAAAAATTGTTTCATGGCCTCTCGTTACTCTTAGCATAAAATCCAAACTCTGCACCAAGGACCCCAGACCCGGTGCAGCCTGGTCCCCTGGCCTTCTCGGGAAACTGTCCCTTCACTAAGTGTGGCCCAGCCCCATCTCCCTTCTCTCCGGGCCTCAAGCCCCCCCAGCACGCCCCTTCTGCAGGGCCTCCGGCCTTGCTGTTTCCTTCAACTCAGGTTCTCTCACCCTAAATCCTGAACAGGGGTCAATCCTGCCTGCCATTCACATCCAGAATAAATCTCCCTTCTCAGCAAGGACTTTTATGTCAGGGTGACTCCGTCAACTCTCTCTGATCTACCGAAGCCCTAGACTACTTTCCTGGTCCCGTCCCTCACCCTTCCACGCATTTCGAGTCTCCAGTGCCCATACTTCCTCCTAATCGCTCTCCTAGCAAATCTAGCTCATGGTATAATGTCAGTCATTTACACTTTATTCTAAATTCCGGGTCAGTACCAACCTCCTCCAAACATTTATAATTTAAACTTGATTTGATATTACCTCATCTTGAGAGGATTTCAGTAAAGGGGAAACAGGTACATTTGGGGACAGAAGCGTCTTTCTGTGCCCATGATGTTATGCCTCAGAAGAAGCCAGGAGTAAATCTGGGTCTGGTTCTGGAGGAGAAGTTGTGACAACTGAGGACAACATTTGGTTCTTAAAATATGCAAAACCCTTTTCCATCCCAACTCTGTTGCTCTCTTCCTGCTTTTCTGAGCAAAACTCTTTCCCTCCCTGGACCATCTGTAACACGAGCGGTCCAGCTAGAAGGCCTATGAAGTCCTTTCTAGCTCTGAGTAGTATACCTCTAAGAGGGACCTCGTTGGCTGGGGACAGTCTGAGTTTTCAAGATGATGCGCACATTCGCATAAGAGCCTGAGGTACATGCCAAGCCCTTAGCTACCCCACCCCCACTCTGGCCATTTAGTTTCTGCTATAGAAAGTATCTGTATCCCCAGCCTACCTGAGGTCCTCCTCCCACCTGGGGGCTTAGCTTAGGGTGCTCAGGGTTCCGTGTGGCTCTGAGAGCTTGCAGGTAGCGTCCTCAGGCAAGGCATTGCATCCCCATCTGCTTCTTGCAGTATTAAGAGTAAAACACTTTTCGGTTTAGCAGACTTTGCTGAGACATGAGCAGACGTTGGTGAGCAGAGCTCTAGGCAGGGTAAGATCCTGGTCTGGTTGCATATGGAAGTCTGGAAGTTTCCATCCCTGGAGATTTTAGGAAGATCCGATTCTTTCTAGATGACTCAGTTACTCAATTCAATCATCTATCACAGGATTTTTCAAGTCAAGTCACTGGTGCATGGTGGCTGGACCTGCTTTCAACAAAGTCCACCCAGCTGTAAGTTTGGGAAATCCGTGAATGGGGTTACTGATGCCTTGTCGCTCTACCCATGGGGCCCCGCTACGGCAGTGATATCAACTGTGTCACCTTCAGAGCCGGTTAGCGGAGGTCCCCGAAGGAAGTCATACGATTACAGTGGTGTTTGGCTGGCAAATTCCTATTCATCTTTCCAGACCCAGCTCCAGCTTCTTCTCTTCTGAAAAGCCTTGCCTGACTGCCGACGAGGTTGGATTAGAGGACCCCTTCTCTGAGCCAGTGTACCCTCTGAGCTGACTGCCACAGGCCCATCCCCCTTTCTTCAAATGGTTTATATGTCGCTCTGTCCCCACAGGACTGAGCTTCCTGAGAGCCAGGACCGAGCCCACCTCATCCCTCTCTGCATCTCTGGTACCATCACAAGGTGGAACAGAGCGGTGGCTTGGTGGATACTGGGTGAATCGTAGAAAGGACTGGCTTAGAGCTCATACATCACAGGCAGCAGATGCTGGGTCGGTTGGTGTGGGACACAGGCGAGGAGCTCATCTGCGGCCTGCCCCAGCCTCCTCCTACTCAGCAGCCACGATTTCTAGTGAACAGTATCAACTCACCACACACCAGGCTCGATGCTCATCTGCAGAGCATCCTCCATCCAGAGCAGCCCTCAGCTGCAGGTGCCTATACGAATGCACCATGCAAACATCAGCCCTGGGAAAAAGAGCCCCGGATTGCCAGCTCCCCCGTACCCATTAGAGTGCCCACCCCCCTCCCTCGCTAGGGGCCAGCCCAGCGCAGGAAGGAACAACAGAAGCAGAAATCATTTTGAAGTTCCCCTGTTGTCAAGGCAGTGTCCCCTGGCTGCCCAGGAAGGGACACACCCCCCCTCCGGACAGGCGGAGAGGAGGAGAGCAGCAGCCCGGCCTCCGGGAAGGGGGTCCCCGGTGTGCCGGGGAGGAAAGGCAGTGCCCCAGCTCCTGGAGGTGCCCCGGCACTCCAACAGCCACCCCTCCACCTGTGTGCAGCGCCACCTGGGACCAGGGTGTCCTCTAAGCCAAGACAAAGTCCTCTGACCCAGGGCAGTCATCCTGGGAGGGGGCGAGTGGAAGCTCCCCACCCCCCACTTGTTCTTGGGGGTCAGAAATAAAATCGGGACTCCTCCCTCCTCCCACGGTATTTCCTGAACATTCTTTTGGGGGCTTGTGAACGCGGAGATGTGTGTGGGGCAGGCTCCAGCTCTGGTGTGCAGCCTGTGACGTCTCCAGCGGGCAGCCCCCAGGGCGGCACATTCTGTGGTCACTGCGTCAGCCAGGTCACAGCTTAACCCCCACCCACAGCCTAGAACTGAGGTTCGCTGGCTCTTTGGGACTTTCTGGGCCACGCCCCTCCTGGGTGCAGGGGAAAGCTGCTTCTCCTTGCCAGGAGAAAACAGATCAAGACCTCAAATCCCGCTCCTAGGAAAGATACATAGGCTCATGGAGTATGTGATGTTCCCACAGCAGAGAGAGCTGGTGGGGCTGGGAGGGGAAATCAGGGCTGTCTCTGCTCTCTAAGGCCCCATTTGGATTAGGGGAAGGGTCTTCTCAGCCCCCCAGATTCTACCACCAAAGGCTGAGTTTCAGTGCTGAGCAGTGCTCTGCCTGTGGGGGTCCAGGACCAGCCCCTCTCTAGCTGATCCCCTGTTCTTTTAGGCCTTATCTTACACTAGAGCCTCTGCAAGTCAAAATCCAAGAAGATGGCCCCATTGTTTCTGTGCCATTTATGCCCCAGGTGGTGCATGCTACAGGTCTCACATGTGGGGCAGGGTATACGGTGACCGGAAATAACAGAAGAAACATCCGCTGAGATCGTGTACCTTTAAGTCGCGTGATTTCTGCAGCCCCCTTCCAGAGTCAGCCCTCAGCATCATGGCAACCACAGACTGTCCCCGCTCCCTTCTTTCCTCCCTCCCCACTCCTGGGTTTCTTCCCTCTTCAGATTCCCGCTGCGCAGCAGGAGCGCTGGGAGGCTCAGAGCCAGCGCTGACCGGTTCAGTGGGCCGCGAAGGGCCAGGGGCGCTCACCGTGGGCATGATCAGTAATCATCACGCAGCATGGCCGCTGTTCCTTCCTCTCCGCCCCGCTCACCTCCTCTGGGGTCTTCAGTCAGTAGAAGCCGCGGAGGAAAAATAGACCCTGTGCACATCCTGCGGGCTGGTGGGCCCGGCTGCAGGCCCCAGACACTAACGGTGTGGGTAAGAGCAGCATCTGCCAGTCAGAGGGCACACCTCCCCTCTGCATCTGTCCCTCGGCTCCAAGAAGGTGCACCATACCTACGAGTCCCCAGTGAATCACTACCTCCCGGGAGAAACGATGCTAGAAGAAATCAGTTACTACAGCAGCAGGAGGGCCTTGGGCTAGACAGGGAGTGCAGGCTCGGGAGACGTGCGTCTGAGTTCAAGGCCAGCTCCACAGCCTGCTGTGTGACTTTGGGTAGGTCTTGTAACTTCTCTGTGCTCCGGTTGCCCCATACGTAAAATGAGGGATCATGAGAGTATGTACCTTATGGGGTATGGAGATGATTCATTGGAGCCGGGCACGTGGCTGGCACATGGTCAGAACTCCACAGACGGTGGCCGCCTTTGTTAATGCAATTATCACATAGTCTGAGGATAAAAAAGGGGAGTTAACATGACCGACCCCTGGACATTACCAGGAAATTATGGATCTGTATTTTATACACACTTTAGAAAGACAAGATACTCTGCTCATGGGATCTGTCCCCATTGCCTCAGCCATTTCAGTGTCCCCTGGCCACCCTGCCATAGCAGTATGTCCTGGGCCACCCGCCACCACCCCGCCTCAGCCCTGCCCTGCCTCTCACCTCCACTTCCTCCGGCACCATCCCTTTCGACCTGCTCCATCCTTGTTTTCTCCACCCACCTCTACCCTGACCTTTGCCCTCCTAAACTGACCTTGGCCCCTAAACTTGCTGGTCCAAAGTTTTGTTTCTCCCCAGGACTTTGGGTGGAGCTGGCCAGCCTGGTGAGGGTCAGAGGCCAGCCGTTCCCTCAGCAGCCAAGCTAGAGGGGTTATTCCCAGGGCTTCTTGGTAAAGTCCAGGATCTTATAGTAAGTTGCCGATCTGTCTTTTGTCCCTTAGCCTGTGAGTTCTCTAAGCCGGTGAGCACAAATATCTTCGACCTCGAGACCCGCTCAGGGCACGATAAGCAGAAGGCACTCGCTAAGTTGTGACTGAGCGAGCGAGTGAGTGACTGAGGATCAATGTCGACAGCAGCAATGACTGGCATTTTGTGCCGAGCCTCGCAAACCACCAGGCACTACATGAAAGCACTGGAAAGCTTCTCATTTAATCCTCATGCCAGCCCTGAGAAGTAGACACAATCAGTGCTTGCATTTTACAGACATTGAAACTGAGGCTCAGAGAAGTCAAAGTCACACAGCTAAGAAATGACTGGATCACATCCCTTACTGCAATCTTTTCTCCTAAGAACAGAGTTTCTTAATCAGGTGCTCCAGCACGTGAACACGATGAAAGTTTATGCAAAGTGCGAGTATGTGTGCATGTGTGCATGATTATTTTGGAGGAGAAGGTTCACAGGTTTCATCAGATACTTAAATGTTTTTTGAACCTATTTGAATCCATCCATCTCTCTACCCTTCCTCCTTCCATCCACTCCCAGAGATCCCATGTGATCAGTATTCACACAGTATGTGCCTTGTGCCGGGCTTGGTGCTGGCACCCATGACTTGTCTAGTCTCTAAGACACATAACGTGCTTCAGATAATGAAAGCTGAGATGATATGGAACGTCCTTCTCCCTCTACCTGGGTCTAGATAACCCAGAAGGGCTTTGCTGCCAGCATCGGGGCTGCGTGGGTGGCTGCACTCTGCCTGAACTCATCTCAGCCCCTGGCGGAGAATGTTCCAGCTCTGGAGAAGGAAGGGGGACCCCTTGGGCAGTGTGGCCATCAGGATGTGAAAGACAGAGCCTGTGTCCTGGCTTTCCCTGCATCCCCTGCAGCCTGAGTCAGCCCTACTTCCTCAAGGGACATGATCAGCCTTGACAGATGAGGGCATGCTTGATGCGTAAGGCACTTCCCAGGACAGGCACTTCCCAAGCCCCAATCTTATCTCAAGGTCTTTTCTCCTCGTGGGAGGTGGGGAAGCAAGTGCTTGCAAAGCAGACCAGAAGGGGAAGCTGAGGAATGGGGGTGTTTGCATTTTTGGAGCCAGGACTGTGCTGCAGCCAGGGAGATGCTTGTCAAGCACTTGTCATCATTAACGTCTTTAGCCTCACACCACAACAACCCACATGGCTGGGATTTTCCTGCTTGTGGAAATTGAGACTTTCAAAGGTCAAATAACTGCCTGAGATCACAAAACAAACATCTCATTTGGAGCCTAATCTCCCTGCCTTGAAAATTGTATCCACTCCACAGCCCTCTGAGGAGCTATATGTACTTGTGACATCACTTTGTAGTTTGTAAAAGATTATCTGACTTAGCTTCTTAAGCATCCCCACCCCCACCCTATTCTCTCTCTCCTTCTCTCCTTCCCAGCCTGATGGCTGTTTGTAACGGTGAGAGGGGTTGATTGTCTTCAGTCATATGCCACCAGCTCCCTGAAGGCAGGACTCCCGCCTCCTCAAGTTCATTACTGGTCTATATATTTAGAATAGTGCCTGGCTGGGAGGTGGTCCTTAATAAACATTTGTTGAATGAATGGATGAAAGAATGAATAACTACACGAGTCCCAGAGCAAATAATAACAAAAGACATTTGCAGAGAGCTTTCCAGAGAGACAGAGCACATTTCCCTTGATTCTACCCAACCCAGTCCTCACATCAACCCTTGAAGTTGTCCTGCTCAGCGTCACAGACGAAGATGCACACTTAGTCAGAAAAGCAGGACTCGATCCCAGGGCTAAGCGGTGGCGCCCTTTTCCCTGCCCCGAAGGATCTCAGGATGAATATTTGTGGAGCGCTGAGGACATCCTGGGCCAGGCTGAGCTGTGGTGGGTGGGGACAGGGGAGGAGGTGCCTGCTCTGCTTTCCGAAAGCTCAGAGTCTATTTGAGGAGGCCAGACTTATGCGTGTGGAACATTTGGGAAACGGTACAAGACAGTAGCTGAATTGCACATAATCAGGTGCCAACCACATTTCCTTCCTTAAGTAATCTGAGTCTTTTAATACCAGATGGGGACCCTGAGAATAGATCTCCTATAAAACAGATGAAGAGCGAAGATGGGAGCCAAAGGGAGGGCTGTGGCTCACTCGTTTTTACCCCTCTCTAGCCCGGCGTGACGCCTGGCCACGGCCACAGCAGCGGTGCCCTCTCCATAACCAGCCACGCGCGCTCGGGGCCAGGTGCCTGCTGAGGGTCGTACAAACGTGACTTCACCGCTGCTCCCAGCAATGCTGCAAGGCAGACGCAACACGGCCCGCAGAGGGTGTGGGGTCCGGAGAAAGTACTCGTCAGGCCCAAGGCCGCACAGATAGTAAGGGGCGAAATCAGGATTTGAATGCAGAGCTAGTGGCCTCAGACCCATGCTCTAAATCGGACACCTCTGTCTCCGCGCGTGGTGGGGCCTCAGTGAACGGCCTTTGCCCCGAGGATGGGGAGGAACGGCTGTATGTGCATACACGCGGACAAGCACGTGCGTGCTTTCACAGGATCCCTGCGCCTCTGCCCATCTCGCCCCTTCCTCCTGAGCAGCCTCCCAGCGGGGACCCTAAGGCAGCGGTCCTCAACCTTTTTGGCACCAGGGACTGGTGCTCCCATGAGAATCTAAGGCTTAGTGATCTGAGGCGGAGCTGAGGCGGCGATGCCAGCGCTGGGGGGCGGCTGCAGATACAGAAGCAGCTTCCCTTGCTCTCTACTCACGTCCTGTTGTGTGGCCCAGTTCCTAACAGGCTACAGACCGGTACCGGTCCATGGCATGGGGGTTGGGGACCCCTGCCCTAAGGAGTCCTATGTAGATGCTCACGGCAGAGGGAAGAGAAGGTCTTTCCTCCAGAGACTTCTGAGGACATGCACGGGTGCTGGGCGTGTGCCTTCGTCTGCTCGGGCTGCTGTAATAAAATGCCACAGACAGGGTGACTTCAACAACAGAAATTTATTTTCTCACAGTTCTGGAGGCTGGCAGTCCAAGATCAAGGAGCCAGCAGGGTTGGTGTCTGGTGAGAGTTCGCTCTTGGGTTGCAGATGGCTGCCTTCTCCTCCTTCCTGTGTGCTTACAAGGCCTTTCCCTGGCCATGTGGCGGGGAGTTCAGGGGGTCTTTGATGTCTGTTCTCATAAGAACATTGAGGTCACTAATCCCACGGGGTCAGGGCCCTACCTTATGACCTCATTTAACCTTAATTTTTTTTAGAGGCCCCATCTCCAAATACAGCCACACTGATAATTAGGGCTTCAACATATGAATTTGGGGGGTACACAAACGTTTAGTCCATAACAAAGAGGATGAGGGAGGGGTCAGAGCTGGGGACAGTGCATGAGCTAGCTCGCCTGTCTGAGTAGAAGTTGCCACAGCCATTAAAAGGCTCAGGGTGGATGGAGCTTTGAAGGTTGCCTGAGCAAGTACATCCTGTGGGGATAGCAGGACCAAAGGCCCCTACAGCCAGGAGACCGATGGGAGGCTCCCTGGCTCCCCACACAGTTGTCTGCTCTCTGTTGCAAATCCCCAAGAGGCAGGAAGTGGCTCTTGTCCCTCTTGTCCCTCATATTTAACTTAATCCTCCTTAGATGCATTCTTCACGAGCGTTTCATGGGTGGTGTTTGCTGCACCGCACAGTGCATGTGCGTGTTTCTGTTTATCTGTAGATAATGCCAACCACTCAGGGCATCATGAGGAATACATGAGCTATCGCGCATGTATATACCTGGTACGAGCTTGACATATGAATGAATAAACATTTGTTGAATGAATGGACCTTTGCTTGGAAGAATAAGCTTCTTCCTTTGAAGAGACAGGATGATGTGGTAATTTTTGGTGTTTACTTACTAATTGGGTCACTGAGCAAAGAAATTCATTCATTCATTTGTTCATTCATTCATTCAGCACAGAGTGACTGCACCCCTGTCTGAAACCAGGGGTCAAGCAGACAGTATACAGCGAAAGCGGTAGCGGTCTCTACTCGCAGTCCAGGGGGAGAGACAGACAAGGAGAGTGGCAACGAGAATGGAGGGAGTAAGTACTTTGACGGAAAAAAAGCCCCTAGTACTCCAGGAACCCCAAGGCGGGCACCGACAGGAGACCAGGGAGGGATTCCCTGAGGAAGTGACACCTGAAGCAGATGGAGACCAGGGTGAGAGACCTACTAGGCAGAGGGAGCAGTGTGTGCAAAGGCCCTGGAGCACAATCACGGAGGGCACGCTGGCGACTAGTGAGGGTCTGTGCAGCTGGAGCCCCAGAAGGAGCGCCCTGGAGCAGAGGGATTAGGAGGTGAAGCCGGGCCACAAAGGGGCCTCATAATTCACGCGTAAGCGGTTTGGACCTCATCTCGGTAACTACTTCATTCCCACTGCTCGGAGGCAGCCAGCTGCAAACAGCCCTGGAGGCACTTTGCTATTTCTGATCTATAAGACAGAGCAATTCATCCGGACTCTACTTCTTCAGAGGGTCGTGGGGAGGAGGAAATCAGAGGGTGGCATCTCAGCCTTTCGTAAACTCTCAGGTGCCAGTCCTGGTCTTTGGGGAGTATGGAGATTAGCAGAGGCCTGAGGGTGGAATGGTTTGGTGCTCTATCCAGTGATCTGAGAAGTCTGGGGCCTGCATCATCTCCCCAGCAAAGATCCCACCTCTGTTCCTTGAGTCCTGGCCATCCTGATGGGTCCTCTCATGACCTCTGGCTTCGCCCCACCCCATCCTTCTTCCCCAGCGGGTAAGCAGGTCAGCCCCTACCAGTCCTGCTCCGTCATATAGGATTCCAGCCTTCATGGACTAGACAGATGAGTGCCGGCAGTTAGGAGAGCAGAAGCTTTGAATCTGCTGGGAAGTAGAGGACCTCTCCCCAACTCAGTGGCCCCCAATGTCCTCATTTGCCAACAAGAGGCGGTGACAGAGCCCCCGACTCCAAGTTCTAATGCCGCGTTCTGGCTGGGTCTTACCGACAGTTAACCTCAGTTTCTCTCAGAGGCGATGATTAGACACTGCCTGCCTAACTCGCAGGGCATGGATGATGTGGGGCGATGTGTGTCACACGGCAATGGGCTGTGCATTAAAAGGGACGGGTGTGAGGACATGCACGTCCCCTGTTGCACAAAACAGGACGTGTGTTTGGATTTGAGAAAGCATTAAGCGCCATATAGGTCAAGAAAACAACTCATGGTCCCTGGCCAGGCCATAGGCCACCTATGTCCCTGCAAGGGCAGCTGGTGGGCTGGCAGGAGGGGAGGCAGCTCCTGGGGGCCCTGTGTCCGTGGGGCATGGCCATATGCCTGTGTGGCTGCGAGCCTGTGTGAACGTGGGTGACTGCAAGGCTGTTGTGCGCTTACAGTGCATCTTTGTGCCTGTGTGTCTGTGTCTTCTGTGGGGTCCTGTGGATGCACCTGTAGGTGTATTATGGCTGAGTGTGTCTGTGTGTGCAACAGCAATGCCTGTGTGGACCTGTGGGACCTGTGCCCATGTGCAACTCTGTGTGACTACGCGTGTTGGAGGCCACAGGTTAGGAGCCCTGTGACCAGGCAGCTCTGACTCGGGGGAGGGGTGGCTCCCCCTCAGGCTTTCAGGGAGCAAAACCCTCAGGCTTGCATTTCAGCAGATGAGGGCGGACCCAAACTTGGCCCTTTTGCCTGACAACCCCAGAGATAGGGGTTATGGCCTGTGTGATCTGGAGCCAGGACTCACAAAATGGAGACTGCCTCCTAAATTCATCCGTTGCCCCTCAGCACTAACTCACAGCCTGTCCCATAGCTCATTAGTTACTGGGGAGGTGGAAGGATGAAGGAGGGAGGGAGTGGGGGAAGAAACAGCCAAAAGAGAAAGCAAGGGCCAAGGGGCCTGAGGCTTCTTTTGCTCCATTCCCAACTCCCTGTCCTTAGAAGGTGGCCCTGGCCTTGGAGGAGCAGGAGGGGCCCCTAGTCCCACGACAACCCAGTTAGATGTACGTTTGTTTGTCGTCCTTTCCTGGGTGGGGCGGACTTTTCCCCACCCAGAGAGAATTCAGGCGGGGAATTAAATAAGGATTCCCTTGAAGTCAAATGAAACAGCGCAACACGCGCACGCACACACACATACGCGCACATACATGCGCACACACGCGCACACACGTTCTCCCAGGAGCAGTCCGCTGCCCCCTGCACCCCACGCACCCGCTGGGTACCTGGCGGGGATCTGGCCGGGGAGCCCGCGCGCCCCGCTCGTGCGGGCGCGCAGGGCGCAGGGCAGCAGCGCGGCCGGCCCCGCCCCGGCCCTCCAGGGGAGCCGCCCGCCTGCCGCTCCGCTCCGCTCCGCGCGGTCCCCGGCTCTGTTCATTCATGATTGGTACTCGGTCCCCCGAGCCCCAGCCCGAGCGCCGGGAGGGGAGCCGAGCGTGCGGCGGGAGGGGCGAGTGGAGCGCGGCTCCCGCACCGCACGCGGCGCTGGCTCTGGAGCCTCAGGCGGGCGGCCGTCCGCCCCGTGTCCAGCGCCAGGCAGGCTCCGAGGCGCCGTCGTCGGCCCTTGGCGGGGGGAGCGGCCGGGCCCGGTTCCGAGGGCTCTCCGGGAGCCGCTGGCCCTGGGGGTCGGGGCATGTGCGGGGCTGAAGGAGGAAAGGAAAGGCTCCCGGCGCTCCAGCCCCACGCTCGCTGAATCCCGAGCTGCAGGCGCGCGGGCTGCCGGGTGCTGCTTTTTCTCCTCCCGTTCGGAGTAGACGATCCGAACTGGTTTCTTTCCAGGGGAGGGAAGGGGCAGGGCCCGGGGTCCCAAGTCGCACACAAGTCTTCGCTGCCATGGGGGCCGTCATGGGCACCTTCTCATCTCTGCAAACCAAACAAAGGCGACCCTCGAAAGGTAAGACACCTTCTTCCTTTTGTTCCCCTGGCTGGGTTTCGGGGTGCTGGGAACTGAGGTGGGGTGTGCCACCCGCCAGCCGTGGCCCGGACTCCCCTCTCCCTGAGGAGCGCGTTCGGGCTTCCTGTGTCCAAAAGAGCGAGAAGCGGGCGGGAGGGTCGGTGTGACACCCGCGAAGGCTCGGAGGACGGAGCCGAGTGGGCGCCTGCCCCGGGAGCAGAAAGAAGGGGCGGATTCACAGGTGGGGGTGACGGAATCGCCTGGTGGGAATGTCGGGAAGCTCTTCCCGTTCCCATGATGAAAGGCGATGTATTGCGAGCCCGCGGGCATCCAGTGAAGGTGCTCACGCATTCGCACGCTCCTCGGGCCGCGATGCGGGTGCAGACCTGGGAGTCTGCCACCCGGAGGGGGTGCAGTGTCTGCCCACCCGGGAAAACCTCTGCAAGCCAAAAGGAACCAGCCGCTGCCAGGTGGTAAAACTCCCAGGGCGCATGTCCTGGTGACTCGGAGATATTCGGGGACGGGGCGTCACGCCGGGGTGCTGCCGTGCTCTGGGAACCTCCGAGGGCACAGTCGGAGGGTGGCAGAGAGGTGAGCTGACGTCAGGAATTAGAAAGCATGATATCCGGCGCCCCTCCCGCCCGGCCCCTGGTCCACAGCTGCCTTTCCCCGGCTGAGACGCTACTTTCTCACCAGCAGGACTTTTGTCAAATGGGTCAGTGTGAAGTTGAGGCGAACGTGTGGCGACATGGGGTTCTATGCAGGACTCGTAGCCAGCAGTTAGCAAGTTGGTTGTTGGAATAAAGAGATGAGGCAGTTGGGAAAAAGGAAACGATGGGTGGGCTTGGTTTGGTCCGGTTTCATTCTCAAATTCTGTTGTGAGTGGTAGCAGGATTTTAAGTAACCTGACGCGTAAACCTTCAAGTTCTGCCATTGGAACCCAGGTTCCGGTTATAAGTAGGGTTACAGCTCCCACCCCTTGTGCTAGCTAGTGGTTAGGTCTGTGTTAGGATAAGGGTTCACCCCCCAGAGTGCACCCTAAGAGTCTACTCTTAAGACTTTGGTTGGTCTCGCCTGAGGTATCGGGGGAGTCTGCGTCGCAGAGCTACCCACCCATGAGTAACCTGCTCTCCAGGGGTCCGGACATGTGGCCCAGCCCGAGACATCAGGCTGGCAGAGGAACAAGATTTCTGGGTGAAGATCTTAGGGAATGAACCTAGTTTGGAGTTTACAACCGAGAGCATGGAGAAGGCTCTGGCCCATTTCTCTAGCCGAGTTATACATCCTGCTGGCGGGGAGGGACTGGTCGTCCTTTAGCAGTCCCAGTCAGGACAGACAGCTCTGCAAGCCTTGGCCCAGGACCTTGACATTCAGAGCCGGCGACTCACAGAGCCTTGATACTGCTCGACTAGGGACAAAGTTCAGCACCAAATTCCCATCTCCTCCCCCATCATCGGTCTGACCACCAGGAGGTACCAGAAGTCAGGGAACTGTGGAGACAAGATGCTCAGGGGGCTGTTTTAAAATATTTTTCATGCCTGTGGCACTCCTGGGAGGCAGCTAGGCGAATGTGACCCCATCACTTCCTCCCTCTGTGACCTCAGGTAAGTCCCTTCATCTAAGCCTCAGTTTCCTTATCTTTAAATTACATGAGGATACTACCTCCAAGTGGGAGACTGGGTATGTGGGGAGTGTTGGCCGTAGCCACCAGGGACCCAGAGGAGATCATTGAAAGAATATGAAGATCAAACAAATGATGGACATTGAGCTCCATCAAATGGGCAAAGGCTTAGAGCTCAGATATTACTCAGATGTTACTGTCCACCATTCCCTTCTCCCACACAAAACTCCAGGTCACCCCAGATGCATTCCTGCGGGATTCCCAGAGCCCAAAGCTCTTTGCTTCTCTCCCAGGGTTCTAAGAAAGAGAAGAGGGGTGCCAGCATTCAGTGAGCTCCTACTGTGTGCCTGACACAGTTCTAGGTGCTTTATCTGCACGTTGGCATTTAACTCTCACAAGTACACTTGTTTGGAGCTCATAGCAGGTCCAGGGCTGTTGGGCAAGCCCCAGGACAAGCTGCCCAGAGCAGTGAGCGATCTGCCTCTCTTACACAAAGCCCCACCGCATTGGCTGGAATTGTCCAGGCTCCAGCTGTGCGCATCGCTCCAGGCATTTGTCCTGGAGCAGAGTATTTTCTTACCATCTCCTTCCTTAAAATGCTGATCAGCAGAGGACCCTTCTTGCAGAGAGAGGCCGCTTGGAAACTGGCCGGGTAGGCTAGTGGTCAAGGGCCACTTCCTGGCCAGATTCCTTCCCTCCTTGGGACCTCAGTTTCTCCTTTGTAAAAGAAGGAAGTTACATTAGACATTTCCTCAGGTTCCGTCGGTTCTAAAATTTGAAGATTTTTATTGCTGGTGCCCTTACCAGAGCTGCTACTGTGATCTCTGAAACATTAGGCTCAGATCTAATTAGACACAGTCAGAGAGTGGAGGAGATTTGCAACTCAGGAGTCATTCTCCCCGCTGGGTTCAAATCCAGGCTCTACTACTTACCAGCTGTATGACTAAGCTTATTTTCCTCGACTATAAACCAGGGACAGCAGTGGTTACCATCTTAAAATAGCTGTGTGTTGTGTGGATTTCAAGGATAACACACGTCTGATGCCTTACACAAGCTCTGCTACATAATAAGCGGTCAGCAAATTTTAGCTGCTATGAAATTTATGACTTACTCTCTGGGGCTTCCAAATGCCTAGAGTAAGGCCATCCTGGAAGTAGTCAGTACCTCCGGTAGCCCTGACAGCTCATTCTGGGAGCTGTCTTCCAGCTCCGTCCAGGTAACTAAGACCCCAAAACCAGACACACACATGCTGGTCATGTTGCTGCAGCCCCACTGACCTCCGCTCTGTGGCTGGTCCAGAAAACATGATAGCCTGCTCAGGGAAAACCTTGCATGTTTTGCAAACGTGAATTGGTATCACGCACATATTTTTTTAAATAGGGCAAAAGCTCTACGTGATTAGTGCCGACGCATCCTTCTGGATGTGCCCGGCCCCGCCTGGGAAAGCCTCCTGCAGGCTGCAGAAACCCTGAGCGGTTTTAGAACTGTGTCACGGAATAAAAACATTCCCGCTCACTTTCAGTCTCTGTTTGGGATCTTTGTCTGTCTTTAATTAGAATGCGAAAGCCCTGCTTTGGGGGATTCGGCCTCTGCACCCCAGTCTCAGGTAGAATTTCTGACTCCAATAGTATTGCACATGCTTATCATACCGAGGACATTGCTCTGGGTTGGCGGCCGGGGCAGGGGCGGGGGGTGGGGGGGGTGGTAAGTGAGAAGGTTTGGGGTGTCAAGGGAATCAGAGGAGGAGGATGCAGGTGCAGCAGGTGGGTCTGTGGCAGAGGGACAAGAGAATTTAGGAGAACAAGGCCATCCCAACAGAGATTTGCCCATAAGCAAATAATTCCACATTGCAGGGGTGGTCGGGTTATCTATCTTCCCCTGTGGAAGGAAAGCAGCCAGAACCTTCGGGAAGGGCTCAGCTTCTGGCTTTACAGAATGTTTACTGAATAGACGGGCAGACTAAATTCCACAGCTATTAAATACATTTTCTAAGGCCACGTGGCACGTTAGAGACACGTATGGGACTGGTCCCTTGACTCCTAGGTCAGTGAGCACTGGGAGAGCTTATGGGAGCAAAGGGTTCTCGGTGAGGCTGGGTTTGGGGTTTATTGACCAGGGCAGCCAGGGGATCTCTCCAACCTGGAGAGAGCTGGGAGACCAGTGAGAGAGGCAGGGAAGCATAGAGAAGCAGTAGCCTTGCTGTCACATGCTCCTGGTCTCAAGGGACCTTTGGCTCCAGGGACCGTTGGCAAGTCATCTCACCTTGGAAATATAGTTTATTTGTGTTTAAAAGAGGAATACTGGTTTACAGAGGCATTCGTGCCTCGGGCATTACCTGTTTCTGCATCTTTGTTCACCCTTTTAACTCTATAGTACCCTTCCCCCCACCTCCTGTGTAATAATTAAAATTCTACCCACATCCCCAAACCTCACTCAACTGTTTCCACATTCAGGAAGGCTTCCCCGAGCCCCAGAGAAAAGTGACTTCTACCATCTAAATCCCTGAATCTTTTAAGATGTACGTCCTCATGACTCTCGAGTCATGCTTTAAATTAGGCAAGGGGTGGAAGCATTATCCCCCTGCCTCCACCCCGGAATGTCAGCTTCTTGGGGGGTGCTTTTCTAAATCATCCTTCACAGTCCCTAGCCTGGCTCCTTGCACGTAGTAGGTACTCAATAATAAATCTTTTCTGGAATAAATTCTAAATAATGGAATGGTTGGCTGCTCTCTGTTCTTTCCTCCAGACGTAGACCCCACAGGAAAAGTTAGCTTCCCACTGGAATTTCAGTTACTAGCCCTTTGCCTGGAATGCATTCTGTTCCTTGGTCCGTTGGCTTTGAATTGGCTTTCATCTCCTGGAATGTTCTGAATCTGTTTACCATTTAGCAGAGAAGTGCTGAAAACAGGGTTCCTACTCCGCACCCCCCAATAGCTGCAGGAGTGTAGGGAGCCCACGCCCCGTGCCTGGTGCAGTTCTGGCTCCTCAATTCCAGAAGAAAAGCAGTGAAGCTCAAGACCAAACAGAGAGGGAAGAGGGAGAGACCGAAAGACGGAAGTGAAGGTTCTAGTGCCTAACACTGGTGCAGTTTTTCAGCCGGGTTCCTAGAAGGGGACTTGGTGTCAGACCTCTTCGCATCCCTAAAAGGGCTTTGCTCAATAAACGCTTTGCAAATGTGAGAGTCAATAAGCGAGGGCATGCATTAGCAAGTGAGGGAAAAGAATGAATGGGCGAATAAATGCGTGAGTGAACGGAAAGAAGCAAATGCTGATCAAATGTACATAGGAATAATCGAGGAAATGCATGCATGCATGAATGAATGAATGAATGAATGAATGAATGTGTGTATAAATTAAGGAGGAATGAATTCTAGAAAGGCGATAATAAAAGAATGCCTTTGCATAAAGAGCATTGATCGTCATGCTACCCAAATCTTGGATCTGAGACCCCCACCGTGACACTTGGAAGAAGTCAGTGGCACAGGAAGCCCTGGCACAGATAATTCATAGTAAACTTATAGCACATGCCCCTTAGAAAGCTGAAAATTATAAATTCAGTCCGGAAGAGTCCTGGTAATTTTTCGATACCAGTAGATGCATGGCATCTTTGGGGAAGGTGGGAAGTTGGTAAGTATCTCCAAGCTTTCGCTCTTTTGTTGATTCTTTCAAAAAAACGAACGTAAGGACTGACCCAGAGAGGCCTCCCTCGTGTTTTGGGTTCACCTTTACCTTGTCTTGGTGAGATCGAGAGCCTGTACATTTGTCAGCCCATTGTTTCATTCATTAAGCAGTCCCTTAAATGTCCATCAACATTGCCTCCAGATTATTATCTCTGCCCCAGATCCACTCCAGCCTCCCCACTCTCCCTCCACCTTTACCTCCCTATTAACCCGGCGAACTCCTACACATCCTTCAAGACCTCATTCAATATCAACCCCCCTCAAGACCCCTGCAGGCAGAGCACATCTCTCTCTCCCTCGTTCCCCTTGCCACAATCCTGCATATTACGTGGTTACGGCTTGACACAGTTATCTCTCTGACTCACTCCCAGGGAAGGAATCTTATTCTAGGGCCTCTGTCAGGCCTGATATTGAGTCCAGACTTGATGGATGTCGGCTGTATGGAGGGGAAGGACGGCAGGACCAGGGCGTGCGTTCTTGATGGCTCCGAGAAGTGCAGGAATGCAGCAGCCCGGATGAGAAATCCAGGTCTGCTCTTGGGGAGAAGCTCTGCCAAGTTCTGCATAATAACCCCGGAGCTGACTTTCCATTCATCAGCGGGAGAATGAGCAGTGCTTAGGAGGGAGGGAGAGGGGGAGGGGAGACGGAGAGGGCGGGGGAGGGAGAGACACACTCTTAACTGGGAATTCTGGGACCTTCAGAGAAACTTGACTTATCTTTAAGCGCCTCCTCTCCTGCCAGGTAGTATTTTAAATAGGTCACCTTCAGGGAGGAGCCGTGGTCAGCTGGGATATGCTAGCTTCCCGTGCCCTCGCCTGGGAGCAGAACGTCAGATGAAGTCTTGTTATTCCAGGCCAAACTGAGAGCCACACTGGAGCAGTGTGGGGAAACGGAAGCCACAGGCCAACCAGGGCGTAGATACCGCAGCGTCGCGCATAGGGCGAGGTGATTCTAGCAGCTCGGGATAGTACTGGCTTCGCTGCTGCCTTCTGTCCCTTCTCAGGTCTGGTCCCTTCCTCTTCTGTTGCTCCGTCTGTGTAACGACTGGCCAGTCCTCGAGGATCTCTGTTTCTTTGAGCTGCGGCCTCTGATTCCATCGCTCTGGGATCTAGAGCCATCTCAACAATGGCCACCAGAACCCCGAGCGGTTTCTTGGTGACGCCTATGGGAAGTTGTCGGTTTTAGGTGATGAAAGAAATTTCTAGCGGTAGAATAAAAAATGTGGGTTACGTGCCAATAATAAGAATAACGACTAATGTTGGTCCGGCCTCCTCTCTGTGCCAGGCACCTTGCTCGGCTCTTCTCCTCTGTTATTTTATTAACCTCCTCCCAGCCTTGGGCGACACATCCTACTATCATTTCCACTTTGCAGATGAGGAATCGGATGCTCTGTGGAGGGAGGTTCCTTGGCCGGGTCACACAGCTTACAGTGAGCAGTGCTTGGTTCTGGCTGATCCTGGAACCTGGGTAATTACACACCACACCAACTTCCTCTCCTCCTGGCCTCACCCAGAGAAAGAACAGCCAAAATGGGGAATGTGGAGGGTGAGGAGAAGGCATTCAGGGATAGACTAAAGCACCTCATTAGCTAACCCCAGAGCCATCTGTAGGCATTGCGCAAATGCTTTTTACCCCGTCTCAAACCATCCCTAGATCTGTCTCCATTTAATCTGGCACTGCAAAGGCTTGAATATGAAATGATTGGGAACAGAAGACCAATTAGCAAATTCATTAATAGGATTAAACATCTCTCCTCTAATCATTTATGTGAACTGAATTCTTCTCCCTTTGTAATAGCCATCATTGCCCGTCAGTGAAAGATCAAGCACTTACATATCCCCAAGTATGTTAGAATTTCAAACCTTCAGAATCAGGCACCGGAATCAGTCAGTGGGTTCCACATGGTCTAGAGGGGCAGGGAAGGGTCAGTCGGTCAATGAGTTTTCATCATTGCAAAGGAAACTCACCAAGAGCTTGCTGGTGGGTTTGCCTTCTGCTCCCTCATTGGTTCTTTTGGTCCTTAGCTACATGTTTGCCTAAATCTATATTTACACATGCATGTGTATGGCAGTTATGGGCATGTACTCTTAGACCTGGATGTGAAACCTGGCTGTGCAACTTATTAGCTATGTGACCTCAGGCAGGTCATCTCACCTCTGTGAACCTTCATTTCTACATCTAGAAAATGATAACGTTGATAGTGATTTCCTCTAAGGTTCTTTTAGGAATTAAATGTAATAATGCATGTAAGATACAGTGGTCAGAACACAGCGAGATTGCAATAGAGGTAGGTTCTTATTATCTGGAACCTCGCTACTCAAAATGGGATCCTCAGACCAGCAACCTTGGCATCACCTGGGAGCTTGTTAGAAACGCAGTCTCAGGCTGCATGTTCATGCATGTAATTATAGGATATAAATAATTATAAGACTATATATATCAAGCTGGAAGGGGCCTTCGAAGCCTTCTGGTTCAAGTCTCATTTTACAGATAGCAAAACGGAGTCCGGAGAAGCTACGTGGTTTGCCCACAGTCTCACAGCTTGAGTGTCAGACCTTGGATCTGAACCCCAAGGTTCCCCAGCCCTGCTCGTCTTCCTGTGAGTTGCTATGAAGTCAGATTTCCCCAGGTTAGCATTTTTGCAACTGAAATTTGCTTTCTTTCTCTATTTTTTTAAAAACGGAAGTGCGGGACCGTGTGTGCCCATTATGTTTTAATTTATGAATTTTAAATGTTATTCCAGCCAAGTGAGATCTCGAATCTCGATTCTACCAGCCATCGCCTTAGCTGCCCGTACCTCCGAGTTCCATGCTGTCTGAAGGTGTGACAAGGAGGCATTCTGGGTCTTCATCTAACTTGCTTCTAAGACCGCAGACGAGGAGAGGGTACAGAGCAGAGCCGGGCAAGGGTTTCAGTGGCAGTGATCAGAACAGCAGAGCAGGCTGGCAGCCTGGCTTATGTGCAAAGTTTAGGGTGGGATTTGAAGCCAGAAGATTTGACAGAAATTAATAGGAGGCTAATGGACAAAAGAAGGACCAGCTTGAAGCATGAAAGTCAAGTGGCTTTTCCAGGGGGGGGCCTAGTAGAACTTCTCTGTTGGAAAACAAACTTCCTGTACTAAGCAGTTAGCAGGACTCAGCCAAGGTCAATAGGCTTGTTTGGGGTAGAAATGGAGAGATGGAGAATCATTGCTTAAGGAGGAGGGATTTTAATTTTCTGAGGACCTACTATGTTCCAGACCCTTCTGCATCCCGTATCTCCTTTCATTTTCCTGGTAGTCCTGTGATACCTGTATTATTATTCTCATTTTCCACATTGGGAAAATGAGGCTCAGGAAGGCTCTGTGATTGTCCAGTGGTTACAGAGCATGGATTGAAGCACATCTGATTCCAGGGCCCCCCATTGCACAGTCTCCTCCTCCAGCCAGGGGGCACGTCCGGGACAAGCAGCCCGTGCTCCCCAAGAAGAGCTGGCAGCAGCTGCTAGCTTACAGGCTTCCAAGAAGCAAGAAAGACAGCCACTGGCCTCCACTTTGTCCTGTCAACTCCGCACTCACGGCGACCCTGGGCCAGGAGGGAGAGGGTTCTCTGCTGCCTGCTCCGGCGGCGTCCTGGAGTCCCCATAGCCCCAGCCCTCGGGGAAGCGGGACACTGGCATCTGTGTGTGGCTGACACCACACTTCATCCCCATCCCTGGGACTCCCCCAGAAGGTCAAATTGCACCCTCAGCCGGGGACTCTCAGAGACGCTTCCCTTCCGGCCTAGGCAGAGCAGTGGGGAGCCCACAGCCCTCCCCTTCTCCTTTGCACGGGGCCAGGCCAGCACTGGGCTGGATCGGAATGCTCAGTGCTAAAGGCCCTAAGGCTGAAAGGCTTATATCCGGCCTCCACCCGCCCACTTGCCCCACCAGTTGTTACTTAGGCAATTCAAGACAGAAACAGTGAAGGAAGTCTAAGGAAGTCTAATAAAATTTGAATTTTCCCCATGGTGACTACTTTGATGATTTAAAAAAAAAAAAATATGCTTTCAAAACTTGTTTTTTTGTAATTTTTGATGCTTCTACTTTGCTGGTGCTTTAAGCATCATTCGAATGTGCCCGTAGGGGTATTTCTGCATCAGAGTTGGAACCAGACAGGAAAAAGAAAAAAACAGATTTGTACTGAGTACCTACTATGCACCAAGAACTGTGCAAGGTGTTGACAAATAGAACAAAAATCACACAAGTATTTTTAAAGCTCTTATAATGAGAATCGTAGGAAGAAATGACATGTCTATAGCATTTGTGCCAAATACTACTCTAAGTACTTTTGATACATTAAACTAACTTACTCCTCAGACAACCCTGTGAGGTAGGTACTGTGATTATTCTCATCTAAAAGATGAAATCTCATACTGTGAGAAGCATTCGCCCCCACCCACCTCATTTTGTAGATGACGAAACTAAAGCTTGGGAGCCAGTGACTTGCCCAAGTCCCCCCACATGTCTGGTGGGAGATCCAGGATTCACACCAGCTCTGACGCCAAAAGCAGACCCTACGCACTTTCTAGAAGCACTCTGTTGTTTGGTGTGTCCCCAGGGTGCATTGTAATTGGGGGTGGGAAAGCTTGGGACTAAAGATTGAGTATTGAATCTCGTCCTGAATTTTCAGGGGCACCCTGTCACTCCCCCATTGCCTGTTAGGTCTGTCCTCACCTCGTGCCACCATCCCAGGTTCCTCCTGACCTTCCGGAACAACTGCCGTGTGTGTCGGGCCACGTCGCGTAGCTTGCACGAGAGTAGCTTGCACGAGAGTCAAGTCAGGCCCCCGTCTGCATTACCCTGAAGAAGCAGCTGCAGGATGGAGATCAGTTCCGTAGGACACTGTCTTTGCTGGGATTTGAATCCACATGGTTTGACTCCAGTGCCTGCATGCTTAATCACCAGGCTAGGCTGTGTCTGAGCACCTCCCTAATCCAACCTGCAGATTGTGTTACACCGTGGGGTTCAGAGGAGGGGGGAACCATCTCTACCTGAGGGCAGGTGCTGCAGAATCAGAGAGGATGCCCGGAAGAGGTGGCCTTCGAGGCTGAGAAAAGAGCTGGACCGTGCCCATGCAGGAAGGTAGGTTAGCGAAGTTCTAGGCAGAAGGAATAGCGTGGACAATGCCACTGAGGTAGACAACAAGAAGGAGAAAGGATAGAAAATGACAGGGATGTTTCACACTTTCGGGGCTTGGAGGACGTCAGTAGAAAGGTTGTCATCAGAAGTGGAAGGGGACAGAGTGGGGTAGAGGTGAGTCAGAGCGTCCATATTGAGGAAGGTGGGAGACAGACCCTGGAAGCTAGTAGAGAGCATGGATGAGGAAAGGACAAAATTAGTGGGGATCGGGACTGTCCCCCTCATCCCTACCCTGCCTCTCTGAATGTCTCCCAGTGATCCCTCAGCCCACACCCGCTTCCTCTTCCTCCCTCCCTGCGTACTCACCATTTGTCCTGCCCCGTTTAGCAATCGATTACCTCAAATCGTTCTACAATCACTTCCCGTAAATATGCCCTGACTCTCCAGTAAGACACACTTTCCTCAAAGACTGGGACCTTTCTTCCTGCTCTTCTGAGCTTCTCCAAGGAGCCCAACACAGTTCTGGGCACACGATTGGTATTTGGTGACTTGTATTGACATTTCACAGAGATGCACCAGGACTTAGGATTCCCTAATTGGGATTAATGTGACAAAGAAACTTGGGCACAGCTTTGAGGCCCCCCACAGCATAGCCACAGGATCTGCGCATCAAAGATTGTGTTTTAGTGGAAAACAGAGAGTGCTGGGGGCCATAGCATTATAGCTTAGCATTAATGGGGAGAAGGAGGTATGAGGTGTTGGATGAAACAGAGCCAAAGGCCAGTCCTAGCTTAGCCGTTACAGGCCGGTGGTTTAAGCCAATGGCTTAACCCCTCTCTTCATATCAGTTTCTTCATCGGTTAAATAGCAACAATCATGATATCAACTCATTGGATCGTCACGGGGAGTCAATGAGATAATGTGAATGTCAATGTTTAGCAAACTGTAAGGCAACGCATAAGTGGTGGGTACCAGTATGGAGATGATGATAGTGATCGTGACGCTAGTCGTGATTTCGATGATGGTGGTGGCGATGATGCTCATGGTGGCGATGGTGGTAGCCGTGACGCTGGTGTCGGGATGCGCTGGTGGTGATGCGTATAGCAGGGATAATGTCCAGACGGCAGTGATCATAACAGCGGTATGAATGGTGGTGATGGTCGTGGCAGTTGGTGATGGTGATAACGGTGGTGATGGCGGTGACGGTGGTGGCGGGAGGTGGTGTTCGTGGTGGTGTTAGCAGCAGTGTGATTATACAGTAGGGATAACGTTGGTGACAGGTGGGGCAGGGAGGAGGGGAGGTGGTATTAGTTGTGGTGGTGACCGCAGTAGAAGTGATGTTGGCCGTGATTGCCCTGGCGATGTGGTGATGTTTGTTGTGGTGTTAGTGGCAGCGAGGCGGGTAGCTGCGGTGGCACAGGTGAACACGAAGCTGTCATTCCCTTTGTCCAATCTGTCTTCTTTGGCTAGGCTACACAGAAGGATTTCCAACCCTTAGAATTTGAATTCCCCCAGATGGATTTGTCAGCAGTAGGGAAGAATAAGACAAATTAGCTCACGCCTCTGGATTTCTCCTCTTATCCATGGTTGGTACATTCGGAATCATTTTTATACAAGCTGCCTTTTTGACGCTTGCATTCCCAGCATGCAGCACAATGCCATGCCTACTACATAGTCAGTCTTCAATAAATATTTGTAGAATGAAAGGGTAAATTTGCAGAAGGACACAGGCTGTACTCTTGGATAAACTCATCAGACTTAAACGTCTCATCTCCAAAGGCAGGCAGAGTTTTTAGGCAGCTCTCTCCCCCCACATCAGGATGTACCTGCACTCAGACTAGGGTCATTGTGGGCAGTGCAGCAGCCCTTATCACGTGGCAAGCCGGGAACAGGGCCCGGGATCCCCCTGGATGTCAGCCTGGCCTGACCACGTTCTGCCCTGATTCTGCGCTGACTGGGCACAAGGCACAGTGGAGAAAATGACATCTCCCCCCAGCTGCTTCCAGGGTGTCCATGCCTTCCTCCTCAGCACCCTGTCTGTGAAGCAGCAGTGAGAAGCACATCCTTCCCCTGGAGACATTCTTTTGGCAGCAAGTCCCTCCCTCCAATCCTGGGAGGGATTACAGAAGTGGCTTCAAGTTCAAGGCCTCCACAGCCTACTTTCCGGGCATGTTAGAGACACCCACAGAACCTCTGTTCATTTGGGGACAAGCATACCCACATGCCAGCATTGTAGGGTTCTTGTGGCTTTTAGGGATGTGACACCTAGTAAGGGTTCAATAAATGGTAGTGGCTGTTAATCTTGGCAGCATTCGTTATCTGCAACTCTGGTGGAGAGAGTAATGTAGTAAGTGGTGCATAATGACAGACCAGAGCCTTTGCGTCTCTCTCTTTGGTGGAACAGGTGTGGCTTGGATTCACCTTAAACCACCTGGTTCTGGAACTCTGAGCCCGAGGGGGTTCCCTGAGTGGATCTCTCATTGTTGGCGGGCTTGTTGAGAAAGGTGGAGATGACCCGTAAGCATTTGAGTCCATGTGCTATACCGTCAAACAAGGAATAAAATTTGGAGGCCAAATGGGCTTAGATTTAAACCCCAGACTTGCCTCTCATTGGCTGATCCTTAGTTTCTTCGGGTATCTAGGAAGGTTAATAATACTGAGCACATGGCACCTTGGGAAGAGTATGGAAAATAACGTATAAATGGAGCGTGGGAGGGATTTGTCTCCCAGGCAGCCCAGAACTGGAGGTAATGGAAAGACCAAAGGGGTTTGGGGATTCGAGCTGCCTGCAACTTTTATCTGTCTCTGGAGCTGATTCATTGTTCCCCAGAACCCCGGGACAACATCAAGAAGGGGACACAGGCAGGGAGGGAGGGGGCGATGAGCGTGGAAGGGGACGTGAGCACGCGGAGTGCGGGTAGCAGGCTGCCCGTCCGTAGCCTGTAGCAAGCACGCAGTATAGGAGGAAGTCACGGTGGTGACATTTTTATTGTTGTGATTGTTATTCTTGTCAAAAGTTGTGGGAGGGAGTCCAAGCAGAAAGGCGAACTCAGGCAAAGACAAGGTGAGCGAGAGCGTGGGGGGTGGCAGAACCTAGGCCGAGTTTGTTCAAGGTGACGAAGCACCACGTGCATTCTGCAGAGGGTGGAAACTGAGCCCCCCCACTAAATTTCTAATACCACACAGTAACTTTGAAGGGTGTTTGGTGCGTGTGCATTTGTATATAGAGAGGTAAAGCATGCTACTGTGTATAGACTATCTGACTCTGTGCTGGGCACATCCCCTACATTATCTCATTCAGTTGTCATAGAACATCTACCTCTTAAGAGGTAGATACGGTTATTATGTAGTTTTTAGAGGTGAGAAAAAGTGAGAAAACTGAAGCTCAGAGAGGAGAAGTGACTTGCCCAAGGTCAACTAACCAGAGTTAGTGCAGAGACAGCATTGAACTCAAGCCTGTCTGTCCATCATTCAGAGACTTTACACCTACTTCCCGGAATTAGCTGCATTTGACATTTGGGGAGAAGTTGAGGCTCACAAACGCTGCTCCATACAGTTGCACGGCCAACGTGAAGCAGCACGAGACTAACCTCATTCCTTCTGACTGCCAGCTCCTCGCTGTCTCCCTGGTGGTTCTCGCTGTAACGGACAACACGAGAATCTCTTATCCCTTCTCCTTCTCTTCTGGCCTTTCTTGGCCTTCTTCCAAAACTTTGGGAGAGCGATAAACCAGCTTAAGAGTCAGAGAAAGGCTGTAGGAAGCTCAAACCCCAAACCGATTTGGTCTTTACATGACTTGCATCTGAGCTGCCACCCCAACCCTTGTTCTAATAATGTCAGTGGGCAGCAGCCAGACTGAAAGGCTGACATGTATGATTCTTTTCAGTCCAGACCCCACTCAGTTCAGAAGTGTTCCATGTAATGGTGAAATGCACAGATTTCGCCTAGTCTGGAACTGGGCTCTGCCTTTCTTGAGCTGTGTGATCTTAGGTAAGTCACCTACTCTCTCTGAGCCTCAGATCCATCATCTGTAAAACCGGGAGAAGAGCTCCCTCCTAGGGTTGCTGTGCAGATTAATTGAAAAGGTGTGTGTAAAACACCTGCTCCATACTAGGCGCTCATCTGAGGGTTAACCACGGTTAACCTCGGACTATAGACTTGATAAATGTAGTCTCCTCTGTAACCACAATCCTAGTCCCTAGCACAAGAGCGACAATTCCTGGCATGTGCTGTTACTCCCTCATCCATTAACCACGTCAGACGTCGGTCATCCATCCCAAGACTCTTTCCTTCTGAGCTAGAATGTGACTTCAAAATCCTTCTTCACACAGCAGTCCAGGCAGTCGCTACCAATTTATTACAGTTGCCATGAAGATAAATGAGATTTATTTACATCCCAGTTCTGATCAAGTTCACATTTGCTGCTCCCTCTGTCCAGCCCAGGGTCTGTCTCCAGTCTGTTTCTGTGACTTCATTTCCGTGTGTGTGTGTGTGTGTGTGTGTGCGCGCGTGCGTGTGCGCGCGCGTGCTTAAACTACTCTTCCACAATGAAAGGACATTCCAATCATTTGTTGTTGGTTTATTTGTACATATTGCTATACTTTCAGATCCCCTGCCTGTGGCTTGGGACCTGCGAGTAACATCAGCTCACATCTGGGAGGTAGGTGGGTGGAGATCAAGTTAGAACTTGGGAAAATAAAACTTATGGCAGCACTCACCATTAGGAATGACACGAGATGTGGTTGAACATGAATTTGAAGTCTCAGAAGATTTAACAGTCAGTTGGATGATGACTGCTATCTCACAGAGGTAAGCCTAGAATAGAACGATGTATTCTTTAGGGTAGCCGTAGTAACAAATAGACCCCAATATTCTACTGGCTTAACACATAGAATTTCATTTGTCGTACGTATAACTGGCCAATTTGGGTGTTCCTGTGGGCAACTACCTTTCTTCCATGGGGTCACTCAGGGATCCAGCCTCCTTTCATCTTGTCACTCCACCAACCCTAGGGCCCCCTTTAAATCTCAGTGAAGGGGGTAGAGATGGTATACTGCTTCATAACCACTGTGGCCAAAAGCGACAAACGTCACTTATGTTCATATTCCTTGGAGAGAGCTTGCTCCTAACCTCACGCAAATGCAAGCGTAGGTGGAAGGCAGAAACTGTGGTCTCTGATGGGCCTGGCTGACAACTTTATATTCTCGGGAGGCACACGATATGCTGCAGTTCAGGGCTGGGCACCAGATCAGCTGGGTGGGATCCTGCCTGGGGAAGTCTGAGTCCAGGTGCTGTTTGGTCATCTTGGGCATGGCCCGTATGATCCTACTGTCAACTGTGTCCCTCCAAGGGAGAGGCTACAGCAGACACAGCCTGGTGCAATTAAATATTCAAGTGGTTCACTTAGCATCCGTGGTGATTCCAAGTTCACCAGGAACCTTGATCATCATAACATGCCTCCCCAGGCAGCTCTGCTTCCAGGCAAAGACAGTGCTAGTCATGGAATCAGCAGTTCTGTTCTGCATGGCACTCTGGCTTCTCGGTGTGGTTTATATTTTGGTCTCATGATCTGGGTTAATGGGAGTATTCTCCTGACAGATGGGTCCCTTCCGGGTATGCCAGAAAAATCAGGTTTTCAAACCTCCAAGGCTGGGGGCCAGAGGCTAGGGAATGCGCCAAGGTAAATGCCACCTTGCGAGGTCCCTGGGAAGCAGCCAGCAGCCTCCTCAGGCCATCACTCCTGCCTCATCACGAGGCTTCTGGCCACCTGTGAGCATGCGGTAGCCACAGTCACAACCCCCATAGGTCTGGGTCTGTTGGCAGCTGCATGCAGGACATTCTGGCAGCCTCTTCCTGATCTCTGTAAGGAAGGAAGCAGGAAGGAGAGAAGTTGAGAAAAAAAAAAAAAAATCCCATGCTTAGTTTCCCCTCCAAAGCATACCTTGTGAGCCTCGTCTGTATAGGATTTGGAACAAAGGAATCCGGGCACTTTGATTATCGTGTCTGCAGCAGTTGTTGAAATGAGTCTGACACTCACCAGTGCCTTAGTAGGAATTATAATTACATTGGAGGACCCGAGGCAACCGGGTAAACTGATTAGCTGCTTGCTCTGAGTTGATAGATTTTTTTTCCCCCCGCTCTGGGTCATAAATAGGGCCATGGGAGATGGCAGAGCTCGCTGGGTGGGAGCTATCTGAGACGGGGCTGTGTACCTCCAGGAAGCCCAACCGAGTGGTGTTGACCGGTTTCTCCAAAGAGACAGACCGACGGGTGCCCACCCGCTGCCACACTGGATGTGTCTGGGCACCCTTGGGCCCGGGACTGTGCTCTGATCTCGGGCAGGTCTCTCTCGGACTTTAGCAAGCGTCTTCAGAGCAGGCCGATAGCAACTGGGCTGCTCGGCGATGCTCTGGGAAGCCCTCCCCCAGGAAAGCCAAAGCTCTCTGCCAGGCGTAATTTTTTGCATGCATAATTACACAATTCAGAGCCTGCTGTAGAACCCTGGGCTGGTGCCAGAGCAGGGAGGCAGGGTTCCAGGCCTGCAGCCGGTTACTGCTTCTCCGAGCCGAGTTTGAAGGAAGAGGGTAAACACTCAGCTTCCTAAGAATCGTAGCTGGCAGGGCCAGGACTTGGCAAACGTAAAGCCGAGAAAGGTAGGAAGTTGACGAGTTCTCTCTTCCTCTGCCCACCCTCCCGAGGAGGGGTCATCAGTGCTACCCTAAGCCCTCCGTGTCCTCCCTGCACGTATCACCTCCCTGAGACAGCCCATCCCCTCCCTGGCACCTCCACGCCGATGATGCCAAGTTCTCCAGCACCCACGTCGCCCTCTGAGCTGCAGCCACGCATCTCCGAATGTGTGCTGGGTGCCTCCTGCAGATGCCTCCGGCAACGTATCACACCCCAAACCGAGCTCCACACCGCTCACCCCAGGCTGCCCCCATGTTTGTGTTCTCCTCTCAAGCAGCAGCACCCCGTCGTCCCAGACCGGACCCCCAGCTGGAAGCCCAAGAGTGTCCTTCTAACCTTCTTTTTCTCCTCCACCATTCGCATGTCATCTGAGGCCGAGTCAGTCACATGAGCTCTGCAGCCGATGTGACTCTCGCATTCCGTCTCTCCGCCCAACCCCCTTGCGTGACCCAGACTCTACGGTCATCTCTGGCTTTCTTCTAGGGGCCTCCTCAGTGGCCTCCCTACTTCCGCCCTCACCCCCTTGGGGCCGTCCTCCCCACTGCCTCCAGACCCATCCTTCTCAGCGTAAGCCGTCGTGTCTTCCCGCACGAGCGCCCTCCAGTGGTTTCCCATCTCACTGCCAGTGCCGACTCCGTCCCTTCAGGCTCTGCTCAAGGCCCTTCCCCACCCGGCCATGCTCCAGCACTGCCTCTCCTGCCCACCTCGTGACAGCCGACTCTCGTGGCTGCCACCATGCGCGTCCCTCAGCTCCTCAAACGTGGCTTCGCCATGCCTGAAAGTGTAAGTGCGCAGTGGAAGGACGTAAGGGCGACTGTTCCGGGCTCGGGATGAATCCTGGCTCCATCACTCGCGAGCTGTATGGCCTTGGGCAAGTCACCCGACCCCTCTGTGCTTCTTTCCTCCCGTGCATAACATGGAAATAACAGTATCGAAAGAACCTATCCCATGGGGTTGTCGGAAGGAGTCGGTATTCATGTAAATAATTAATGTAAAGCACCAGAACGTAATTAGTGCACGGTACCTATTATATCAGATGTTTGCTGCATGTCCTGAGGTGAGCACTGATAAAATATCAAATCCAGAAAGAAAAACAAAGAAAGATTTTAACCGGTCCACACCTTTACTGTGCAGGGGGAGAGAGTGAGGGCCTCAGCACAGCCACCCAGGAGCCCGACTCCTGAACTCTGGCCTGGATCCCTGTCCTGAGGCCCAGCCCGCCTGCCGTGGAGCCTCGACATCTCCTTCTGGACAATCGGTCAAGTTCTCCGGATGCTCCGAGGCTCCCCAGGTGTGAGAGCGAGTCCTCCCCTACAAAGCCCCTGCGTCTGAGAAGCGGGCTGGGGCAGGGGGCGAAAAACGAGCAACTCTGTTTTGTTCCAGGGTCCGCCAGTAAGGGGACACCTGATTGCAGGTGCAGTTAGGGGGGGACTTCTGCCCCAGGCCCGGGGAACTTGGCCTTACGGGGTCCCAGGTTCAATCTGAGGTGCCCCGTTCACTGGGTCCCCATTGTGTGCCCGAGGCAGTGGCGAGAGCCTTAGCCTGAGGAGCCAGGCTTGGAGAGCAGCTGTGTCCCTGGGCGGTCCCCATCTCTGGCCTTTGAGTGGTCTGTCATGGAGGGGCTGAGCCAGACTCTGCAAACGATCCGGGTCTAGACCTTGACCCTAGTACCTGCCAGTTGGGCGACCTCAGGCAAGTGACTTGAGCCTCAGTTTGCTCTTCCGTAGAATGGCCGATCATAATAACACCGGCCTCACAGGGTTGTCGGAGGATCAAGGAAATAACCTGTGTACAGGACCCGAGGTAGTGCCTGAGACTTAGCTAAGGGTCGACGCACACCTGACGGAGGGAAGAGCCGAGCATGCCGGTGTCTGTGGGCCCCCATTTCTGCGAATAATCACTGTGCATCCCCCCACATCCCAACCCGGGATGCAGAGGAAGGAAGACCTTCGTGAAAACCCCGCGTAGGTCTTTGCCGACTGGCAGTTTTTCCTCGAGTTAATTTGGGAGCCTTGACCTTTTCTGCCTGCGTGCCTCTGAGTCAGACTGCAGAATGCAGTGCCAGCCAAACGTGGCGACAAGCCCCTTTCCAAGGCAACTGAGGGGTGGCAGGAGCGTTCCGGGAGCTTCTCCTGGGGTGGGAGTGGGGGTGGGAGCGAGCCATCTGATTCCCCAGGGTCCCCCTGGCTAATTTGGTAACTGTATCTGCCGTTTCCCTCAGCGAAGGGTGCGGGGGTTCGATCAGGTGTGTCACACTGCCTGCCAGCCTGCATCCCTGTGCTCGGAAGTCTCACCCCTGCACAGGTCTGTGTCAGAGTCACCACGGAAATGGGGCCGCTGACAATGCCAGAGCCGACCAGGCTGCTTCCCAGGGGTGGCACGTCTCCATACTCTGTGCAGCTCCATCTTAATGCCACCACCCTTGGAGTTTCTACCAGTCCCACGATCCCGCCCTGAATTCCTGCCCAGAATGGTTACACACGTTCCCCTGCAGCTGGATTCAAAACCTGGCGCCTCCATCTCCCGGCTGTGTGACCTCGCTGTGCTCGTGCCACCCTCTTGGGAACCTAGTTTCCTCTTTTGTAGGAGTCAGTTGATAGGTTGTGGCTACGAAGGGAGAACCGCGTCTGCGGTGCCTAGAACAGTGCCTGGCCCATAGGACGCGTCCGTGGAGTCAGCCATACTGGCATCCTCAGCCCAGCGTGTAGCCCATTTCTGCAGATAGAGAAGGGCTGGTCCGAGCAGCCAGGGGAACTGCTCGGGGGCATTCGAAGCCAGTTCTGTCGGGTTCCGAGTCTTGGGCTTTCCTGCTCTTCGCGCTGTCACTGGGGGCGTTCGTTCATCCCCCAGCATATCGCATATGTACTTTGCCCAGATTGCACCCATCTTTAATTGGAGACCTGTCCTTCTGGACCTTGAAGATTTGTTGGACTTAGGAGTCATCAGTGATTCCCAGGTGGTAACATCTGAGAAAGGAAAACTGAGATAGCGTCAGCTGCTTTCATTCTGTCCCCTCCCTCTGTTTGGGACACCTCTGCCCAACCTTGCATCTACGCCCCTCATCTGACTAGCTCCTTCTTGTCCTCTGAGATTTGGCATAGGTATCACCTCTTCCAGGAAGCCTTCCCTAGACTCTCCTCCATCCCAAGGCTGGCTCAGGTGACCCTTCTCATGCTTCAGGTCTCTGCTGCTCACCATGAGCCCAGAATGGAGCGTCTGGCCATGGGCTTTAAGGTCAGACAGCAAGTCCACAGCCTACAGTGGCTGACATAAGGCAGGAGTTAAAGCTATGTATTTACTTATTTATTTGCTAATATTCTGCCTCATTGTAAATGAGATTTAAGGCAACGGAATGAGTGAGTGTTTGCAGATCTGCATTAGACCGAGGCAGGCAGGGGTGCTGGTCCAGGAGAAACTACATGGGCAAAGTATCAGGAAGACCCGGGTGAAAAATTCCGACCCTGACCCTGAGGCTCCTACAGAACTTTGGAAAAGCCATTTTACCTCCTCGAGCCTCAGTTAGCTCACCTACAAAATGAGACTAAGAATACGGCCAGGACCCAGTGTGAAGGCATCAGCTCAGAGCGTGGCTGAGGAAGCAGCTGAATTTGATGTAGGCCTTTTAAACTATTCACGAATGATCCAAAGGCCCATGGCAGGGAGTCACTATTATTTTGCAAAGGTACACACTTGAATGGTGCCCCTTGGAGGCCTGAAGGTGCAGGAGGGTCACCGAGCTGGAGGTTTGCACATGAGCTTACACACACGCCCACCCTAACACGCACGCCTCAAAACATACGTTTCTTCTATCTGTCCTGAGGTTCTCAATAACAGCCCAAGTATTTTAAAAGGCCAAAGAGAACACCGTTGTTTTGAGAGCGACGATATAATCTAATGCTGCGTAGCATTTGTTTGGGGGGCAGAGTTTATTTCACTAGTCTCAACAATGATTATCATCTTGCATTTATAGAAGCACAACACTTCTAAAGGGGTCATTTTATTATTCAGTTCTCCTTTACTGCATGTGCTGGGGAGATGGCACGCTGAGGTGGTATTTGTGAGCTGGAGGATTTAGGAAAGCTTCCAGAGCATTCCTCAGAATGTCAAAGATTGACTGCAGGAGGAACTCTGCCCAGGGCCCACCCTGGGGGAAATCTGCATCTCAGCAGCAACCCCACCCCAGCTGCCAAGGAGCCAGAGGCTGCTGTGGCTCCCTGCCCCCCACTCCCGCCCAGGGCCCCGCCCCTGCCAGCCAGCCCTTTTTCTGGGGTCAGCTGCAGATGCGCAGTGTCTGGGATGTCTCGATAGCCGTTGCACTGGCCTGACAGAACTTCCCAAGCCATGTGAGCTTGTGCAAACCGCTGCAGGCCACACTGCAGATCTGCTGTGGTATCCGCTAGCTGGGTGACCTGTCTTATCTATAGAATGGGCCACTCTGCATGGCTGGCATGAGGAATAAATGAGATGTGTGTGTCTAGTTCCTGGGGCACAGCGGAAGCTCCAGAAACTTATTTCATGCTCCCAAGGTGCCCAGAAGACGTTTGGAAAGGAACGTCCAAGGGCGTAACGCTGCTGAGGCCAGCACCGGGCATGGCGAGAGAAGCAAGGGCCGTGTGCGATCTCCAAGTTCACGGGCCCATCGGCCTCCACTTCCCCCTGTCTGCTTATAGGCAGGGCATCTGGGACCTCGAGAGGTCACAGGATCACAGACACCCAGTCAGAGAAACCCAGGGGTCTCAAAGGATTTTCGGCCAGTTTTCATTTGGGAGCGGGGAGCCGGCTGTCTCTCCGGGATTAGCACTGATCCTGTCTCTGTAAGCTTGTGGGAGTGTCATGCCAGAAAGCACGATGCTCTCAATCTGATCACGAAGCCCCGTAGGCTCCAGTCAGCCCCTCAGCAGAGCTGGCAGTCTCATGAGTAGGACACAATGGTTAGCCGCACGGATGGGCCCGCGGCCCCTCTGCGGGATGAAGAGCGGGTGGGCCTCCCGCCTGCCTTAGTCAGGACCTTTTCAGTTTAAACAACAGAAAGCCAACTCTTACTGTTTAAGGGGGAAAAAGGGTTTATTGGTTCATGAAATTAGAAGGCCAGGGTTGCATTAACGTCAGTGACAGCTGAATTCAGGTGCTCGAAGAAAATGTCAATGAGAATCTTTTCTCGGGTCTTCTGTCCTCTGTGTCAGCTTCGTTCTCCGGGGACCTCTAACCTTGGGGTGCCAAGAGTAGCCACCAGCAGCCCCAGATTTACACCCTCCAGTTCCGCAACCTCAAGGGGCTGGGAAAGGGCTTCTTCCCATTAGTTTCGAGGGAAGCCCCAGGGCTGGCTCCCTTGGGCCCAGACCGGCCATGTGCTGCGCTCTGATTGGCCAGGATCTGGGAGGAAGGAGGAGTCTGTCTTAACAGCCCTGCGGACTGCATGGGAAAATCCAGGAGCTCTTCCTAGAAGAAGGGGAATCTCACACCAGGCCAGCAGAAACAATAGATGTGGCGGCCTTGCTAAAAAGGATGCAAGGTTTCTGCAAAAACTAATCTTACGCTGAGGCAGCACTCACCCTAACTTCCAACCCGAATAATCATAAATCGTTCTCGCTTGCATTTGCTGGGCACCTGCTTCATGTCAGTTGCTGTGCTTAACTGTCGAACACACATCTTGTGAGCCTCCGAGACTGATTCTGTTATCATTATTCCCATTCGACAGATGGCAAACCAAGACTTTTGGGGTGGAGTAACAAAGTTGCCCAGGGTTAGAGCTTATAAATGGCAGAGTTCATGTAACAAGGGAACCCACATTAGGGAGTCTGACTTCAGAGTGTAGACTCTCTGTCACCAGGTCATAGAGTCTTCCCCAAAAGCGCCTGGCAACTCTACCCTTCAATGTCTTTGTTCTTGCTGGTCTCTAGGCTTCCAATATCCTTCACCTCACTCCTACCTCACTTGCCAAACTGATCCTTAAACGATCTCTCCTCGGAATAGTTTCCTCCAGGAGTCATGCTGGGAGAGACCCCTTTCTATACCACCACAGTCACCAGCCCATTGCAGAATACGGTGGGTGTATTTGTTTCTCCTAGGTGACCAGGTCTTGGAGGACAGAGGCTGTATCTCTCATTTACCATTCCTGTACCTTGTACAGTACTTGCCACATAGTAGGTGCTCATTGCTCTGCGAATATATGTTGCTTGTTTAGATGGCAACACAAATAAAATCAAAATACAGAAAGTGGCCAGGACTTCAGGCTAGGAATATTATTGTTGGCGATGACCTCATAGCTAATAATTATCTGAACGATAGCCAATGTGTCAACCAATATTAAGGGGCTTCGCAAACTCTCCTTTTAATCCTCTCAACAATATAACAATGCTGATATTACTCTTCTCATTTTGTAATGAAGAAACTGGGGTTCACAGAGGTGAAATGACTTGCCCAAAGTCTAGCATCTCATGGAGCTGGGTTTCAAGGACAAGGGTGGGGCTGGCTGACTCCCTCACACCTTTCTGCCTCTCATGCCCAGGGAGCTGCCCACAGACCTGTCCCTGGGTACTTTGTGGTTCTCCAGATTTTATCAACCACTTTTGCTACGTTTGGAGAATTCCTGGCATCAGAAATCCTCTCTCCCTGAGGTGAGAACTCACCCAGACTTCCCGCCGCCCTTGCATCTAGGGCTAAAGTAGCAGAGGAACCCACGTGAGGCTTTTATTTGGAGGAGGTCCACCTGAGGAAGGAGACGAAGTATGGAATCCCTTTTTGGCAAGGTGGCAGCAGAGGCAAACAGCTTTGTGGAGACAGAGGTGGCAACCAAGAACGCTGACTGATAGACCCATCCGCAGAGGATGGAGCACGTAGGTTGCAGACATGCTCTCTAGACTGTTGATAGAACCAGGTAAGGAGGCGGCAGCGCAGAGACCCTCAGGGAATGAAAGGGGGAAATTGTTATGCTGATAGGGCTTGGGCAGCCTGGCTTTCTACATCAACACTTTCGAAAGAGCTTTCGTGCACACAGATAAGCTGAAGATGTCCTTAACTTCTGATTCAGGGCTGCATCCTGGGACCTTGCATTTCCAAAACCCACCCACCCACCACACCAGGTTTTACTGATGCTGGTAGTCTGAGGACCACTAGTGACCTGATAAGGTTCCTGTGACCCTTAGGGCTTTTGACCTAAGCCCAACTTCTATTTCATGAAATGATGAGATCAAACTTTCCCCTGGCAAGTCTACCACCAACAATGATTGCTATCTTTGGTAATATCAGCACGAAGGCACCAGGAGCTTTGAATCTCATAATTACCATGCTTTTTCATGCTGCTTCTGCTCCTAATGAGGACATTTTTATAATTTGCTTTGTTGGAGAAACAGGATTGGTCCCTTTACCCCACAGCAGCATGATAGGATTGTGGTTTGCTATTTTTACCTCTAACTCAGCCCAGGAAGTGGCAAGAGCGTGCGAAGCACTGCAGGAGCCCCAGTCCCCCAACACACACCCCAGGGGATGCAGGCCCAGTATGGCCTCTGCAGTCTTCACCACTTACAAACGTCCACATGCTGGCCCTGTCTCTTTTCAGACCCAACTCACTATTTTCTATGGTCGCCCGGCCTCAGGCCACTCTTAGCTCCCTAAACAGGACTGTCTTCTCTCTCCACCAAGCTTTCCCATTGACAGTTCCCAAGCCTGGACCACTTTCATCACTACCACCCTTATCTGTCTAGCCAACTCCTGCATGACCTTCAAAACTCAGTTCCTGGTCACCTCCTCCAGGAAGCCTTCCTTGACCCTCCTTTTTTTATTCCTTAGTCCGACCTAAATCCCAGTGAGCATTTTAAAACTTTTTCTTGGCTTATAGCCTGTAGCAAACTCAGATGACTGACTGGGATATGCAAGAAATGTTGCTTGCTTTCTTGTTCAGTAACCAAACTTAACTTCAACTTCAGTCCCCATCCTGCCAAGTGGGAGAAACAAAACTTTAGTCAGAGTTGCATTTGCACGTCAGGAAGTTTCCATCTCAGGCAGGGGTGTCAAAGCATGGAGCAAGGCCAAGGGCATTTGGTCCTCAGTCCTCTGCCTGTGCAGGCATCCACCCAAATGTCCTTGACACATGTCACTTCCACTCACGGTTCCAAGCTCATCCCTGGGGTATTCTCATCGGAGCCTCACGGCCTCTTGAGTCTAGTTCTCTCTCTGTCTCTCTCTGTCTCTCTCTGTCTCTCTCCGTCTCACTCTGTCTCTCTGTCTCTCTGTCTCTCTGTCTCTCTGTCTCTCTGTCTCTCTCTCTCTCTCTCTCACACACACACACACACACACACACACACACACACACTGGGCTTTCTGGGATGAGGGCCTCTGACACCACATCACGCCCATTGCTCTGTACTCACTATGAAGCCATCTCGGTGCCTGAATCACAGCCACAGAGCTGTGTGGCTGCCCTCTGCTCTTAGACCTGTCCCCTCCTGCTACCCTAGAGACTGTCTGCCTGCCCCTGCCCAGGGACTCAGGGGAGGGGAGGGTCCCGGTCCCTTTTCAAGTCTCCGTCCCCCTTCTTCTCACTCCAGCTCAGGGCAGGGGAGGGGTGGTGAGGCGGGGAATCTGACCAAGCATGTAGCCTTCCAGATCTGCTGTTTTATCCAGGAGTCCTTCGACCTTCCAGGCTGTGGCATTCAGAGTGCCCAAGAAGTCAGAACCATTTCTCTCGCGACTGCAGGTCTTTGCCTGCAGTTGTCAAAAATACCAAGAAAGGAGAACAGACAGGTTCCTGCAAGAGCTCGGAGAGGGGAAGAGCAGCCCCTCTCTCGTGTTTGCATCCCCGAAACCAGGGATAGTGCGGTGAGGTTTAATACATGCCGACGTTTGGTGGGGGGGCGTTTCTGGTGAGCGTGGGACTGCTTTGCTCACACCTTCTCAGTCCTATGTGGCAGGTACTGTGTTTATCCTGGATCTTTCGCCAAGGAAGCTAATGCAGAGGGGGTTGAGTCATTTGCCTGAGGCCACACTGCCAGGGTCCACAGTCCCCCTACCTGGGAGTCTAAGCCTCCAGACCCTGAACCACTGGGCTCTGCTTCCTCGTCTGCTTCCTCGTCCTGCTGCCTGGGACGTAGTAGGGCCCAGCACGTGGAACTCTGCTCTGTAAGGACCTAGTTGCGTGACATCGGGTCAGTGGCTCAACACCTCTAAGCCTCACTAGCCTCCTCTTTAAAACGGGGCTAATATGCTCGTTAACAGAGGCTGCTGTGGACACAGAGCAACTCGGGTTAAAGCTGTTGTTCTGAGAGTTCACACTTTGAAGCCCAAGGCGTGTGCACAAAGTTGAAATTTTGTCTCTTAGATTACAACCCTTGGAAAATCACACCCCCCTCCCCCTTCAAATGCCAGCATCCTCACCTACCAAGTAGGCACGACCTGCATCTCTGATAAATGCAAAAAAGTGTGTGTTCAGCAGGGAGCGAGGCCAGAGTGGCATTGGACTAGACTGGGTGGGGTAGTTGGGGTCAGGTTCTCAGATGTCCTCTTAGGTTGTTGTTTATTCATCGGGTCAAGGTGGCCCCAAAATGGGCCCAGCCCCACCCTCTAGTCGGTCTCCACCCCATAGAAGCTCCAGATGAGACTGGCAGCCTGGCCCAGAGGCAAGGCCTGGGGGCCGTGAGCCTGCAGGGGGACACATGGGACCTCTCGGAAGTCTGGCTGTGGCAGTGGCCGCCCAGCCCAGGACGGATCGTTAGAAGCGGAAGCCTCCTCCCGCGTGGTGGCCTGTGCCAGCTGCCTCAGTTTCTCAGAGAGACGTGGATGCACGTGGTTTCCCCACAGCAGGAGCTGCCCCATCCGTTCCTTCTCGTAGTTTCCATTTCTCATGAGCTGCTAAATCGTCCCCGTAGCTGCAGACCTGTTGTGGCTGACTCAGCTAGCGGGGGGCTTTGGCGACTGTGGGGCCTGCAGGCCCAGCCCCATCTCAGCGACCTGGAAGGGTCAGGAGCAGTGGCCTCTGCCAAACCCTGTCTCAGGGGGCATAGGTTAGGTTAGTTTCTGTGCTTAGAGATCTTAGTGGGGAGGCCCCTGTCATCCACTGCCCAACTTTGACGAAGTTCCCCTTGACCTCTGGCGTCATAACCGAGTGGAACATGGGGTGCCCGCAGGTGCAGGGAGGTTATAAGCTTTCTTTAATGTCGTTACTCTGAGCCAGAGGCCACGAGGAAAGCTTGCAGCTTTAGCAGGGTGGAAAACAACAAAGATAAATGTCTTAGTTCATTTCGGCTGCTATAACAAATGCCACAGACTGGGTGACTTATAAACCACACTCATTTCATTTTCTGGTCCTGGAGGCTGGGAAGTTTGAGGTCAAGGCTCCGGCAGATTTGGTGTCTGGTGAGAGCCCACTTCCTAATTCATAGAAGGCTGTCTTCTTGCTGTGTCCTCATGTGGTGGAAGGAGCTAGAGAGATCCCCAGGGCACTAATCACTTTCATAAGGGCTATACCCTCAGGGCCTAAGCACCTCCCAGAGGCCCCAGCTCCTAATGCCATCGCACTGGGGACTAGGTTTCAACATATGAACTTCGGGGGATGCAAACATTCAGGCCATAACAAGAGCGTCCTGGGCATTGCACATTTCCTTGATTCCCCAACAACATCTAGTAGGTGCACAATGAACACCCAGCACCTGTTGATAAAGGAGCAGAGAGAAGATGGGGGGACTGTCTTCATAGGCACCCTCCTGCTGAGCCCCAAACAAGTTGTAAATCCGGCACCCTTGCCCCCAGCTGCTCTCCTGTGTGAACGGTCACCCTCTGAAAACCTGCAGGAAATTCCAAAATCCCAGCCCGCCCACCCCATCCTTGCTTCTTACACTTGTAGAGCCTTTGCCTAAGCAAACGCTCAACGCTCATATTTATTCAGGGAGCGGGAATTAATAGCATTGCAAGTCTAACTCAAACATAATTAAGAAAGTAAACATCTGAGGAGTTGTCTCTTCCGGTCTCACCAGTTCAGGGATGAAGCTCAGTCTTCTCAGCTGTGCCGTGGCCTTAATAACACCTGTCGCAGGTTGATGATACCTACCTCAGGGGTTCATCGCGGGCATTGGCAATCACGGCGGCCGAGGGCCCAGCCGAGGGTCTCCAGATAAGCAAGCTCCATAAGGCAGGATTGTGTTTGTTCCCTGCTGTATCCCAGTGTCTCACACATGGCAGGTGCCTAATAAAAACACCGCCACGAAAGGCTGAAACCCAGAGGGAGGCAGTGTCTTGCCCAGGCTCCCACAGCAGGTCGGATATTTTAACAGAAAATTAACAAAGTCGAAGTCTCGTTGACATCTTTACGCTTCTCCGGAACAGTAATAGCTTTACAGTGTCTGGACTGCAAATACCTCCTCCCCGGCTCTATGCTACGCTTCATTATTTTTGTTTTATCTTGCTATTTTTAGTCCATTTATATTTAATATACTTACCTAGATAGCTGGGTTTAATTCTACCACCTTGCTATTTCTTTTCTATTTGTCATTTCTTTCTTTCTTTCTTTTTCCTGTCCTGTCTTTTTTTGGACATTAAACAAAGGTTTTTATTTTTCTGTTTTTTTTCTCCCTTGTATTGATTGGCTTTTTGGTTCACATTCTGAAATTGTTTTTTAGCGATGGCCCTAGGAGTTTCAATACACATCCTTAGCCTCTGACGGTTTATTTTTAAGTTAAGACTTTTACTGTTTCCCGAACAATTCGAGAACTTTACAGCAGTTGATCTCCATCCCTCCCTTCATGCTTTTCACACCAACGTTGTTAAACATTTGCCTTCTACATGTGTTATAAATCCCGCAAGGCATTATTAATGTCGTCGTTTTAGACAGTTCAGAGTCTCGCATATTAACCCAAGTATTTCCTTTGTAATATTCTTCATTCCTTCTCACAATTTTGTGTTCTGGCTGCAAATCTTTTTCTTCGGCCTGAGGAACTTCCTTTAGTAAATCTTCTAGAGTCAGTCTGATGGCACTATGTTTTTGCTGATTTTTAGCTTCCATTTATCTGAAAAAGGTCTTTATTTTGTTTCAGTTTTTACAGGACTTTTTTTTTGTTGTGTATTTAAGACTAGAGTGACAGGGGTTTTTTTTAAATTTTAGACTTTTAAGGATGTTTTCTAGAGTTCATCCATTTTTGTTGAAGGTCAGGTAACAGACTCTAGTGTTTCTTTGAAGATGATTTGTCTTTTTTTCCTCCGTGACTGCTTTTGAGAATTTCTCTGTGTCATTAGTTTTCAGCAGTTGGACTGTAAAGTGTGTAGGTGTGATTTTCTTTATCTGTTTTTGGAGGTTCGCGGGGCTTCCTGAATCCATGAATTGGTGACTTTCATCAATTTCGAAAAGTTTTGACTGTTATCTTTCCAAATATTGCTCGTGTCCAATTTCTCTCCTTGCTCCTGAGACTCCACCTATGTGTATGTCAGACCTTTTACAGTGACGCACATGATGCTTAAACTCTGGTGTTTTTTAACGTTTCTTTCTTTTTTTCTCTCTGATTTTAGTTTGATTGTCACCTATTGTTCTATCTTTAAATCTCTGATCTTATAATCTATTATGTCTTGTCTTATGTTAATCCTGTCCAGTAAGTTTGTCCTTTTTTATTGATTCCATGAGACTGTTGAAAGATAGTAGACTTGAGACGATTACATGTTTTCATCCATTTTGTCCATTATTTCTTCTATTTCCTTTAATGTAGTAGTCATAGTTAACCTCCTCGTTTCATAAGGGCAATATGTGGATCTTCGGTTGATCTGTTTGTATTGTTTGCTTCCTTTTCTCTTCCTCTTCCTGCCTCTTCATGTGCCTCATAATTTTAATTTGATGTGCCTCATAATTTTAACTGCATGATGGACATTGTGTATTAAAAAACACTGGAGGATTCAATTGATATATTTCATCAGAGAGGTGTCCCTTTTCCTCTGTTGTGGGGACAAGAAGAGAGGATGGTTATCTCTACCCAGTCAGGAATTGATCCCCATCCGGTCAGTGGGCCACTGATGGGTTGCAGATTTGAACAGACTGAGGTCACCACCTCTGGCTTGTCTCTGATCCTTGAGCATGGCCCTCCAAGGCCATCGAATGAGAGCCTCACTGGTCTCTGTCTCCCCATCCCTATAAGGGGAAAACTGTCAGGCACTTATGCCAGGCTCTCCCTGTAGCAGAAGTCTGTCTCCTAAGTACCACGAGATGATGAGAAATTTTATCCAACCTTTCACCCCGGCTTCCATGTCACCTGTGCTGCCTCAGCACTCAGCACTGCCCTGCGGAGAACACTGGCCTTATATTTCCATCTCCTCTAGTTTCCAGCCATCTTGCCAGCCCTGCACTGCTGCCCAGAGCTCCGTGAGTTTCATTTTCCCCAGTGCATACCTTGGCTCGGGCCAACACCAAGCCTCAGGCCAACACCAAGCCTCAACTCATGTCCAGAATCACAAATGCCCCGAGGGAGGGAAGCTGCCAGCTGTCATCAGCTTAGGTAGGGAGGCCTCCTCCTTTCTGTGGTTTTGCTGCATTTAATCTTCATTTCCACAGCTCTTTGATGTCTTCAACATTTGTATTTTTTGCAGCTTTCCCTTATAGTTGTTGCTTGCCGCAATCTACTACATCCTACCTGAAAACAGCACTTTATCTTATTTGCAAGTCAACAAATCTCACATTACTGTTACTCATTTATACAGTAGCATTGGTTTAGATATACTCTCATATTAATCACATATTTGCTTAGTATTTCTTTTTGAATCTCAGACCTTCTATCTGAGTTCATTTTCCTTCTGACTAACCTACATCTTCTAGAATTTTTTTTTTTTTTTTTTTTGGTGAGGATCTGTTGGTAGTCAACTCTTCATTTTTGTTTGTCCAAAACGTGTTTTTAGTTTGCTCTCATTCTTGAAATACAATCTCCCTGGCTACACATTTGGCGGCAGCCAATTATTTTCTATTGACACACTGAAAAGAATATTCCACTCCATCCTGTTATTTTTAAGAAGACAGCTGTAAGCCTGATTTCTGTTTATTTGTAGATGATCTAACTTTTCTCTCTAAATGCTTTTAATATCTCTCTGTCATAGATTGTGATGATACGTGCACCTTCTAGAATTGTACTGTATACTATCTAAATAATCGTAAGTGATGGCCCTGTGTTAGATCTTCTCACTCTGTCATGTCTTTTAATCATTTTTCATTTTTTTCCATCTTCGTCTTTCTAGCCTGCCTTCTGGAAAATCTTTATTTGTCTATCTAATTGTTTACTAATTCTGTCCTTAATTCACATCCAATTTGTCCTGTAACCTATCCATATCCATCCACTGAGACTTTTGAAATTTTTAATTACATGTTTTTCATTTTCACATGTTCTATATGATTCTTTTTCAAATCTGCTAAAACATTTTTATAGTGTCTTATTACCTGCCCGTATTTTCAAGCCTTTCTTTTATTTCTTTAAACATATAAACATTGCCATCTTGTACTCTGTGTATAATGAAAACTCTAGTGTCTAAAGCTTTGCCGATCTGGTTTTGCTTTTTATTACTTCTGCTGGCTCGTTCTCATAGTGTCTCGTTTCCTTGCATGCTTTATATTTTTTGACAGCGACTGCTTCTTGGGATTTCGTCTTCGAGAATTAATTGAGGACCGAGTTAAAGTTTCACTTCTCCAGAAAGGACTGTTTGCTCCTTCCAGTCACCTGGGAGAACTCTCAATCCAAGACCATTTAAAATGAAATTTTCTAATTGAGGTTTTTCAGACCACAAACCCAAGTGAGAACGAGCGTACGGTTATAAATTCTCAGGAAACTTGAGTCTTCTCTCTTCCTCTCTCTACTTCCAGCATCGAAGTCAGGGCAGGCAGATTTTCTGGGTTAATTCTTTTCTTCTTCACCTTTACGTTAAAGATAGAATGTCTCATTCTTCTTTATATTAAAGATCTAGCCCTTTGAGGTCCAAATTTTATGTGGGGGCCTCCTACCCACTTGGTAGAGCCTAGAGTTTAGCTCCTGGTTTCCGAGCAAGGTTTGCAGTTACCCTCAGTTGCTAAGAGTGGTGGCCAGTGAGTGCATCACTCATTATTTAAGTAGCAGTAGAACTGCTTTCAAAGACACTGATTTTATAGTCATCCCAGGCTAAACCATCCTGTTCCTCTAGTGGAGAGAATCTGATGCTGGGACCTCCAGCATGGTGACTGGGGCTGGAGAAGCCAGCCAGGCAGTACACTAAGAAACTCACGGTCATGGTGAAAGACAGGGGCACCTGTTTGGCTTCTGCCCACCCAGAGGTAAGCCCTTCTGTCTCCAAGTTCACCAGAGCCAGGGGTTTTATCATTAGAAGCTATATTTACTGTAATGGAGAGAAGTCTCACCTGGGCTGAGATTTCTTGGTTCGTCTAGACTTTCACCCACAGTTTCAAAGATAGAATACTTGGGTTCTTTTTAATTTTTTTAGTCCCAATCTTAGACCATGATGATATTCTTGGCTAAGAAAACCTGCTCTGATTTCAGGAACTGACATTCATGCAACCACTTCATAAAATCGATTATCTGTCTCTTAACCATGTTAAGAATGTAAATAAGGAAACCTGGAATAATGACAGCAGGTTTACTGCCAATGAAATCACTGAACACTTGCTAAAACTCCAGCATTTCCGAAAGTGTGCTCCTTGAAACATTGGACCATAAAAAGGGCCTCTACGTTTCCATAGGCTTAAGAAATGTTATATACTTGAACATCCTCTTGGAGAGTCAGAGCATACATTAGAACATTAAAGGCTCGGAGAAGTCCTACAATTAAAAAGTCTGTTTGATTCAATGTTTTCAAATTGTATTTGAAAATACTCGACCACAAAAAATTATAAGGAACTTAGAACAGTGATCAATCATTTTTTGGACAGAATTTACTTTTGTCACAGAAATGTGTATGCCATCAACAAATATTGAAAAGCAGGTTATAGAGGTATAAGTAACATTTATTCAACAAATATTGTTGAATGCCCACTATACTGACACTGTGGGTATACACTGACGGATAAAAGAGACATGGTTTCTGTCTTGTGGAACTTAAGGAACATTAGGCTGCCACGGGAAGCATTAAGAAAGAAATATCAAGTGGTTAGGACCCAGCTGTTTTTTAGGTTATTGACCGGCAGCCATGGAACAGGCCCGTAAGCTGGGCAGTTGTCTGGGCATTTGGCTATTGCATCTAGCCTAGAATCTGAAAAACTTACTGACATAATTATACCACTCAAGGGAACCATAAGGAAGATTAAGCACAAACACACTAGATTCTGGAACAGAAGGAAGAGTTTATGTAGGAAAGGAAGTTCAGTAAAGACGGGTGAGCAAGTAAGTGGTTTTTAAGGCTTACAGAATCTCTGATCGGTCTGAGGATTCTTCCCAAAATAAGTAATAATGTCCGATTCATAGTCCAAGTCAAGTAAATGTTGCTTGCTAACGCATATTAATATAGGTAGTGATAACGATAACGATAATGAAAATTGATGATGTGCAATAATTGATAACAAGTAATGATAAGCAGCATTTTTATGGTAATAAAATAGTAGCGATAATGACGAGTAATGATAGTAATGATAGAAGAATAATTAGTAGTAGTAATGATAGTGATAATGGTAGTATCATATATAATAATCCATAGTGATAATGAAACCCAATGATATTGATAGTAATGCGTGTAGTAGTGATAGTAGTAATAATATGGTAATCATAGCATAGTATTAAATAGTAATAAATGATAAATGTATGTAAATTAGTAGTAGTAGTAATGATAATAATGACAATATATGCTCTCTGGTAATCTATAAATGATAATGTATGTGTCATTATTAATGAAATGAAGTAATGAAGAACAATGTAAGTAAATTAAGTAATAATATATTGAAAATAAATAGTAAGTGATAATAATAGTAATCATGGTAATGAAAGTGATAGTAATGGTAATGGTAATAAATTGTAGTAGTAATGATATTAGTAGTAATATAATCATAGTAATAGTAACGATGGTGATAATGGTGATGATGAAGATGGTGATGATGGTGATGATGATGATAGTAGTAATAGTAGTCATCTTCAGCTCCTTTCTCTCACTCAATACTAGGTTCAGTTAGTCACCAAGAACTATGATTTTACTTCTTGAATAACTCTTGGAACAGGCCTCTATTCTTTCTCAACATTTCATGTTCCTGCCCCTCACTTCCATTCTTCCAATCCATGCCCCACACTGGACCAATGTAATTTTCCTAAAATTTAAGTCCAACCACAACCGTCCCTTACTTCGCAGCCACCAGGGTCTCCCCAAAGCCTACAACGAAGGTGGTGGGTGGCTTACCATGGATTAAAGACTCTCCTCAGCCTCCCTCCCCGGCCTTATCTCTTTCCTTCTCACCATCCATCCTCCGCTCTGACACGCTCAACCTGCTGCATCCCGGGCACACCATGCATCCTGACACTTCCATGCCTCTGTCATGCTCCCCTCCTTACTTGTCTTTTCTCCTGCTTGTCTTTTAGCAAAACACATACTCATCCTTCAAAGTCAGACCCTCCCTGGGCTTTGGCTGATCTCCACCCTGGAATGGACTGTAACATGCCTTTGCCTGGCCTCTTGCAATGCTTTCTGCACTTATCTGTATGGCCTGCACCACAGCTGTGGTCATGAGATTATCTGCGTCCACCGTGGGAGATGTTGCTTGAGGGTAAATAACCTTATCTGATTCACAGTACGTTTCGGCCCCCTCCCAGTGTGGGACACTACAGACACTTAGGTAGTCACCGCAAAAGTGCAGAGTGACAATTATGCAGAACCAGATCCCTCCTTCTCACACGTTCTCTGTTGCCCATACTTTATCTCCTGACGGTCCGGGGCCAGGGCTTCACCGGGTGTGGTATTCAGGGGAATCCGAGGCCAGACTTCATTCTCTTTTCCATGAGGTTTCACGCGTTCTCCCAGAGTGTGTGTGCGTGTGCGTGTGCGTGTGCACGCGTGCGTGTGCATGTTCATAACGAAGTCAGGGATAGGCCAGAGGGAGAACCAGTCCTCGGCTGTACAGATCAAGGACACTGCATTCTCCCAGCCTTCGGGAAATTATTAAAATTAGAACCATTTGTCACAGGAGGTCGCAGTGCAGCATCAGCCCTGGGAGGGACAAGGATACATCTCTTGGCCTCTGAAAGGAATGAATCCATTCACTCACACACTGATTCCACTCATGTTTCCTGAGGATCTGCAGTGTACAAGGCACCGTGCTGGGGGGGAGGGAGACGGAGCTGAGCAAAAGAGAGCAGAACCAAGTGCTCGTTCTCATGGGCTTTATGATCTCCTGCTCTACTGGTGCGCGTAGAGGTGACAGCAATCAAGGGAACAAACCAATAGGATAATTGGGGGCAATGATGAGGACTACGAGAGAAATAAATAGGGGAATAATGTGAGGTGAGGGGTGGAGCATAAAGACCTGTGGCTTCAATAGCAGGAAGGGGCCGGATAGGTAAACGTCTGGGGGAAGATGGCCGCTCCAAGCCAGGCAGAGAGAAGAGAAAGAAGGCAGCCGTGATTTGGCCACAGGAAATGGGGTGACGGTGGTTGAAAAGGCAGTTAAGAGGCGACTAAGGGCCAGGCCGTGCGGGGCCCTATGGGCCACACCAAGGGTTGCAGTTCGATTCTAAGGGCAGTGGGAGGTATGCTGCTAGGAGGTTTTGAGCAGGAACGACAAGCTCCCATGGATACTTTACAAAGCTTACGTGTGAGGAAGGAATTGTAGGCCGGAACAGACAGGCAGTCAGGAGCTGTCCAGAGCCGGGTGCTGGCGAGAAGCAGGGGCCATCTCTTTCCTCCTTCCTCCCCTCCCTCGGGAACCCAGCTGGCCTGGAGGGTTCCCAGTGAATGACATCATCCTCAGCTCTGGGCTGCTTGAGATGCGGGAACTTCTCCCAAGGGCATGCCGAGGCCACACTCCCAGCTCAGGCTGCCAGCCCAGTGCCTGACGGAGAGAAGACGGAAGAAAAGTAACCCCAGTGACCACTTCCCGTGGCCCAGACACTGGGTGCAACACCACAGGCACTTTCTACATAATACTCACAACAGCCCCAGGGGGCACCTCTGTTTGCAGATGGCTCCTTAAATTCCGAAGAGGAAAAGATGCCTAGAAAGCATATGACCATACTGCTACCTCAGAGCTTCTGAGTCTACCTGGTTCTCGTTTATTTATAAATCATATCCTTAACTAGAACTCTTCCTATGTCCCTACCACTTTCCAAATATTAAGTCTCAGAACCACTCCATGAAGTAGCAACTCTCATTGTCCCTATTCAACGGATGAGGAAAACCAAGGCCGGGAGAGACAAAGGGACTTGCCCAAGGGAGCACTGAGCCAGGATTTAAGCCCAGGCAGTCTGGCCCAGACTCACATTCCTTTCAAGTCTACATGATGCTCCCCCCTTCTACTGTCCATGAGCCAGAACAATGGGAAGATCCCCCCACCCGCCCCCAGCAGACTAAAACTGCGTCCTGCACACATGATGGTATTGCCGAGTGGATCGGTGGCACAGTCATCATCTCCGGGGCCGTGGCAATAAGGGTACCTCATCGGATGGCTGTCCAGTCTTGACGGGAGGTCCGTCCCAGTGACAGTTTCTTGCAAGGGAGAAGACGGCCCCAGACAGGGGTCTCGGAGCAAGAAGGTGCACCTAGGATGTCTTCTTGTTTGACCCTCTGTCTCCAGGCTTAGCATGGTACTTGAAACAGGGGAAGTGCTCAGAACACATGATGAGTGAGGGGATGAGGGATGAACCAGCGGACATGGGCTTACCCTTCCCATGAGAAATTCCGCGAGGAGACTTGTACCACTGCCCAATGGCCAGGATGATGCCGACGGGCAGGATTTTGGCTCTTGCCCTGCCATTCCGGGGTCTGGAACAGGGTGACCATGTCACATGCTTGCACAGGCATGCCCTGTCTAAAGGGAGCGCTGCTCCTCAGCTCTAGCTGGTCATTCCAGCCTGTGGCGATGTGGCCCTGTGTGGCCAGGGCTTCTGCTATTTCATGGGAACTCGGATATACAGATGCCATGCCAAGTTATCTGATTTTCAAACAACTGGGTGTCCCAAAGAAAACGTACCTAAGCGTTAGCTAGATCAAGCCTCCAGGCCACTGGTTTGAGACCCCCGTCTCAAAAGGGTCGAGGGTGGGGCAGAATGGGCTCTGGGCTGGTGATCTAAGGAAGATGACAGGGCCCCAGGCATTTCGCATGTCGGCTTATCCAGATTCAAGGTGTGAGCTGTGTTTATTTTCCGGTCGTCATCTCAGGATTTTAGTTAAGTCTTGTCTAACGTTGCAGCTGAGCTCGGCCATCTTGCAGAGGGATTACAGGATGGTCTTGTGTACAAAACGGGGCCAGGGTGGTAAAGAGAGGGCAGTGACTTTGGAGGCCAGAGAAATGGCGGGGACAATGGCTCGAGACCAAACGAGGCTCACGACGCTGGAGGCCAGGTTCAGGGCTGACAGCCCAGCTGCCCTTCCCCACACGGGACTCAGCACCATGGCCAAACTCAGGGATGGGACTTGTATTTTCTTAAGCAAGAGAGAAAATGTCTTGGCAGGCGCGCTTCACGGTGGGAAATTCTAATCCCTTCTGGGGCAGCCAGAGCTTCCTTTGGCTCTGCCTGTTTATTTGTGTCTTCCCTGTGTTTGTCATTCTCTCCAGCCGCCCCCCTCCTCTCTCTCTTGTCCCCCCGGGGCCCCTTCATCGGCACCACAGGGAGCCGGGGAGGCGGGGAGGGGAATGAGTCCCGGCTCTGTGTGGGGTGGACCTTTAATCCCAGCGTGCTGCCGGCACCCAGCGCCCAGCATTTGCACCAGGTATTCAATTAAACCAGGGATTCCCAGGAGACTGGAGAAGCTGGCTGGCGGGGAGCGGGCTCGAGCTCCACGTCTTGTTTTGACAAGCGCTGTGATTATCCTGGTGGCTGGTGGCGGGCGGGCGGAGGCTTCCTCCTCACCCCATCTTCTTAGAACGAGAGCGCTCAGGCTCCTCGCCGCTCCGCCGGTGAACAACCCCGCTCCCCTCGTTTGCCAAAAAGGCCCAGCCTGAGCCCCGCCATTACTCAGGCCAGCGTAGACTGGACGGTCAGCAGTGTCCGACGGTGACTTCGGGACACCTGCTCCATGCTCTAGGGGAACCACCTCCGGGCGGGGGTGGGGGGTGGTGCGGCGGCCTCGAGGTGGGAGCCAGGTCCTCCGAAGCACAGAGGTTCCTCCCCAGGAGCCAGCGTGTGTGCGGCACCGGCCAGGTCTGCGTTATCGTCCCATATTGTGGGTGGAGAAACTGAGGCTCTGAGAGAGGAAGCCGCACGGTCAGCCGCGATGGCCTCAGGACTCTAACTAAGGGCCAGCTGACCCCACGGCTTCTGCTCTGTCTGCTTTGTGGCACTGTGTCCCGGAGATGCCGCCCTGCCCAGGCTGGTCCTCGGGGAGGCGCTGGCCAGCCCCAGCCATGCCCCGAGCAGATGCTTGTGCTTCCTCCTGCCGCACGCGGCCCCGCGGGTCTCCAGAGAGGTTATGCCCATCACACAGGGCCTCGGAGTCCTCAGGAAACCAATGGCATCTTCGAAGGTCATGGGAGAACTGGGAAGGCCTTAGGAGTTATGGGGAACCAAGTTTTTGAGACTATCCTGTGGTTCGGGGACCACAGGCATCCAAGGCAGGGAAGAAAGTCGCTGAGGAAGCGCTCGGGATGCGAACACTGCCCAAGCCCAGCTCGGCTCAGCGACCCTGTGACCTGGCCACCTGGCCCAGGTTGGGGCAAGGCCAGGCCAGCGTAGACCGGCCTGCTAGGAACCCTCGAGCCATTGCAACAGTGACAATAGCAACTACTTGGCTCTCCGTGGGGCACAAAAGCCACAGCAGGCGCAGCGCTGTGCACAGAAACCGCTGTAAAGCGCCCTCTGTGCTGTTTATGTTTCAGGGGCCCCCAAACACCCACGTTCTTCTTGGAGGAGCTAAAAGAAACAGTTTGGGGGTGAGGGCAGGAAGAATACCTCTGAGCTGCCAATCTGGGGAGATTCCTGGAGCCCTGCACTGTGTGCCATCTGTCACACAGGCCCCGGCCAGGTGACACTTTCTTGAGCATCTTCAGGTGCTGTCTACACTTCCCTCCCTCTTGCTGGTCAGGGACCTGCTCCCCGTGGATGGAGTCTCCTCCTCAGGCAAGGGCAGGGGCGGGGAGGGCCTGGCGTCAGCAGGGAAGAAGGACAGAGGGACAGGAGGGCGAGGCGGGTCGTGCCGCAGGTGGGCCCGGAAGCAGGCTGCAGCCAGCTGCCCAGCTCTGACGCTCCGACACGTCTCTGCTGATTGTCTCCATTCAGCCGCATGTGCGGATGGCTCGTTCCGTGAGGGGCGCCCTGGCCGGTATTTCCAGAACCTGAGCTGTGATTAGGAAAGGCAAGAGCACTTGGGGGACCCCGGCCCTTGAGACAGCAGAATATTTCCGAACCCTCATCTTGTAGTCGGCTCCCACTGCCACATGGGGAATTCTTGCTGATCTGTAGCCCAGATTTCAATCACCAAGACTGCCTGTTAAAAATGTCCGTGATCGTCCTGCCTCTGGAGTCAGACAGACCCGGGTTTATAACCAGCATTTTCATATACTAGCTCTGTGACCTTGAACGAGTCCCTTCGCCTCCCCTTGAGGAGCAGTGGAACGTGGAGGTTAAGTGCACAGACTCCAGAGCCAAGCCTTCTCAAGCTTCCATCCCAGCTCCGTGTGCAATTCTTTTGCTGTCTGTGCCACCTTGGCCAAGTGACCCAGTACCCCTGGACTTCTCTCCTGAGCTGTGAAACCGAATTCCGCCAGTATCCATTCTGTGGGGTTGTCACGGGATGTAGCAAATTCATGCACTGAAAGACCTGGCACGTAGTAGGTGCTCACACACGTTAGCCACTATTAGGGCATGGTGACTATTTTCTGGAATGACTATGGATAACTGTCAGTTGACTATTTTCTCTCGACGGAGACCCCTGTTGTGTGCCAAGCTTTGAACTCGAGGTTAAGTGCCCAGCAATGAACGATGTGGGTTCTGTCCTCTCAGGGAGGAAAAATCGTGAGATGTGTTGGTGGGAGTCAGAGCAGGCCTCTGAGAATGTAATATTTGCACCATACGATCATTAGGAAGAAGGTCATTGCTAGGCGGAGGGGGCAGCTTGTGCAAAGGCCCTGAGGTGGGAACATGTTTTGAGAAACAGGAAAGACGCCAAGAGTGTCTGGATTGGAGTGAAGGAGGGAAAAAAAAGTGGATAGAAATAAGGTTAGATGAGTAGCCAGGGGTCAAATTCTAGTGGGCTTCACAGTCACAGTGAGAAATGTGGGCCTAATCCGAGTTTTCTAGCATAAAGTTGTTATAAGGGTTAAGTAAGAAGACACAGGTAAAGAACTTGGGAATAACTGTTAGCCTTTTTTATGTCTGCTCCTTATCTGTCCACACTCAGTACCAAGGCTGTCTCTTGTCTACTAGCAAATTTCGGACATTCTGGTTTAGGAGAGAACACCATACTTAAAGGTCCATGGACTCAGTTCCGCCCCTCCCCGGCTCTGTGACTTAGCCAAGACCCTTTCCTTCTCTGAGTTTTTATAAAATGGCTACATCGCATCCCCTGCCCAGGTGGCCATGACAATGAACTTGAAAGCAAAGGGCCACGGTCCAAGATTTTTGTTATTTAAACTGCTTTTGCTATCTCAGATCAGAAGGTTCAAGCAGGCTGGAACCTCGGGAAAAAATGCCTTCCAGCTGCATTACCGGATAGGTGGGACACAGAGCTCCCCTGCAGAACAAGGTCAGAGCAGGGCGGGAGTGGACAGAGCGACCCCACTGGAGGCCTCAGGAGGACTCTGTGGGACTCTGCGCTGTCAGGGCGGCTGCCATCCCAGCAGCGCGTGCAGCCCCTGGGACCCCCTGGGAACGACACTGGGCTCTGCCATCCGACCCACCTGTGCATTTCCCAGAATGAGGCAGCCGAGTGCTGACTCAGGAATCTGAAACCCTGATGGTCCCCAAGTCTATTATTATGTTTTAATGAGCTGGAAAAGCACAAACAGAAATCCTTAAGGGCAATGGCTGTGACACACAAATCTAATAAAATAAAACAAAGTGCTTATAAATCCAAGAGTTGTTTAAACTCAGAAATTGCAGATCGACATACAGAATTGTCTCTTATTAGCCCCTAATAGGCTGAGTGGCTCGTGGTCTCCCAGAGCCTCGGTTTCTCCATCTGTAAAATATGAGGGTTAAAAAAAGATCCCTTTGTTCTTTTTCACCCCAGACGGGCTTTGATTCCAAGTATTTCTCGGTGCGAGTCTCCCCCGGCTACACAGTGCCTTTGTTGGATCTCTCTTGAGAATCCTCTTCCCAATCCCAGTTTACTCATCACTCCTTGGGGCAGCATCCACCATCACTCTAGACATCTCTCTTACCATTTACACTCCTTTTGCAAATGTGATGACAATAGAGGTAAACACATCATTTTCAAAATTCTGCTATAGCCCCCAAGTATTATGTTATTCGTATTCAGACTATCACAACAAATCCACAGTTATTTGCGTATATGTCAAATTACCTACAAAGCAGAAACACATGCTGTATTCACTTCTGGCCTCCTCCCCAGGACTTAGCGTAGGAACTGTGCAAACATGTCCCAGTTCCTCACACTTTATAACCTCACACTTTTTCTATCTCCTGCTCAGCCTGGGCTCTAAACAGCATCTCGGCTGCTATTCCAGGCCCTGGCCACCTTTCTCAACCCCTTGTTCCCTCCCGCTGACCCCTCCCCCATATAAATACGGCCGACGGTGTCTCCGGGGGCATTTTGCCTCTTGGTCCCCGTTTAGTTCTTACATCGGGAGTATAAAGAATTCATAGGCTATGTTCACTAATATGCTTTTATGAGACAGAATTTTTTAACTAATAAATAAAGCTGGTGGTCAGTGTAAAACAGGCTTTAGAAGGTCCCTAAACTGTGAAGCCAGCACTGAGCAGGAGCTGGGGAGCTCTCATGGGGAGCCCCGTTTTCAGGAGAGTGAGCTGTCTGTGGGGCAGGCAGAGCTCATTCAACCAGCTCCCCTCCACCACCACCACCCTCCAGTTCTCCCTCTCAGCCTCTGGGCTTCCAGCAGAAAGCATCCCCAGAGAATTCTCTCTTTTCTTCTCACTCAGTGACCTGACCCAGGAAGCCATGTGTGCCCCACCGGGTCTTGGCTGAAAGCATAGATGTTTGGATCAAGCTGATCTGATGGAGGGGGAGAGCCAGCGTGTCTGGACAGGTGCACTAGCTCCAGGCGAAAGCCTTGGAAAAGAGGAGACCTGGGTCTTAGGCTCAACTCTGCCTGTGACCTTGGGCATCTCACCCTGTGACCCTGGGCCTCAGTTCATGGCCTTCACCCCATGTCCCCTGGTCTCTAATGCTCTTTCTCTTAGTGCTTTTGCTCTGTGTTTCTTCCTCTCTACCTCCTTCTCCCTCTCACCTCTCTCCCTTCTCTCCATCCCTCTCCCTGCCTGGGCCAGCCCCCTGTATGGGATGCACCTGCCTGCCATCCAGCAAGCAGGAGCCCGGCCTCCTGGCTGGAGTGAGACACCTGCAGGGGGTTCGTTTCCACTTACCAAAGGGCATCTGGAATTAATGTGGGCAGTGGTGAAGGAGCCAGAGCGGTGTTTATGCTCCTGGAGGGCTACGATGAACCGCCCATAATGTTTAATGTGGAGCATTGACATTTAAATGTCAATTAACAAGTCCCTGTTCTGCTCGACTGGCCCCTAGATCCTCAGAGGCACGTTGCCCTCCTTCCCGCCTCGCCAGCCCCACTGGGGACTGGTGAGGGCACGTGGATGACAAGGCGGCTACAGTAGGGTTGGGCGGAGTCTGAATGGGCTGAAGGGGCTGTGAGGGCACTCTAGGTGTGGAGGATGCAGGATGGTGCCAGGCTGGGTGTGTGCAGGAAGTTGGCTGCAGCCCGTGTATGAAGGGGACTTGTGGGAGGCAAAGACGAGAGGTGGCATTTGCCTTCTTCCCCTCTTGCCCCAGTCCCTTAGGGGCACTACATGAAGCTCACCTGTGTGCTTATCCCAAAGTCTCTGCCTCTGTGGCCGATCGTCCTCCACTAGCCTGGGAGCTTCTTGAGACTAGAGTTCACGTCTGGTTTGTCTCTCCACTGCCTGTGAGGCTCAACGCACAAAAAGTAGTTCAATCGGTTCAAAGCGATATGGATTTCCCGACTTCCCACTGTCTGGCAGGACTTAGCCTAGGAACTGAGGACAGAAATGATTAGGACTCAGCCCTGACCCCAATGAGTGTATTACGTTTTCAAAGACGAACAGAAAAGACAATGGCTAAGCTAGAGAGAAGCAAAGAGGGGAGGCAGCTGGCTCGGCAAGGGTGGCAGGGAGGGCTTCCTGGGGGAGCTCAAATAACGCTGAAACCCAAAGAATAAAAACGCATTTGCAAGGCAGATCAGAGGCAGAGGGAATTCTAGGCAGAGGGCCCAGCACCAGTGTGGAGGCAGGGGCGAGCCTTCGAGTGCCCAGTGACCAGGGATGAATGAATAGACAGCGACACACGGACACAACAGCTTCATTATGCAGCCCACCCCCAGGGACCACGTGACCGCATGGGGTTCTGCCACCAGCTCAGGAGCCCTGTGAGCGCAGGGACCTCGTCTGTCTTGTTCATTACTGTATTCCCAGTGGCAGGAAGAGCACTTGACACATAGCAGGCCCTCGATAAACATCCGTTGGATGAATAAATAAATGCCCTCTCTCTTCTCTGGCCTCCCTTCCCTTGTCCAGCTCCCACAACCCAATGGGTCCCCCTGCAAGTGCATTTATTTTGCAAGAGCCTTTCTCAAACCCCAGCTTCCCATGGGCACCCCACTCCCTCATCCCCACTCGCCATCTCCCAGCCCCTGAGCTGTCGTGTCTGAGAACGATATGCTCCATTTTCTCAAAAAGTCCCTTCAATAAGCACAAATTTGCATTTAAAGTTTCCTGGAATTGTAGTACAAAGAAATCTGTCTTCCCGAGCCTGGGGCTCTCGGCTGCAGCTGGGGAATGGAACACAGCAAGTGAGACGTCTGCCCAGAATGGGGTCGACGCCTTTAGCTCCGCGCAGACCCCGGCCCCAAGGCAGGTGTTCATCTTCTCCCCCACTCTGGAAAGGGAGCCCAGGGCTTGAGGCGCCAAGTTTCTAGGCTGTCAGTTTGGTATCCAGAGGCATCTCTCACCTTTCCGCATTCCACCCTCACAGTCTTAGACACTGCTGGAGGCCTGCTGGGGGCGTCTGGGGCGCCCAGAGCTTCTGCTTCCCCCGTTCACCAATCTCTAACTCCGACCCCTGGTTAGAAGCGCCCCCCACCCGGAACGCAGGTGACTCTCTTGTTCACTTATTTGGCAACCCTGCTGCTCTCTGCTTTGGAGGGGACGCCGTTTACACCGCCCGACTGGGCAGGCACCATGGCGAAAGGAATGAGTCCAGTGGTTGTTCTGACCGGATCAATCAGTTGCTCACTGTACTGGATTCCATCTCAGTGGCCACTATCGATGGAACTGCATGGAGCGGTAGCCAGAGCCCGCCGGGCCCGGGCTCACAACCCGACATTCAGTTTTCGCAGCCCCGATGTCACGTGCAGGGCTTCCTTGTCTGTCCTTCCCCGACACCTCACGCTCGGCCTGAGCATTCTAAGGCAAGGACGTCTGCACTAAATACTGGCTGTAAATGATGCAGTAAAAGTTTTCTTTTGTCTGCCTTGTTCTCCTGCCTTACCTGGGAAGGAGCACACCATTAAGAAGAGGAAGCTTTATGATTCTGGACATAGTCATGAAAGCTCCCACCCCAACGCATCCCTGCTCACAGACCACACACACACACACACACATAGTTCCCCATTCCCAGCCACCCTCCACCACTGCCATGACACAGTGTGCTGTGAACACATCAGGAGAAGATTCATGATGGAGGTCTGGTGAATCTTCGTCGTCATTGCAATGGAGAGCCCACAGCCCGCTACCCATGTGGTCATCACAGATGCAGGAAGAAACTGTTTGGCTTTCTACTGATAATGTTCTCTTTTATCGTTTTAAATTTCTATCATTGTTTATGTTTTATCAAGGACATTGTATATTAGCTCAGAAGCCAATACTAATAATACATTATAAAGTTCACTCTGGGGGGCATTCGAAAATTGTAGCTCCATCTTTTCTTGTTATCCCAACCCTGCTCAGACGTCCTTGAGATGTCCCTAAGGGTCCTGGAGGGTAAATTGGGGGCGACGACACTTATTTGAACAGCATCTTTTCTAGGATGGCTAATTTGGTCTTTCCGGTGATCAAACAAACATGTCGGTGGCAGGAGAAAGCGCTGTGAGGTGGTGCCGAACCAGCATTGCCTCTGGGATGAATCGCTCGGGGCACAGAAGAATTCAGGTTTCTGCGTTCTCCCTACCAGTTCAACCTACCCGCCCCTCCAGCTTATTGATCTACACTCTCTTCAGAGATGTGGCCTGTGAATCTATACCTTTAAAAGCACCTCAGATAATTGCCCAGCCAGGTGTGAGTACCACTGGGTTAGGGGGTACACGAGCGGTCATCACGTGAGAGGCAGAGTACACCTGTCCAGCCTCGCCCAGAATAAACCCAATTATGGTTTATCGTTTGTTTTTTTTTTATTTTTACGAGGCTTTGTTTTTCCTGTTTATGCTCTTGCAGAACAGATAGACAACTTACATTACTGTGATGTCTCATTCCTTAGAAAAATCTGTCAGGTTTCATTCATTCATTCAATGAATGTTTTTATCAGTTACACATTTTATTTTCATTTGACAGATACAAAAGCTGAGGCCCGGGGAATCCGAGAGATTTGTTTCTGACTTAGCTTGAAAATAACAGACTCAGGAACTCAACCCAAGTTACCCGGCTGCAAATCCCATGCTCTTTTAATTTGACTTCGGGACACGTTAATGAAATGGCCTCGAGACCAGAGCTCTGTGTCTGGAGTGTGTGGAGTCCCCGTGACCCGCCCTCCTCCCCCTTCCCTGCCCCTACCCCCAAGTGCGGGCTGCGGAGGGCATTAGCATGCAGGGCACGCACGTTCTGCTCCCTCCTGATCCCCACAGAGGGAACACAGCCTCTGCCTGCCAATTAGTGACGCTGACGTCTTTATTAGAGATGGGGACAGCACGTTTCACTTATGCAAACGCCCTTGTCTGAGAGCAGCTATGGGCTAGCACACCAGCCCCACCTCTTCCCACAGAATCCCCCTGGAGGTGACTTGGCACCCCCAGGGCACCTTCAATCATTGGTAGAACCAATAACTATTTATTAAGCTCTGTCCAAGGTGCTGCAGGAAGCAGAGGGACACATAGGACCTCTGCCTAAGAGAATGTGGAGCCCAGTGGAAGGTGTGGCCGGCAAGAGCGAAGAACTCAGAAAGTCCCTTGCTCTTTGTGAAACACTCATAGTTTTTGTTTATTACCTAAAAAAGTTGGTAAGGCAAGGAATTAACACTTGATAAGTACCTCTTATGAGCTAAGCAATTTATATACTTTCTCCCACTCACACTTATTAATTGCAAAAGGGAAGCAATATGCTATTTATTTCAAACTGTGTGTCTTAAGTAGGGAAATCTAGGCTTGTAATCCTGGCCCTGCCGCTTCCTCCCCGTGAGACCTTGTGACCTCAAATTCTTCATCCGAAAAATGGGAGGAAATAATATCTATCTCAAGGATTGTGGGGAGGGGTAATTAATTAACGTATTTAAATCCAAGTACCTCATCTCCACATCACATGGTAAAGTGTTAAGAAGCCTAATATGTAAGAATGAGACAAACGAGACAAACGCAGGATATATGTTAGCAATAATTAAGATAATTTATGTCTAAGGATGAAGATTAAAAGAAAACAGTTACGGGAGGAAGCTTGTCTCTTCTAATTCCTGAGCTGTCCGTACTATTATGTATTTTTATTTATGCTTCTAAAGGAGGAGGGAGAGATTGTATGGAACTGAGCCTCTGAGAGATTCAGTAACGGGCCCAAGGTCACACAATGACTGGAGAGAACAAGGCAGGACTAGGGACTACCTGTTCTCAGTACCCATCCCCGCCCCCCACCTGGCCTCGCTCCCCTCAGGAAGCAGACTGACCGTGATTCGGAGACCCTGCAGACCACATTACAGGGACCAGTGTCGGTGTCTAAGAGACCGAACCCGTGCAGAAGGCTGGGATCAAAGCAAACAACAAAGCGGGGGAGGGGAGGATGGGAGTAAAACGGGTCTCTGATTGTCAGGGGCAACGCTGTTAATGAGAGTGGAACGCCGTGAAATTGATGACCCACCCAAAGCACCTGAGAAATTGAACTGGTTATTAAAAAGCAACATCACAAACCAGGGGAAGGAGGAAAACAAGCACAGAATCAGGAAGGAGGCAGCGATGGCATGGAGTACGGAGAACAGGAAGTCTGCGGCAAGCAGCTAGATCTTCTGAAAAGAATCTGATTTGGGATTCTGGAGGGCAGGGGTCTGCAGGCTGGCAGTGGGAATAGTTGGTACCTAAAACAGCTAGAAACAGAAATGTATGCGTCTCAGTAGTCACAGAGGATGGGACAGTGCACTTCTTGCCTCTCAAGGTGGAAAGCAGCCCATCACGCTGACCTTTCCCCCCATCAGTCAGTTCTTCCAGGGACCTGGGGAGACCTCGGAAAGACAGAGGCAGACGTCTCTGGGGATAACCTGGAACATTTTGTCACCTCCCCAAAATCGAGAGAACGAAAGGGCCTCTCAAGCCCTCTCTAAGGCGTCTGTTCTGACCCAGGGTGACCGAGCCCCCTGAAATCTGCCCCTGTGCACAGAAGGGAGGGGACTTCTCACAGACCGGCTCGTCGAGAACCAGAGACTTTTTGACATTCCCGGTGGATTCTGGGACCCACCCAGACCTCGCTTTGGGAAGCCTCAAGCTGTCTTTTCTGTACCAGAGGACAGTCCAAGCTCCTATCAGGGTTACTTGAGTAAGCTTCCCAGCACCTTTGAGACTTGGTTTCCTCATCTGTCAGACAAAGGTAATAATAGTACCTAACTCATCGGGTTGCTGTGCCTCATGGGATATCAGGTGGGACAAAGACAGAACGGAGCCCGGCCCGTGATAAGCGCTCGACCACAGTTAGCTTCGCCAAGGTTATTATTTTAATCCAGACAGAAGAGCTGTCCTCTGTGAATTTACATTCCAGCAGTCATCGAGATTAGGTAGAAAGGACGGAAATTAGCGCAGAGAGGGGCTAGAAAAAGAGCTGCCGTAACAGAAAGAGCAAAAACACCCAGATGTCTGACGGCCGACCACGGGGACGGGGGCCAGGAGGGCGGCCCAGGTGTCCTCTTTTCTGCAGCATTTCCGGTTTCTGCTCTGTCAATCTACGGCATTGTCCGTGGAGAGCGTGGGGTCCAGTCAACCCAACGCGGATTTCAGCTCTCCCAGTGGCTGGCTCGGGGACACCGGTGAAGCCACTTCATCTATCTGAACCTCCACTTTCTATAAGATTAAGAAACATATATTCTCTTATATGATTATTGGGAAAATTAGAGGCGGTGGATTCCCTACGTGTGCCTGGCCTATCCTGGGTACCTGATACATGCTGGCTGCTCTAGTCTTGTCATTCTTTCATGGTAATAATCTTGATCATTGCTGGATTTCAAAACCATGGACGACCTGGAAGAACAAGAATCTCACCTCCTTTTCTCTCTGCGCTTTACCTTTGTAGAGAGTGCCGGCCAGTTTACCCCGCCCCCGCCCCGCCCCCGCAGAGCCCCACAGGTAAGAAGCGGACTGTAGTCTGAGATTGTAAACTGCCAGATCTCACGCCCTGCTCTCATCTTTCTCTCCAAAATCTTATCAAATATTAAAAGCTGTGAAATAAGGCAGGTTTTTAATCATTTTAATCACAGCATTCCTCAGCCAGCTCAAAAGGGCTCGAAGGAATCGATTCAGAAGTGGTAATTATCCTGGCGGCCCCGTGCCAGGCTCCGGGTCAGCAAGGAGCGCCAGTGACAGATGGCAGGCAATGGGGAGGGCTCCTCCCAGCTGGGGGCACCGAACAGGAGATGCCTCATGGGAAGAAGTAGGCGAGGTCAGCCCAGGTTGGGCATCAGGTTTCCAATACACGCCAAAATCCATTGAAAATCAACTTACTTTTAATACGTTCTCAAGTGCCAAGTGCTTTTACCTCATTTAGTGCTCACAACAGGGAGGAATTTATCATCATCCCCATTTCTAAGTGAAATGTTGCATAGTGTCCCAAGGCCCATCGGAAAGCGGCACAGCTTTGTCCAGCTCAGAAACCTGCACTGTGACCTCTGTGCCTCCATCACCCTTGGGTTCAGGGGCCTGCTGCCAAGATGTCTGAGGGGCCGCCACCCTTGGTGCCCTGTCCCCCTTTATCAGCCCCCACTGTGTGTCCGGCCGGCTCACCCTCGTCTCTCTTCCCCCATCAGGTTCTTACTCGCTCTGTCCGACTCTCTCTCTCCTCTGGCTCCTGGCATTTATCAGTGCATTTTGGGTCCCCAGTGAGTCATTAACCCTTCCCAACAACCTTTGCATTACGGCCCAGGTGCCATTTACCTCACTTAGTCTCCTTTCTGGACAGTCCCCTCACCCGCCCACCTCCGTGCTGCATGCTCTAGGGAGACTCAGCCTCGTGCAGTCCTCAGACATTGTTCTCTCCTCCTGCTTTCGCACACGCTTCTCCCCTGACTCGCTCTATCTCACCCTCCGGGTCTCGGCCAAAGCCTCAGTTCTTCCTGGAAAGATCGCCGGCTTCTCACCAGCTGTTTCTCCCAGTCGGTACTGCTATGACTTCCCTCCCATCACAGCGCCCAGCCTTTGTCGGGATGGCTGATTTGCATTGCTGGGATGCCTTTGGCTGGCCAGACTGAAGGAGGACAGAGGGCCAGTCTGCCCGAGTCACCCCTGCAGTCCAGGGCCAAGCGCGGTGCCCAGTGCAGAGCAGACACTTGTAGACGTTGGTCGAGTGAGTTACCTGAATAACGGGACTATGCTTAAAGGTGGTAGTTTCTGGAAGCTAAGGAATAGGGCAGACTATTTAGCTTTGGACCAGATGAGGTGAGGCATGCAAGGGAGAAAAGTTGGCCATTTGCATACAAAATACGGAGGACTATTCTTCAACATCACAAGAAAATATGTCTTCCATCATTTTCCTTGAAAAATGCATCCCTCTTCATCTATCTTTCATTTCCCCATGTTTAATAGAGATGTGAATACAGAGAACTATGACTCTCCTCTTAAGACAAATAGCACCCCACGCAGGGTAATAAATGACGACCCAGGCAGTCTACTTGTCGGGAAGACGAAACGGAGTGGCGGGGGCCACGAGAACGCAGGCACACGCGACTGTCTGAAGGGATGGCTGCTTCTCAGCCTCAGGCCGTTACTGCCCAGGGGGATGTGGCCAGATCTCCTGACTCTTCAGAAGAAGCTGAGAATAGACCATATGCATAACGCCTGAATTTGTAAGAGTTACCGCAATTGCAGACACACACACACAC
>NW_024340699.1:9605682-9664235 GCF_902729225.1 Pteropus medius
CCAAACAAAACATCTGCTGAGACATTTTGGTTCTTAGACTGTAACTTCGGCATCCATTATCCTGCTGAGTAAAGCTCCTTGCAGATGGATCCAAGTGGGACCCTGACACCCAGAGCCCACCCAATGTCTAGGGTGGTCTGCACCCCAAACACTCCCTTTTCAGACTCACAGCACTTTTTTGAAGCTTCAGCAAACCCCGCCAAAAGAGAAATATTTATAACCTAACCAGGCAGCACTTAAAAGATCGAGGCAGACATAGCCATGCTGAAATCACCGGCATTGTTCTCGCTTCCTCTGCGCCGAAGCATCAAACGCTTCCAGTTTCAATGATTAGTCGTCTCTCGGTTTTCACCACAAGTTGTACAGTGTTATTGACTGGGACAGAAATATTCATTTCGGGACTCGGCCTCTGGAACAGATGCAAGTCTTGGGGAGGGGCTGCTGGCACACACGTGGGCTATGCAGAGTTGGCTGATTCACCCCAGCCCTGAGACTAAGTGAGATCCTCCCCATCCTCCCAATTACCGATGGGGCTCAGGGAAGCTCAAACAACTATCCGACAACAGTCAGTTCTGGTGTTATTAATAGCGACCGTCTATTGAAGGTTTACTATATTCCAGGTATGTTGCCAAGCACGTTTCATATACTGTCTCATCTAAGCCTCATCACACCCCTAGCATATGTATATGGGGAGGGAGAGAGCAAGGAGTCTTGGCATCAGCATGACTATTTTATACGAGAAGTAAATGAGGCACAGAGAGGTTAAGCCCAAGGTCAGGCAGCTCATCGGCGGTGCAGCAAAGAGGCCATCTCAGCATCCAGGGCTCCTGTTGCCTCTCGGGCATAGCTGTGTTCTGCCAGCTCTGACTCGGACCCACATGATCTTTTCCAAGCTGGCTGGGGAAGGAACAATTTTTTTTTTGCAGAAACTGCTGTTACTACAATGCTGCCTCGGATGGTCTACAGATACCGCTGGTGCTTTAATTATGCACCTACTGTGTCCCCCATGCTTGTGATCGGGGAGGGAGGCGCTCTCACATTTCCCATTTCCTGTGGAGCATGCCTGGAGCTTGCTCTCTGGGGATGTTCCAGCCTCTCAAACTCGAATCCTCAGAGATATCCTCTGGGGTCTATGAATTCTCAAGGGTAACTTCTCTTTCAAATGTAATATTTTTTAAAATAATAATAATGGAAACATCAATTTAATAGTGTAGATCATCTGTTTTAATCACCTTGTGAAATCTCTGCCAGGATTCCACAAACCACAGCCTTTGGACCAAATCAACAGCCCTACCTGTTTTTGTGTGGCCTGGAGCCAAGGATGACTTTCACAGTTTTAAATCACTGGGGCAGGGTTTCAAAGAAGTATAATATAGCATGACACTTGAAAATTACATGAAATTCCAGTTTCAATGTCCATGCTACAGTTTTATGGAAACAGCAGCGCTCACCTGTTTGCATATTATCTGTAGCTGCTTTTGCAATGAGACAGCAGCGCTGAGTCATTGTAACAGAGACTATATGGCATGCGAAGCTGAAAATGTTTACTCTGGCCCTTGACAGAAAAAGTTCACCGACCACTGAACTCTTCAGGGTGATTTGAGTGTTCGTATTTGCACTGGCGCCTCCAGCTGAGTTGGGTACCTTGATTATTTTGTTTTGGGTGTTTACTGTTATTGTGGGCAATGAAAAAAAAAAAAAAAAACAGAGAAGGGCTTAGGTATGTAGAGCACCTGCCTGTGAATAAATAGAACTTTCTAGTAGTTCTAGGAGAGAGGAGCGAGAGAGACTGAGCCGTCATAGCAAAAGGTAGACAGGCAGGCTGACGTGAAATGTAAAACATGTCAACGCCACGCCATAGTCACACGGCACGCGGCAATTCAACTGCAACCCGGCCTACTCACGTTAAACTAATGGTGTTCATTCGAAGTTTATTGGTTTTGCCGTCTTATTTGTGTTTAATTTGGGTTTTTTTTTTTCCCATTTTATAGTTCAGCGATAGCTATAAGCATGAAGACTTTGTACCTGGCTTTATGTTTGCATGTATTAAGTAACCTTACGATAGAAATAATTTAAGCCAACACTTACCGAAACGTTCCCCCTTCAATAGAGAATATGTTACTCAAGTTAAGGAAGGGGGAATGGATGCAAGAAATATCAATTACATTAGATCTTTCAACCAGTGTGATCTGCTCTACATCTCCACCTGCCACCCTGGCAGAAAATTTAATCTCAGTTATTTGGGGAGGTCCCCGCCCCAGTCAGAGGGGAGAGGGGACTGTCAGATAAGAACCCGAAGCTTAAGTTGGAACCAGCTTCTTATTTTAGGGTGGTGGCCGGGTTTTAACACTGCTCCCGAGTCTCCATTGCATTTGTGTGTGCCGATCCCTGCTGTCCATCCTTCAGGCACTGCTGTTCCTAGTCGCTCAAAATTGCCCCTCGCTTAGTCCTCCCTCCTGCTTCCTTTACGCCCACTCAGCCCGCTTTGCCTTTATCCGCTCTCCTTCCAGACAACGCAAGTGCTATTTTTCTCAAAAGGCCTTCAGAAGCTTAATGCGAACTTGACTTTCTCGTGTGGGGTTGGGTGATGGAATGAGAGAAGACTGCTCACAATTATTGCTCTTTCTTCTTAAAAATTCACTTTATTACAACTACTCTATAGAAAACATTTTTTTTTTTTCTTTCACCGAAAAGTTTTACTCAGGCGTTGAAGATGAGAGAATGAATGGAAGCTTTTAATCATCTTTTGAGTTTCCCCATTGTATCAGTTAGTATTGCTGTGTAACAAATCTCTCCAAATGTAATACCTTAAAACAGTACGATTTATTTTGTTCGCAAGTCTGCAATTTGCGCAGGGGTTGGCCAGAATGACTTGTCTCTCAGCGAGTTGGGGCCTGACAGGATCCACCCTGAAGATGGCTCACTCGCATGGCTGGCAAAGAGCTACGGTCATAGGCCCATTTCCTCTCTATGTAAGCTTCTCCATAGGCTTCTTGTTTGGGGCTCACAGTACATGGAGACTTCAGAGCAGCCAGGCTGCTTCCATGGTCGCTAAAGGCCTTAAGGGCAAGTACGGCAGCAGGCAAGGCAGAAGCTGTCACACCTTTCATGGTCTAGCCTCAGACGTCACATCGTGTCACCTCCATGACAGCCCGTTGGCTGGTATTGTAACGAAGCCCACCCAGCTTTGTGGATGAGGCCATAGTCTTCGCCTCTCCATGGAGACGTGGCAAGGTTCTCAGGGAGCGTGGAGGTGGCAGCCGTCGTCACAGGAGTCTTCGAGAAACACAGTCAGTCACTCCCAAGGTTGGCACGGGATTGACTTTCCATCCTGCCGCCAGCCTCCGTCATGTATTAGCTGCCTGGGCCAGTAATTTCAACTCTCCCCGCTCCTGTCTCCTCTGCTAAAGTGAGCACAAAGGGGTACTACCTCAGGGCAGTGCCGTGACCATTAAATGAGATAATATTAAAAAGTTAGCCTGGCGCCTGGCACGCAGTACGTGCCTAACAGGTGTCAGCCTCTTTCTCTCTTCCCCGACTTCATCTCAGTCAACATGCTCAAAATGGCATTCTTGTTTATCACCTTGGAAGCCTTTTCTCTCGGAAAATCACGTGTGTGTGTTCATAAATTTACAGGTCACACAGAGATCGTTGTTCAAACATTGGCCTTTTCAAAGTAGATTCTTGTTTCAAAGCCGCTGGCTGTGGGAAGGCACCCAGCAGGGGTCCTTTTACCAGCACTGGTCCAAGGGAGAGGAAGATCCGGGCCTCCCTCTGGTGGGGCTGATTGAAGGAAGGGCCACCAGATGTCTATCCCGGAAGGGTGACTGGCTCCCCGCACCAGTTCCAGTTCCCCCGAGATTTTCCTGAAAGCCCTTCCGGCTAGCCCAGCTGGGCGCATTAGCACATGAGATCCCATGCTTTGGTGAAAAATGTAAACACAGACCTGATTTTTCATTTTAAATGAAGCCAAGCATATTGCTCCCAGCAGATGCCGAGTGACTCAATCTGTCCTCTCGGTTTTGAAGGGAACTGAAGAACAACATGGTAAAATAAAGCAAACAGCACATTTATTGGTTGATAAAATGCTGTTTTAGTCTACCCTGGCATTATATGGTGATTGCTATGCAGCGAACATCTGTTATTAAATCCAGACTTCTGTTGCCTGGATACATTGAGTCAAAAGCTGGAGCTATGAGAAATCCATTTATGTGTCTGTTGCGTGTGAATGTCAGAGCTCATATGATGCCTTTGTCTTCATTCTAACTGAATCTTTGAATATGCAATGTCTCGCTTGTTAGTTCTGACTCCAGGCCAATACTGTTTTCGTGTGATTTAAAAGGGTTAAAGAAACAAAGAAACAGGCTTCTCTCAGGTACTCTAAGTAATTTTGGTGATTAATTTTTTTGGAGACAGAACGGTGTATTTGGAAAAAGTAGGACATTTTAAAAAGAATTATTTCCAAATGACCCAATCCTGATGACCTATCCCAGGCACATATCAGAGGTGAGCATGCGTATTTAAGAAAAAGGATGTCCAATGCAGTGTTGCTTAGCCAAAAAAAAAAGTCACTAAATGCACACAAATCAAGAGCTTCATTTATATCGGTGGCAAATTCCACGTTATTCTACATCACGACGTATTTAATCAGTCCTCTCGGTAGACTTGTTTAGAGTTGTTTACAATATTATGCTACCCTAAAAAAAAATGTTTCAGTGAATAGCTTTGTACAGGTGTGATTACCTCTTCGGGATAGATCGCTAGACGTGGAATCATTAGGATAAAGTACACATTATATTATTTATTCATTCGGTCGACGACCGTGTCTTGAGTGGCCATCATGTGTTAGGCAGGTTCTGCTGTACACGCCGGGGTCCCCGTGGTGGACAAAATGCACCTTCTTGGAGCCAACACAGTAAGAAGAGAGGAAAGAAAACTAAAGGAATCTCGCAGACAGCAGTGAATGCTAAGGAGGGGGCTGGAAATGGTAGGAAAACCAGACAGAGCTCTCTGAGTGCCACAGAACAGAGGACATTGAAAGAATCACTACAGAACTAGCAGTGGTTACTAAGCCGTGGGCCTGGGAAAAGAGCGGCATTTAACTCATTCTCCAGATATGTAATCGAATGCCCACCATATGCCAGGCTATGTTCCAGGCGGTGAGAACCCAGCAATGAACAAAACCGAGAAGGCACCTAAAATAGGGGATGGACGATCAACAAATAAGTTTCAAAAAGTGATAAATGCTGTGGAAGAACTAAAGAGGGTGGGGGGTGGTCTACTTAGACTGGCCAAGGAGAATCTCTCTGAGGAGAAGATATTCGAGCTAAAATATGAATATTGAGAAAGGGGTAGCATGAGTAGACAGGGAAAATGAGATTCCAGGCAGAAGGAACAGCAAGAGCAAAAGCCCTGAGCGTGGTATGTTTGGAGAACAGAAAGAACAGAGTGGAGCCTAGTGAGCTAATTTGCAAATGGATGGAGTACATGTATCGGTCAGCAATTGTCACTATAATGCTGTGTGACAAACCGTCCCCAAACTCAGCAGCATACAACTAGTGGGGACTAGAAACCAGGTATGAATCTCTCCAAACCTGATTCTCTTTGTATCCATATTCACTGCCTCCCCGTGTTCAACCTGCTCCAAAAGCCACAGCAGCCTCGAAACAGACCGAGTACTTAAGAACTAGTCCTACATCTAGATGCAGTAGCTCTCGAACCCTAATGAGCGTGAGAAATACCTCTTGAGCTGCTTAAATATATAATATCCTAGGCCTCACCCCCAGAGTCTGATTCAGCAGGCCTGGGGAACAAACCAGGAATATGTGTTTTACAAAATCATTCCAAGTAGTTACAATGAAGGTGGACCATGGGCCACACTTGGTGAATCAACAGTGGAAAATGTACCAAGAACAGCCCCCGATAGGCCAGAAAAATGGCCTTGCCTGTAACCTTCAGGGTTAAGCAGACACCGGCCCTGACGCCACCAGCTGTCAGGGTCACCAAGCACACTTGGGCAGCGTTAGCATGCACGTCTCCTCGCTGCGATGCCGTCTTGCTGGGCCGGCCCAGGAAAGCCATGAGTTAATGGCATCTCCTGGGTATAAGAAACCTCCCTGAGGGCTTAGTTCCCCACTGAGCTCTGCTGGATCCTCTGACATGACAAAGTGAAGGCAGAGGTTCTTTAAACAGCCCCAGAGATTCCAAGGCTCCTCATCCCCTGCTCAGAGCTGGATTTGGCGGATTTGGCTCTTCGTGTGGAGGCGGGAAGCCCTGCTGGGCCAGGGCTTAGAGGGGTTCAGAAGAATCAGAGCACGCGGTCTCCGCCTTTCTCCAGCAGCCCGGTGCGTCTTCTCTGATCCTGTCTGAGTGGGGGAGGTGCTCCGAAAGGTCGTTATCAGCTCACATACTTTGCCCGAATCAGCTCTTAAATGCCCTGCGATGAACAGCCCTAAACGGGAGAGAAAAAAACAAACAGACGAGTTTCTTGCACATTCATAGAAATGCCTGATGCGTTCTGTCAGGCCAGGGTTTAGCCTTCTCTGTGCTCAAATGTGATTTTCTGAGTCTTTAAGGAGAGATGGCTACTGGTCTTTTCGGCCATTAATTGTTTGGATGTGCTACGCTCCTTCTCTCTGCCACCACGCACTGGTCCCTGTCTCACTCTATAAATGAGACCACCGCTCCCAGGGAGCTTCCCTAGAAATGCTGCTGCAAGATTATTTCTTTAGTCTCTACTAACAGAGATGCCATCTCTAGAAAGACAGGGTGATAATAACTAAGACTAATTGAGCATTTCCTGTGTGTACTTTGCATGCAGTAGCCAACTTCATGCTTGGAACAACCCCATGAGGCAAGTACTGTTATTACTCTTATCTCCAAATGATGCAGTTGAGGCTCTGAGAAGTTCCTGACACACAGTCACATAAAGTTGAGGTCCAAAGCCAAGTCCTTTGACTCCAGGACCCAGACCCTCAGCCACCCCAGCATCTCCACTTCACGCTGCGTTGGGCAGACCAAGCCTGCATGGCTACCTTCAGGCTGGATGCTGATGTGGACAACCCGGGCATGTCCGGGGCATGGATGCTCAGAACCACCTCACATAAGGAACGGTGACAGAACCAGAGGAGGTCTCAGCATGGAAACAATAATATCATGGCAGGGACAGAGCAGGAGTAAAGAGGCCCAAAACATGCAGACTAACTTCAAACACCTGAAGATTATCGAGAGGCAAAGGGTTAGATGGGCCTGTGCGAGACCGAGAGTGACAAGGTCCAGTGAGGTGAAGTGACGTCGGCACATAAGGAAAAGCTTTCAAATGCTCAGACGCTTCCCAAAAAGGGCCAGGCTGTGTTGGGACATGGGCATCTACCTGTCCCGAGAGGTATATAAGCAGAAACTCGGTGACTTCCAGTCAGGCGTAGTATAGAGGGGACTCAAGTGTCAGACACAGATGACCCCAATAACGTTCGAGCCCAACTTTACCTTTCTCGCCTGTGCCAACGTTTAATTCATTGGTCGTGGTTTCCTGAAGAGCTGATTCGAAAGGACTCTGGGGCCGCATCCGGGTTCAGTGGAAATGAGATCTGTGAATCATTCAGGATGGTGCACAGGTGGGGAAGTGACGACCTATGTGCCTCCGAGTCGGCACCCTTGAGCTAGTGCATCTCAGTCTCGATGTGCAGACCGAGCTCCCTAGAAGTGACATGAATATTGCAGAAGAGATGGTGAGGTGAGATAAGGCTTTAGCCACCTCATTTACAAAAACGACTCAAGGATATTTGCACGATGATTAAAACCCACCTATGGAATGAAAAAGATGCACAGTTGCCTTAAGTCCCAATAGTAGAGGACAGGTGATATGTAGATGACAGGTGATATGTCGATAGATTTAAAAATTTCTAGTTCATCCTCACTAGAGTGCTTTGCCCTGGGTGGCAGGTGGCTCCACCCCTTCCTTGGGTGGTCATGAGCAGGTCCTTCTCTGACATCTTTTTGCTAATTGGCTAAGTGAGGAATAAGACTTCCCTCCCAGGGTTGCCCTAAGAAATAGAGAAAATATGAGTAAAGGACGGGGTACAACCTAATGCTTCACAGTTGCTCAATAAATGGTGGCAAGTACTAGCATTGTAATATTGCATCTACCTCCCTCTACGCTCTAGCATCTTTCCAGGCTGTTAGCAGGTCAGCAGCAATGGCCACCCCGATACAGATTGCCAGGGACTCATAGATCACCGACTCCGGGCTATTAATCTGGGCCGATTTTTGGAGTCCCTCATTCCCATGGAGATCCTGGGACCAGCTTTCCAGCTGACCGAGAATGGCGAAGCCAGGAGGCAAGGCCAGAGAAGCTAAGGGTAGCGTCTGACCTCCATCACATCTTTCACCCCCAATCCTTCTTCATAGGGATTCAGAGTCCACACCCCTTGTCCTAAAAGTTGGGGAAGAGCTAGAGACAATAACGGTGACGTTCACTGAGGACACGACATGGAAGGATTGCACATTTTTTTTAAATTGCAGAGGAGCAATCTGCCTCCCAAACCTGCTATTCCCAAATCTATCAAAAGTAAAGCATTTGTTAAAGATCATTTAGTGAACTGATTAAATGTGTTTCACAACAGAGCTAGCACGCCAGTCAGATCGTGAGTCTCCATAGCCCCCGAGAAGTTGCCTGCACGATGGAAATGAAAGTTCTCTGTGCTTTCGGTTTCTCCCCCAAAATCTTTCCCAACAGCTGCCTCTAAGCTTGGGGCTGGGACTGAGCGGGAGGGAGTGGGGAGCTCATCCAGGTCAGGGCATCAGTGGGGGTTAAAGACACCAGCTCGGTTGACCTCATCCACCTCAGGGGATGCGGAGACCTCCTTATTCCCATCTCTCCTGGGCAGTGACCACCGCCTCCTCCATGTCCCACCCCAAGACCTTAGCAGGGCTCCCCGCTCTCCAGACTACCTCCAGGTGGCGCTCAAGAGCTGTCTGTTGCTCTGAGCACAGCACAGGGGCCTGGGCATGCTGGGGGGACGTCTCCACCTGTCTTCCCAGACCTCTGTGCTGTAAATCCAGCACCCAGCCTGGGCTTCGGTTGCATTCTTACATCCTCACTGATGTAGGGTTCTCCTTTCTCCTCACCCCCTCAGAGACCAGCCAGCTTCTCAGCTTTCTCTTCCTTCCCCTCCTTGCCCTGGTTTAGAGAAGCCTTATCTCGCCCGAGGGCTGAATAGCCTGCCTCTTCCTCGGTTCTTTGAAATCTATTGTTTAGGTATAGAATGATCTCTTGAGGCTCAATAAACTGAAAATCTTTCTCTGGCTCTCCTGTTGCATCCCCCAGCCCCCGAGGCAATGAAGGTGGCTGAGCAACCGAAGGGAAGGGCAGTGGGAAAACCCCAAAATATTCTTCTGCGGCATCCCTGAGCTCCACTCCCCCCAGTAGCCCTGTGAGGTAAAAATAAGTGTCCTTATTTTAATACTGAAGATATAGGTGCTCCGAATGGATGTATGCCCCATCTGAGATCACGCAGGGGTAAGAAGTGACCCTGAGATGGGGCTGGACCCCCGCCCCATCTGCCCGACTTCACTACCCGAAGATGCAGTATGGGTTGTGCCACCTCAGTCACTGAGTAGAGGCTGCTTGAGAAACTGTGTTGAGAATTCTGAGGCTGCATCTGAACCTGGTGAGTGAAAAAGTGCTCTACTGATCTATTACGAATGTCTGCCACACGCGCCAGACCCACAACCGGCCCCCCATGGGGCACTGGTGCCATTCTATGCTTCCCTGGACTTTGTGCTTCTTAGAAATTCTAGTTCTCATTTGTTGGCTAGACAAATGAATGAATGCATGAGCTGCTTCATTACTGCTAGGTTTGGAAAAGGGGGTTGAGGCAGGAAGTGAGAGGGGCTGCTCATGGCTCCGTCACAAGACACCTGGGGGGGGCAGGGCTGGCTGGCGAGAGAAAAGCAGCAGGGGAGATTGGGACCTGAACTTGGAAAACCTTGGAGTGCCAGCCTTGGAAGCCTATGAGCCGTGAAAGGTTTGGGCTCAGGGGAACGATGTAAGAAAAGCTGCGTTTAACACCAGGATCCGGCAGGGAGGAGGTGAGCAGACTGAAGGACCAGCTTGGAGAGCTTTGCAACTAGTGCGAGGTGTAGGGGAGGTGCCCAGCCCACGGGAGAGGAAGGTCATGGTGACAAGGACAGGAAGATATGGAGGGACAACTCACAGGACTCGATGCCTGGCAGAGAGCTCTTTTCCCTACTGACTCACAGGCTCCTTCCTCTCTAGCTGAATTTCAGTTTTATTTTCAGCTCCAATCAGTGGTCATAGAGAAACCCAGGTGCTTGCCTTCTCGCGCTCCACATTCCTCTCTGCGGTTCCCGGCGTCTAAGGTTCCCCCATCCTCCCAGGTGGAAGAGCTTGGAAGCAGCCCAGAGCACAGCCAGCCTGTGGCTTCATGACCATCACCGTGGTGTCCTGCGTTTACTGAGTGCTTTCAGGGTCCAGCACAAGGCAGGCCCTTCAGAGGCCTGAGCCCCTTTAGCCTCCAACAGCCCTATGACGTAGGAACTCCGAGTATCTATCTATACTTTACACGTGGGAAAACTGAGATTCAGAAAGGCAAAGTAATGGCCTTAGGTCACACAGCTAAAAAGCGGTAAATCCAGAAACGAAACTCTTTTTTCAAAATAAAATCTGAGTTCAAAGCTTGGTCTCGGAACTCTATACCGCTGGCTGAATTGAGACATGAAACTTAACAGGTCGAAGTGCTCTTAGAGAACATCTAATCCCAAGGCCCCCTCACTTGTCAGAGAGGGACTCTGAAACCCACAGAGGGGACATGTTCTGTCCAAAGTCACTGGTGAGCCCCAAGATGAGGCAGTGCTGAACCCAATGGAGGAAGAAAGCATGAGTCCCCAGCGTGTCGCTTGCCGACAGCCTCTTGCACATTCCATCCCTCATCAGGTGTGGCCAGGTGCACCCTGACACTTTGAAGCTCCGTAGCCAGGCCTTAGTGGGTGCTGAATTCACGGCATCTCTCCAGCCTCTTAGCCAGTGGCTTTTCATCGCCCTCGCTCAGAGAAGTTCTGCATCTCCCCGACACACCGTTTCTGCCGTTACCAGGCCCACGGTACCTGTGAGCGTGTCAGCCCCCGCCTCTCATCCCCGAGGCAGAGGTGGGTCGGTCATTGCTAGAGGAGTCACTCAGTGCACCCAGTGGCATTTAGAACTTGGTTGATAATGGCATAGTGAATGGAGGAGATCAGAGCTGCATGCATCCACGGGGAACAGGCCTCCCAGGGCGGATGCGGACATTCGCCGAGTGGCTCCTGACAGAGGTTCTCATGGAACCCACCAGCAGGGCCACCTTCACACCTCTCAGGAGCAGGCCATCTCCCGGTCTGGCCGTGCTTGAGAGCTCAACATCCCCAGACCCAGCCCTCTGAGCTCTGCCTGGGAGGAGCCGGTGTTTCTGCATGTCTCCTATGGCACCTTTCAAGTGCACAGCCTTGACCTTGCACTTAGGGAAGCTGAAGAGCATAGTGGTTGTTTTCAAGTCACAGCTTTCCCCTTCCACTGCTAGGTGAGCTGGTCGACTTCCCTGAGTCGCAATGTCCCCATCTGTAAAATGGGGATAATCGATACCTACCTCATGGGGTGGCCCTGTGAACTCAACATGATAATGTCTGAGAGTGTTTGGGACAGTCCCTGGTACATAGTGGGTGTTCAATAATGATGGCAATAATAATAATGATAATAATAATAATAATAATACAAAGGTACTTCTTTGTAACCTTCACAGTACCTTGTATATATTAGATGCTATAGTAAGATGTGATTCAGATGCTGTTGTTGCTGCTGCTGATAGTGATGATGATGATGATGAGGGTGATGATGATGGTGGTGGGGAAGAGGAAAATAGGTGAGAATATAAAAGCCCTAATGGGCCTTAGAAATCACAGGGCAGCAATTTGTCACAGTAGAAATTAAATGAACTTTGGAGCCAGACAGTGTGCTTAAATTAATTATGGATCTGTGTGACCACTGGGGCAGTTACTGCATCTCTCTTTGTCTGGGCCTCTGTCCCTCGTCTTCTGTGGGGCTGTTGGCAGGAGTAAACGAAGCCATACTCATAAGTGCTTAGCGCAGTACCTGGCTTAACAAACGTAGGCACTGCTGCTACCCTCGTCAGTACGTCTCTGTGCCTTCTACCATGCTCATCACAGATTTCGCACTCAGTGGGGACCAGGACAGAATTTTTGCCCTCATGGAGCTCAAGGTCCGGGGGAAGACAGATGAGCGACAAGTTTATAATTACAAGTGGAGGTGAACGCTCTGAAGAAAACCAGGAAGTAGCCTGATACAGAATAACGTGGGATGGGTGGGCAGTATTAGTTTCCTATAGCTGCTGAAACAAATGGTCTCAAATTTAGTAGCTTAAAACAAAAGGTATTTGTTATCTTGCACTTCTGGAGGTCAGAAGTCAGAAGTGAGCCGGAAGGAGCTGAAGTCAAGGCGTTGCAGGGCCTCCTTCCTTCTGCAGGCTCCAGGGGGCGCTGCGTCCCTTGCCTTTTCCAGCTTCCAGATGCTGCCCACATTCCTTGTCTCGTGGCTCCTTCCTCCGTCTTCACAGTGCATCCCTCCAGCCTCTGCTGTCATCATGTTGCCTTTCTCTGACTGTCATTGTCTTGTCTCACATAAGGACTCCTGTGATTTCACTGGGCCCACCTGGATAATCTCCCCATCTCAAAATCCTTCATTTGATCACCTGTGCAAAGTCCCTTTTACCGTGTAAGGTAACTTATTCACGGGATCCAGAGATGAGGGCATAGACATCCTTAGGGGCCGTTATTCTGCCTCGCATAGGAAAATCTGCCTTAGGGAGGTCCTGTCCTTGCCATCACCAAGTTCAGTGCTTGGTACAACAGAAGCAATGAACCAACCAATGAACAAAGGAATGAATGAACAGCAGAGAGACTGGGAGAGAGACAAAGCCAGCCTGGTCCAAGCAGTCCAGACTTGAAATGGGTTCTCATGGGCCCCCCGAGAACCTGGTGCTCTACTCACAGATGCATCCTCCGACATCAAGGGTCAGACATGCAGGAGACATTCAGGTTCATAATATAAAAAAATGTAAAAAATCTCAGGACCTAAGAAACCAACCGTGTACTGGGCTCCCAGTACATCTAACCCACGGCCCCTGTTCCGACAGCCACTATTGTCTTCGTTTCCCAGATGAGGGGCCGAGGCACAGAGAGGCGTAGTCACTCAGCCGAGGACACACAGCTGAAAGTGGCAGATCACCAAGACCTGGCTGGAGCTCCCTGGCTGCAGGGCCAGCGATGCTACCTCCATCTCACACATTTAATAAACTCGCTCCTGGCGCTACCCAGCTGTATCCTGGAGGGAACTTCCTGTTTCCCTGCTGGGTTCTGTGTATGTTTTGCAGTCTTTCAAGATTTAAAAAAAAAAAAAAAAAAAAAAACAATTACCAGCTTATGGTGGAGTTTATCACTCATTCATGCCTGTGGGGACACCCTGTTGTTTAACCAGGTGGAGTCAGGGGAGGGGCAGCCTCAGAGCTGGACCAAGGGGGAGCCCTGCCTTCCGCCCCAGTTCCTCAGCAGCCTGGAGTGTGGCTGCTCTGCAAAGCTCCCCCAGGGAGGGAAATACAGGAGCCTGGTCGCTTTGCAAGTCAACCTATTCCAAGTCTTTATGGATCTAGGCTGTTTCCATGACTCAGTCTGGCTGCACATGGCCACAAGTGGAGGGCCAAGGTCAACCCGAGGGGAAGAAGGGATGTATAGAGCAGAGGCTCAGCATCCGAGCCTGAGCCTAAGACAGACCAGGGCTCTTCGCCCTCGTCTGCCTCGTACTGATGGCTTTGGGCATGTCCCTTCTCCTCTCTGACCCTCAGTTTCCTCATCTGATAAAGTGAGTATAATAACAGTGTGCCTCTCTTCATAAAATAATATATTTATATTAGCATTAACATGGTTCCTGACACCTAAAAGGTGCTAAAGAAGTGGTATTTGTTAATACCTAATCTAATTTGGTATTCGGAGTCTCAAATTAATTAACTTATGTGTTTATTGAACTCCTGCTCTGTGCCAGGCACTGTTAGGGGCTGAGAGTACAACGGGGAATCAAATGACATCCCCTTCCTCATGGAGCTTCTTTCTTAATGCAGCGGAGACACCAACACACAAATAAATACAAAAGTTCGGACATATCAATGCTCTGAAGGAAAATAAAGCCGTGTAAGGGGTGGAGGAGGGCTGGCTCTGGCCTAGGAGCCCAGTGGCCTTCAAGCTAAGTCCTGAAGGCTGATCCGGAGCGGCAGGCTTTGCCGTCAGACAGCCAAGGGTCCAAATTCCAGCTCTGCCACTCTCCAGACGCATGGCTTTGAGCGGGTGGCTTCATCTCTCTGAGCGTCCCTTCCATCCCCTGCAACACCACAGGGATGAGGATGGCTCAGAATTCCCAGGAACAGCGTGGGGATTAGAAGAGACACATGTAAAGCGTGAGGACCTGGCATAGAGTGCGCGCTCTATAATTGGTACATTTGCGTTGTTGGATGCCAGTTTGGCAACTCAGAGAGAGTAGGGCTGACCTTGAATGTGAATGGGAGGCAGCCGGAAATTTCCACACCTCCCCGCCCAGCCTGGGAGAGACCAGGGAAACTGTAGTCCCAGAGCCCTGGTTTGTCACCCCTGATACCTGGTTTCGGACAAAGTCACTCCCAACTGGGGCACTCATCAACCAGTTGCCAGACACAGCTGCTCAGAGTAAAAGCTTGGGGAGCCACGTCCTGCTGATTAGAAGCGAGGGCGAGGAGGCAGGCAAAGGGAGTGTGGGCAGGCAAGCTTGGGAGTCAGAAATGAAATCCCCGAGGAGTGGGGTGGCTGGCGGGCTGAAACATTTCTATCCAAGCGGTAGGTTTATGGTTTGATAACTGTCACTGTACGGGGTGAGGGGCACTGGGATACAGGGTGATGGGTGTGGTAGGTGAGGTTCCAATCTCATATTCAACTTCCGTGCATCCTCTCCCAGTTAATCACCACCCCAACCAGGAAAGATTCACTACCACGCCCGCCATTCCTGAGACTGACTCTATTTTCAATAATCAGTTCTCCTGCCAGATTGTATTAGTCAGTACAGTACAAATGCTGAAACAAACAGCCCCGAAGTTTCAGTAGCTGAGCGTAGTTTTTCTCGCCGGTGCAGCTCAGAGTAGAGGGATGCGTCTGCACCTCTGCTCCATGCAGGCTCCTTCCACCTGGGGCTCCCATGTCCTCGAGGCCCTCTCCCTCACACTACTAGATGAGGAGACGGGCCTGGGTCGAGCCTGAGAGGTTTCTATGGGACAGGCCTTGCAGTGGGCACAGCCACCGCAGGAGAAGACAGCTCGGATAGGGAGGGGCTTTCCCAGCTCAGTCACACTGACTCCACACCTATGCGCCGTGTGCTGAGGTGTCACCTCCTTTAGGGAGTGTTTGCTGCCTCCTCCACCTTCCCAAGATCACCAGAGGTGTGTGCCTGCATAAACACACACAGATGCCCCCACCACACACGCCGACACACACACAGACACACACAGGCAGATGCCCCCACCACACACGCAGACACACAGAAACAGACACACAGAGACGCCTTCACCACACACAGGCACACAGAGACGCACACACATCTGCTTCATGCTTCCCCCACACCCTAGGCTGACCTCTAGCCCAGCACAAATCAAAGAGACTTATAATCGCCTGATTACGTGTCCTGCTTCCCATTACAGTCTGAGCCACACAAAGGCAGGAGCCAAGGAGCCTGACTGTGGTGGACACTCTGTTTAGTCTGTCGAAGAGAAAAGAGGGAGGGAAAAAGAGAGAATTAGCACTTCTGGAGGTCTCTGAATTTCCCCTTTTCTTTGATTGTGGTAAAATCTACATTAACAAAATTTATCGTCTTAACCATTTTTAAGTGTGCAGTGTAGCGCCACTAAATACATTCACATTGCTGTGCAGCCATCGCCACCATCCCTCTCCAGAATTCTTTTCATCTTCTAAAACAGAGACCCTGTCCCCACTACACGCCAGCTCCCCATTGCCCGCCCCCCGGCCCCTGGCAACCACTGTTCTATAGTCTGTCTCTACGACCCGACTACTCGAAGTGCCTCATATAAGTGGAATCATCCAGTATTTGTCTTTTTGTGGCTGGCTTACTTCACTTAGCATAATGTTCTCAAGGTTCACATGCTGTAGCATGTGTCAGAATTTCCTTCTTTTTTGAGGCTGACTAATATTCCATTGTAGAATATGCCATATGCTGCTTATTCATTCATCCGTCACTAGACGCTGGGCTGTGTCCACCTTTTGGCTATTGCGAATTCTGTTGCTAGTAACACGGCTTTACAAAAATCCGTTTGAGTCCTGCTTGCAATTCTTTTGGTACCTAAGAATTTGGTACCCAGAAGAGAAATTGTCAGATCGTGTGATAATTGTATTTGTAATTTTTCGAAGAACCACCATACTTTTCCACAACAGCTGTACCATTTCACATTCTCGCCAGCGGTGCACAAAGGTTCCAATTTCTCCTCGCCGATACCAGTTATTTCTGTTTTTTGACAATAACCATCCTAGGGGGTGTGCGGTGGTATCTCATTGTGGTTTCGATTTGCATTGCCCTAATGATTTGTGATGCTGACCATCTTGGCATGGGCTTATTGGCTATTTGTATATCTTTTTTTGGAGCAATGTCTATGCAAGTACCTCCACTTCTTTATAAATATTATTCCCAACCCTTGTAACAAGTCCAGTGAGGTGGATATTATCATGCCCATTTTACATTTACGTAAACTAAGCCCTAAAAAAAATACCCAAGTGATTCATCCAAGGTTCTGTGTGGCCTAGAAAGTGACAGAGCTTGTATTTAAATATCAGTCTCCCTCTTTCCAAACACCGAGCACGTTCTATTTCACCGACTATAATTACACCACGCTGCCACGTTGATTTGTGTAGCTGTCCCTCCTCCCGTCCCGCCCACATGTAGACTGTGAGTGCCTGGAGATCAGAGGCTGCCTCTTATCTCTGACAGGGTGGCAGACACCAGTAAGCGTCCGTGAAATGCCGAACAAGTGAATGCAAGCCCAGGGCCACCCCCAAAAGCACCTCACAGCGGGACCGAAAGCTTGACTTAGCCGCTTCTCAGCCGGGTTTCCTCATCTACGAGATAGGAAGAGAAATTTAATCTTCAGCGGGCCTGTGTGGAGGATTTGAACTAATGCCTCTGCAAAGTACTGAGCACAAGTAGGGAGATAAAATAGCCCTACTACAACTACGGAAGAAAATCAGATGACAAATGTGCTCGTCTGTAGATTATGTCAGGGTCAATTTGGGAGAATCTGGACATATTGGGTGTCTCGGGGAGGGGAGCCAGGGCTCAGGGAGGTTAAGGAAATTGGCTCGTTGATATCAAGTGACTTAATTTTTACCACACATTCCTTTGTGTGGCTGGAATTCACCACGCACATACACTACCTTTTAGAAGAGATGGTGCACACGACAAAAATGGGAGCAAGTGGCCTGGGCGGCGTAGGAGAAGGGACCCCTGACAGCAGAAGGACACTCTTCTGAATCCATCCGGCTCCTCCCTATCAACCCCATGTGTCCCGGACACCCCACACCTCCCAGCATGAAGCGGAAGTCCTCAAAGGGACTCACCTCACCAACTTCCAGAAATGTTTACCGGAAGGAACCTGCCATTCGCTTCTCGTGTCTACGGCACCTGATGGAGTGATCGTAAAGAGGAGAGCATTTTTAATTTACTCTGGAGGGGCGTGTGGGGGCCCTGCTAATACCGCCTTCCATCTCCGTGACAACAAACTCATTCTTCACTATAATTAAAATGTCACTTTGATAAATAATTCCATCAGCCCCCTTCCACCTATGAATAGCTTACCACTATAATTGTTCACATTCTGCTGAATTAGAAGTATTCAAGGGAGAATTTAAGAGGTATTTAGGCAACAAAGATAAATCGGGTGCGTTTTCCACCCTCCCACGGTCCCTCGTTAAGGGAGACATCATCTCCGGCTGGGGGTCCCTATTGCAGTGTCTCAGTCACTCTCTCCCAGAGTAGAGAGGGGCGGAGGGGTTGCCGTGGCAGCGCGCATCAGGAATGTGAAGTGTATCGGGGGGCCTTCCTTTCCCGGCCCTTACGGTACAAAAGGGAGAGGAGGCCTGGCAGGTGAGAAGCAGACAGGCTCTGACTTCAGGCGGGATGTGAGCTTGGGCGAGCCACCTGACCTTGCCGGACCCCTGCTGCATAACAGAAGGCAAGAGCACCCTCAAGAGATTGAGTCGGGATGTGATTCTTGCTCAATGAGGAGTCACTTGACCTTGTTTGAGAAGCTCCCCATTTTATGGAGGGGGGACCCAAGACTCCAAATGGGCGACATCTCCTCCTTGACGCAGCTGGAAATGGGCAGCGCCGGGACCTCTGAGTACTAGACGGTGCCTAACACGGCATGAAACACATAGTAGGAGCTCTGTGAACGCACCTGCCTTTTCCTTATTTGTGTTGGTGCACCTGTTGGGATCATATGTGCTGCACAGAGCCAGCCACGGGGTGCTGGACACCTCGGGAGTGATCCTGGATTGGCCTTGCCTTGGGTAGAAAGAGATGGCGTTTGGCTTGTCCCCAACTACCCACCCCACCAAAGCAGGGTATAATTACATGGTTAAGAGCACAGTACTTTGTAGTCAGAAAGCCAGGATTCAAAGGCAAGTTCTCCCGCTATGGGGCCAGGCGTGTTATAGACCCTGTCTACAGTTTTCTTCTCTGTCGATTGGCTGTCACAATAGTCCCCTCGATGAAGTACGAAAGGCAGGGCCTGGCATAGTGTCCACATGTGGTAAACATTAGCCATTGCTCACGTCGGCTTTCTCAGGAAGACTGTAGGACTGGGGTTCCCAACCCCCGGGCCGCAGACCGGTACCAGTCCATGGCCTGTTAGGAACCGGCCCGCAGAGCAGGAGGGGAGCAGCAGGAGAGTGAGCGAAGCTTCATCTACATTTGCAGCTGCTCCCCAGCGCCAGCATCACCGCCTCAGCTCCACCTCAGATCATCAGGCATTAGGTTCTCATAGGAGCACCGGACCCTGATGCCTAGAAGGTTGGGGACCGCTCCTGTAGCAGGCACCACTTGGCCATGTGGTTTAAGTGCTACATGCACAGCTAGATGGGAAGGAGCATTAGGTCAATCCAACTAGGTCACCCTTTCTTCAGAAAGGTCCCCCAGGCTATCTCCTTCGCAGCATGTGTAAGCGACTACTTCGAGGCCACCAAACTCCTACCCAGCAGCTCCCTAGGCCTGGCTTCTTCCAGGAGTTCCAAGTGACAGGTGCTCGTTGGTTGTGGTGGGGCGTGGCCGAGCAGGGCATTGGAAGGGTGAGGGCTGGAGGCAGGGCTGGGGCTGGAGGCAGGGATCTGTGTCAGAGCGCTGGCCCAAGGCCATCAATGGGAGAATCCACGAAAATGATGCACACGCAGGTGTTGGCTGAAGGACCAGAGAACCCTGCGTGCTGCCCACACTCCCCAGGCTCCACCTGAGCCATTTCAAGGCCCTGAGACCTACTGAGCGAGGGGCCTTGCGTGGGCACTGAGCACTTTGACTGGACAGACTCTGATAGCAAAGCCCACGGGGCTCCTGCATGTCTCTGCTCAGGGCTGGGTCCCTGCCCATCTCCGGGACTGACTCTCTGGGGTGCAGTCTGTGCAGGACTCGAGTGCTCAGGTCAGAATGTGGGGCAAAGGGATGAGGAGAAGGAACAAGCACCCACTGAGCACCTGCGTTAGCTCACTCAGTCGTCTTAAGAACCGTGCAGGGTAAATATTTTTATCCCACTTCACAGAAGGGGAAGCTGAAACTTAGAGACCTAAGTTACTCTTGCCAAGGTCGCACAGCTAGCAGATGGCTGGATTTGAACCCAGGGCTCATCCATTCACGTCGCGCAGGTTTGCATCATGAGTCTGGCCATGGGGGCCCCTGCAGGGCTCTCTCCTGGCCTCGGGGAAGGCACGTGTATGGGAAGGTATGCGGGGCTGAGTGCCAGGGCAGTGGGCTTCATGCAGGCTTGTTCCAAACCTGCCCGGATAGCGGTGCAAAGTGTACTAAGCTACTCGAGGTTCCCTCTCAGCACTGCGACGCCAGGACCCTAAATGCTTCTGAAGCTCCAAGCCTTTGAGAACAAGCCTTTGAAAGCAGAGAAGGGAAGTGATATGCAAAGGATTCGTTTGTTCATTCTCTTTTACTCAAGAGAGAGCCGGTAATCCAAACAGCTTATAGAAGATTTGAATCCCCAGCCCCACCGCCACATCTGTCCATCATAAACCAGCGCATTGCTCTGCAGACCCTGGCGCCTGTGCCAAGCCTGCCCGTCACACCCGTGCCGTTGGCTGTGAGGCCGCCTCTCCGGGAACCAGGAGTCCACCCGAGCCACAGCCAAGGAGAAAAGAAATGGCAACACAGAGAAAACACCGTTCCAAGCAGCGTGCAGCAGTGCAGACAGCCCTGGACCAGGAGCCGGGGGTGCAGGCTCTGCCAGTCTCCGGCCACGTGGCCCTGAGCCAGTGCCTCCCTTCCTCTGGGCCTCCGCCATCTGCAAGCAGACCCCATACGGCCACGGGCTCAAAGCTCTCATCCTGTCTGAACACCCCTCCAGTTGGGGCCTGCTTGGTAGGATTTGGGGGACCCAGAGCTGTAGCTGTGATCAGGGTCAAAGGCTATACAGGAAATGCAGATGCTAGAAGCCAAGGGGTTAACCTGGGGATCCCCAACCAGTGGGATCAGAAGCGATACCGGAGTCAAGGATGAGACTTCTGGGAAGGAGGCAGGCAAACAAAGCAAGAGGGACGATGTTATTAGGCTACGTTAGCTGAGCACTTGCTTTGTACCAGGAAGTACTCAGTGGTTAACGTATATTCACTTCTTTCAGCCATACAATCAGGCTATAGGTGAGTTTTATGGGGAAACTGAGGCACAGAGGATTTAAGTTCATGCAGCAGCTGCTAAAGGTTTGAACCAGGCTGACCTGGCTCCGGCCAGCGTCCATGCTCCTCACCAGAGGTCTGTCCTGCCTCGCTTGGGGCGGGTCCAGGGTCATCATCCCAGAACGTGTTTGGGCCCCAGAGAGTCCACTGGCTCAGTCCCGTTTGAAGGACAGGAGCAAGATAGTCACTTGCAACTGTGGTAAAATCCTATGACTCAAACCGAGGCAGAACCGACGAATGGGGGGCCTGACTCTTCCATCCTCCCCGCCTGGCGAGCGAAGAGCTGTCAGGCCCTGTTGCGGGGTTGAGTCAGTCATCTCAAAATCATCTAATTGAAACCTCTTCACAGAGCCACATTTCCCATCAGACGGAGGAGCCACCGCGTGTCCCCCCTTTATCTTTGTTGGCAAAGAGGCGTCTCCTCCCTACCCCCACCCCTGCACCCCCCTCCCCATCACCTCCTGCTAGATTGGACGATCATGGATCTTCGAAATGAGATAAGTCTGGAAGATGAATGTATTCATGAGCCCATAAAAGGGTCATGAATCACTGGCCCCAATTACTGCCTTCAATCCTGACAGGATGAATTCCCTCAAGCAGATTCTCCTTGTCAGACGGACGCGGGAGGCAGTGCCAGGACAGGTCTCAGCCGCAGATAACATCATTAGTCCACACCAGGCTGCTCTCAGTGGCCCGAGCCGCCGCCACTTAAATCACGGCTCTCTTCCGATGCTGGAGAGAAAAGAAAATTGTAAATTAAAAAAAAATAGAGGTATATAATACATATGTAGATAATGAGTACTTTAAATAAGTACGCGTAGACATTTAAAACCTTAAAAAATAAAAAATACGTAAATAAAATATATAGATTGAAACATAAGAATACACATGGTAAATACAAAAAAAAAAAAAGTAAGAAAGAAAAGAAAAAGACAAAATGGGAACGCTTTCATGCCAAATGGAAAGGAGACAAGATAAATAGACCAAATCTGATCTCCAAACCTGTTGGAAAACTTTGTCCGGAATTGTCAGGAAAAGCCCTGGCGTCCACAGGAAATGTGTCACAGCCAGGGCCAGGCCTCTCGGCCCTGCGGCCGCGCTAAGGCTCCCAGTGGCTTGTTTAGAACTACTGCAAATCAAAACAAACCACAGGCAACTGCAGTCTCTCCAGCTCTCAATCACTCATAATCAGACCGTGCATTTTAGCAACAACGTCTTCCCTGCCCGAGCAGCTCATTCATCTGCCTTCTGCGAGCTCGACGCCCTTTGAATGGGAGACGAGGGGAAGCCACCTGCTTCTCTGGCAGCTAAGGAAGCTGGGAGAAGGAGATGTGGCCAGCCCCCCAACTCCCGCCCACTAGATGGCCAGCAGGGACCCAGACCAACGAGAACCTGCAGGAGAGCAGGCCACCGGCCACACAGGTGCCGAAGGGCATCATCTGATGCAACATCTGGTGAACACCTGCCCTGCACTGGATGCCTGGCTATGATCTCTGGGTTCAAATTCTGTCACTACCGTTTTCTAGCCATGTGACCCCAGACAAGTTACCTAGCACTGTGCGTATAGAAGCAAACCCACGGAACAATGACAGGAAGAAGCAGAGAGCCAGGACTCAGGTGGCCCTGGCTTTGATTTCTCACTCCGACTCTTGGGGGGCCAGTCACTTCACTTCTCTGAGCCTTGTTTTTCTAATCTGTAAAATGGGACCGTGATGCCTGCTTGGCCTCTCTCTCAGGGTTTTCTGAGGGTCAAAGGAGCAGGAGAGATGGACGCACTTGGGGCTTTACAAGCAGGAGGCAGCGGAGTTATTTCGGCGTCAGGAATCTTTTACAGACATCTGCACCCTTGGATCAGGTGTGCTTGTCTGACTAAAACCACACACACTCAGAGCACTGGCCATCGCCAAGGACACTACAGATGAGGAGTGGGGAGGCTCGGGAGGCTGCAGAAGATGAGACAGAAGAGGACTTGATTCAAACAGGTAGTTATCGAATGGAACTATAACAGCACATCGCTGCTTTTAAAACCATTCACTCCCCTTCCGCTGCTTATGCCCTTCAGGAGAAAACTGGGGCTCTTTAGCTGGATACCCCAGCTCCCCAACACCCTAAGCTAACGTTTACTGAGAGTGTGTATGTTATAGGCACCAGCTCATTTGATCCTTATAAAAACAACCAACCCTATGGCGTAGGTTCTTTTATGGTGACCAGTTCCGATGAAGGAGCTGAGGCCCAGAGAGGTCAATTAACTTGTGCAGGGTCACACAGCTAGTTAGTGGTAGAGCCAGGACTTGAACTCAGGGTAACCAGTCCTTGCACTGTGGATCTCGACCCCATTCTTTACTCAGCCTGGCCTCAGTCTTCCTCCCCAGCCTCACCTTAAGTTACTCACCACCTGGAGCTCTCGGCTAATGCCACATGGAACAACCTGCGATTCCCTGGGTACATCCCTACGGCCTCTGTGCCTGAGCACAGGCTGTTCCCTCTGCCTGGCATTTCCTTCCTCCGCCGTTTTTTCCCACCCACATTCTGGTTGTCCTTTAAGATCCAGCTTAAGGGTCCCCTGCTCTCGGGAGCCTCCCCCACCCTGCACGGACACCTCGGCCCACAGTTCTCACACTGTCCTGCAACTGTGGACTCCTCTGTCATCTTCCCCCCGGAGCACGTCTCATCCGCTGCTGTCTCCCAAGGGCCCGGCCTGGTGTCCTGCCTTCAGGAGGCACGTGCTGTCTGCAGGAGCAGGACAGCCAAGGGTTAGCGCTGAAGCTCCGGAACCAAAAGGAGGTGATTCACATCTGTACAAAAGGAGATGTGACATCTGTTAGCTGCGTGACCCTGGGCAAGTCACCCGGCTTCTCGGAGCCTCGGTTTCCCTTCCTATAAACTCAACTTAGTGATCAATAAGCTGGACCTCCAATGTCGCTGTGCCGATTCAGTGAGACAGCTCGTAGAAATGGTTTAGCACGGCGCCTGGCACGCAGCCGGCAGATGGCCAGTGTTTGGACACATTGCACTTCGGAATTGGCTGGGACTCAACGGACTTCATTTTGAATCCCAGCTGCACCGTTTACTGTCTTTGTGACCTTGGACAAGTCGTCCAGCCTCTTGGAGTTTGTTTTCTCATGTGGAACAGAGGCTTAGTCTGAGGGCTTAAATCAGAGAGGGTTTTGAGGGTTAATACTTAGCACGGCACCCAGCCCTCAGCGAGTGCTCAGTATTCCCTCGTCGTCCAAACAAAGAAATAAGTGCCTGCGTGTTGCACTGGGCCCACCCTGAGCTTGGCAAAGGGAGCACACCTCTACATTCAGTGACATGAAATGTCACCAGGGAGGCCAGCCTGGGGCCCGCCCAGGGCGAGATGGTGGGTCAGACTCCCAGCGACAGGCGTCGAAGGGAAGGGAGACTGTGAGGATGGAGGGAGCGAGCAGAGCTGGCCGGACAAGAAGTGGCCTCTGTCTCCTGGGACTGTGGGTTTTACACATCCAGTTTTCCCAAGTGGCGCTCCCGGATCGCTGTGGCATTCCTGGGAGGTCGCAAAGGCAGGGGATGGAACACAGACTCAGGACCAGGTAGCCTTGGCGTGAGCTCGTGTCCTGCCATTGACCTGCTGTGTGTCCCTGGGCAGGCTACACTCCTTGGAACCTCAGCGTCCTCAATCTATAAAACAGGGATTACGAATGCAGAGCCAGTCAATACCACAGGTCATTGCCAAGAGCACACCTGCCATTGCCAAGTTCGAGACACTCTGTGTCTGCTCCTCCTCTCTTTCTCCAGAGCGGCCGTGTCCCAGTTTATATGCTGGGGCTGTGGACTGGGCTGCCGTGCCCTTTAAATACACGAGTTCTGGGTTTGGAGCTAATGGGACACGTGGCAGGGACTGCTGGGAGTCACAGCGGTGTGGAGGGGAATATGACTTCGCGAAAATAATTTCGGAAGGAATTAGGGGAGCAATGGATCAGAACCACAGTCAGCTGCCAGGCATCCCCAGAGGCAGAACAGGAGATGAAGGCAGAAGATGGCCCCTCGCCCGGGAGCCGGACAAGAGCATCCTGTGAAGCCTCGGCCTGGCCTCAGCTCTGCCCTGAAGACCCAGGGCTGTGGCCCCACGCGCCCTCTCTTAGGATGAGATGGTTCAGCTGTTCGGGCTTCTCTTAGTTTTTAATCCCAATAGGACATAAGATGTATTAAAAAGTCATGCGAGATGGAAGAAGACAATGGAATGAAGTCTGAGGGCAGGTTAGGGCAGAAACAATAAACACGGTTAGCAGTGGAGAAAGCAGAAAAGGATTGCGTTCCTTCTGCCTCTCGACAGTTGTGGGAGATGCCTGCTCCATTCCCAGCCCCGTGCTGGGCGCTGCGGACGGACGTGGGCCAGACCTGGCCCCTCTGCTCAGGTGGAGATGGCAGTTGGAATGTGTAATTGAGGCATCGCAGCCTTCGGTGGGAACACCATGAGGCCTTCAGACACCTGGGAAGATGTCCTGGAAGGGGCCGAGCCTGTCTGGAGTCAGTCAACCTGGGCCTTGACCCTGCAGAGGACAGTGAAGTGGGCAGCAAGGGACAGAAGCTGCCACTGAGATGGTGCCAGGAGGACCAAGCCGAGGTCGTCATCTAATGACCTTACCCGGGACTGTAACCTCTAGGGCGGAGCAGGTGGCTACTTCTGCGTGGGACTGGGAGACCTAGAAGCCCAGGCACCTCACCTGCATCACACACAAACCTGTCTTTCTCTGATGACTTCGATTCACAGACTCCGAAAGGTTAAGACCAGCCCCCTGTGCCATACATGGACATCCTTTGCTTTTAAGGCTCATCAGCCAACGAATATTTATTTATCGAGAGACCCTGGATCCTGGACCGGTCCAGCTTGCAGATCTGGCCCTCCTCCCAGCCTCGCACCTACCTCTCCGCCACTCACCATTCGGCCACGGGGACTTTCAGACTAGACACAGCTGGATTCGAACCCTACTGCCGAAGCTCAGTGCAGGTGGAGACGGAACGGCTCCGTCCCAGGCTGCCGGGGGCTTCCTGGCTGGCAGGGGCCCAGCAAATAGCAGTTGTAAAAACCATCAGCATTGGAGGGAAGCTTGGAGGTTGAGTGTCCACCCGGCTGCCATTGGGCATAGGTGACAGAACATCCCCAAAGGGCCACAGCGGAAGTTAGATTCCTCGTTTCCATGCGATGGCCCTTCGCGGAGTGCTGGCCACTAGTAGGGGCTCTAGCTCGGGGCCTGACAACTCAGTGACGTGCTTTCCTGGAGCCCAGGATGGCGTCAGAACATTCCGTGCTGCTCCCAGGGCGGCCATCGGAGCTGCTTTTACTGTGCCATCTCATCCTGGCCTCCCACAGCCCTGGCAGGTGGGTCTTATTATTTGCCCTGGCCACATGAGTGGACCAGACTCAGAAGGAGAAGGGCTTTCCCAAGGGCACGCGGCTAAGTGCCATGTGTCCTGCAAGCCTCGAGCTTCCTGATCCCAAAGCGCGTGGTCTCAGAATTCAGCTCACCTCCTCGCCAGCTCACCTCTCCCAACCCCAGAGGGAGCCAGTCAGGCTGGCATCTCGGAAAGCTGTCTCAGGTGCCCCCAGCACGGCCAGGTCCCTTCAGGGCGGGGGTGAGATGCTGACTGCTCTAGGAAGCCAGCAGGACGGAGGGGCTGAGGCAGTAGGCTCCCGCCCGCCCAGACCTGCCCCAGGACAGCTTTCCAGTGCATGTGTGGGGGAGGCCCTTTGATGAGGACCAAATCCCCTCTCGTTGCTTGGCAACCTGGCTTACAAGTCATAGCAGGGAGGTAATTTACAGGAATTCAAAGCGTCTGCTGGAGGTTCTGCTGAAGGTTCTGCTGAATTGAATTGGTGTAAAGAGGAGCCGCAATGGTCCAAATCGCCCCTTTGGTGGGAGGGCGGGGCGGACGGAAAGACTTGCTCTTGCCTCGCCTGGGATTGGAGAGCCTCGAGCTCAGGCTCATGGATTGTTTTTCATTAACTTATTTACTGATTTGATATGGAGCCCCTACTCTTGTGCCAGGCACATAATGACAGGGCAGAGGGTGTCCCAGCGAGGGGCCAGGCTGATGGAGGGCAGAGGGCGAGAGAGCTTGGCACGCACGAGAATCCTACGTGGTCGGGTGAGGGCTGCTGCTGGGGCCACTGGATATGGGACGCCCAGGCCAGGCAGGGCCTTGAATGCCAAGCAAACACGCCCGGACAACGGACAATGGTGTTAGTGACAAGGGCGGACAGGGCATGAGATTTGTGTTTCAGGAAAACCGCTCTGGTTTTTGCTGTCAGAGGGCAGGTGAAGAGAGAGACAGGAAGGAGGGAGTAGAGTCTGGGGGTACCGACGCCAACAGGGAAACTGCCAAAGAAAACCATGGCCGTGGCCACAGTCCCTCCAGCGGCTGTGGGGGAGAGCCTGCTCCTTGCATCTCCCAGCGTCTGGTGACTTCCAGCATACCCTGGCTTGGGGCCACATCCCTCCGATCTCGGCCTCCTGGATCACTTGTCCGCGCTTCTTCTGTATGTGTCAAATCTCCCTCTGCCTTCCTCTTATAAGGGTACGCGAGGTTTCATTTAGCCGCCCCACACACACACACACACACACACCAGATAACCCTGGATGATGTCCCCCATCTCAAGATTCTTAACTTGGTCGTATCTGCAAAGTCTTAATCGTATAGAAAGTAACATCCACAGGCTCTAGGGACTAGGATGTAGACATCTCGGAGGCCGTAATTCGGCATACTGCAAGGAGGATGGACCGAAGGAGGATGGGCTCGGGATGGGTGTGAAGCTGGTAGCCAAGCTGTCCTCAGGGGCCTCGTCACACTCGGGTCACACACGGGGTCCTACCACCGTGAGCAAATGACAGAGCTGGAGCTAGACTTGGGTCTCCCGGCCCCAGGTCCCAAGCTCTCTCCACTTCAACACACACTCCGCCTCCCGTTTTGCTGGGCCTTCCAAGGTAATGGCCTCGGATTCAGGGTCTGTCTGGGTCACCTCGATACCATCTGGGAGGTTTTCACCTCAAGGCCTGTGCCAGACACAGGGGAAGGGTGGCGCCAAGGCTTGACTCAGACCTTGTCTGACACGCACCCTATATTCTGTCCCCTTCCCCGGCCTCCCACAGCTGTCTCCCAGGCCCCAGGCCCTCCTGCACGTGATGACACCATTACGCTCATTGAGATAAGGCCCCATTTCGTCTACCAGCCAGCATCCTTGTTGATAAGCAAACCCCGAGTTGAGTGGGAGCCAGCAATATCCGGGAAGAAGAGAGGATGGTGACGGGGGAGAGCGGGGGTCCCATGAATGGGCTTCGAACGCCGAGGCTGCAGGTCTGTTAGGTTTCACGCTGCAGTTGACTTGGGCAAGCACGCTCGCCGAGGTCAGCCAGCTCCGCCTGCGTGACCTCGGCCACTCAGGGTAGGTACATCTCTGAGCCTCAGTTTACACACCCATAACATCGATAGAACTATGTCGACCTGATTGACTCATAACGAAGATGAAATTAGAATGTGAAAGCACTTTGCTCAGAGAAAAGACAGCCACGTGGCCACACTGCTCCTTCCACAGTCTGTAAAACCTTCTCTGCTGGAGGAAAAGCGAAAAACGAGATTAAAGCCCCCACAGGAAGCACCATCCCAGGCAGAGGCCGGCAAGGCTGCTCTGGCTCAGAATCCGGCTCGGTCCGTGTGGACTTAAGCGCTTTCACACGGCCTCTCATCGCCCCTACAGGGAGATGTCTGCTTCCCTCGGCGTGATAGCTGTATAATGGGATCCCCGAGGCTCCCCACAATGTCCTGCTCTGAGCAGGAAAGAGCTGTCCACTGCGGTGTGTGATGTCCGCCGCGTCTCCTGCAGAACCGTCCACGGCGCAGCCCAGAAAAGAGAGAGCGCCCTCGCCACACCACGGCTCCTCATCACACGGAATCGGAACGCTCCCCCGTCTCCCTTCCAGGCACGTGGGAAAGAGCAGCGACAGCCACACAGCTACTTATTTATTTTTCTGCCCGCGTATAATTATGATAATCGCTCCTATTTAGCGAGCTGCCTATGCCAGGCGCCATGCTGAGCGCCTCCCTGCATGTGTTGTCCCAGGCCATCTTACAAAGCAGGGGTTATCTGACACGTGAAGAAGCAGATGCCCGGAGAGACTGAATGTGAGTCCCACATCAGCCTAACACTGGAGTCTAAGCACTTAGCCATTCGAATAAAACTTCCGATGATTTATTTGTTTGTGCATCTCACAGGGTTTTTCGGTGACGTGTAGAGAGAGATAGTCGAACCCCCCAAAAAATGTTAATGCTAGTTTGCTGATGTATGTGAGTGAGGAAATGGTGACAAATGGGCAAATATAAGTACAAAAAAAATAAAAGAAGGAAGCTGGGCATGAAGCTAGAATGGAAAATGCGTGAGCTTCTGATCTTTCCCGAAGCTTTCTAGCAGCCCCTGCGAAGAAGGGAACAGATCTGGTAAGCAAATCTCCATAGCAACGGTTCCGAACGCGTGGTCCCCGGACCATTGCGAAAAGGGAGAAGCTTTTAGAACTGGAGCAGCACTCATCCTGCCAGCAAGTGCCATTCTAGGCTGTGACGGATGCTTCGCTTGCCCGGGGCCCCTAGTGAGAACTCAGCAGAGCCAGGACTCCAGCTGCTCGCATCTGGGGCTCAATTCTCTGTCCCATGCTCACAGCAGCATCTTTGAAAGGTGAGGTTAGTTGCCATGAAAAGCACATCAGAATGTAGCAAGACTCCCAGGTTGCAGGGCAGAGGTTCAGAGCCAGTTGCTCAGAGCAAGAAAAAGTCAGAAGTTGCGGGATCATTCACAGAGCCCTCGTGGGGAGGTGTCGCAAACCCATTCAGAGTCAGAGGCAGAGAGAGCGCATCCTTCTGTCCAGCCTCCCTTCCCTCATAGAGTCCCTGACCCACAGCTGCCTCCCAGGACCCTGGCACACTCACCTCCCAAGGCCACCACCCTCCCCACCCGTGTAACCCCTTCCTGACCTAATGGCATTCAGAGGAATGAGCAGTAACTTTGGAGTCACCCCACGTTCCCAATCATTATATGGTCAAAACAAGTCGCAGGGCCGTGTGCAAAGCCAGCGGGGCTGGAAAGGGAAGGGAGGGAGTGAAGACTTACAACCAAACCAGGCAGCCTCCCACGCCCACTCCGCAGTGGTGCTGGGAGGCAGGATTTGCTCATTCATTCATTCATTCATTCGTTCATTGAACACTTGCGGGCAAGGCGCTAGGTGCTGGCTACTTAGCAGTGAACAAAACAGACAAAAAATCCTGCCCTTGTGGAGCTTCCTTTCTACTGAATAACCCTCCTGATTTATCCACTAATATTTACCTGGGCCAGGTTCGGACAGGCGTTGGAGACAAAGATGTCCATGACAGAATCCCTGCCCTCATGGCCCGTGGGGACACCAGACATACAGACACCCAATTACCTGACAGACAGGGCGGGAGGCAGGAAGCATGTGTGGGCCCCAGTGTACACTGGCATGAAGCGCGCCCCTACTCTGGCCCACCCTCCTCCCTCCCCTCCCCTCCCCTCCTCCAGATCCTCTTCCCAGCCACAGGCCTCCTTTTCAGGCCCGGGCCAGCCAGCTTTGCAGAGTGGCCGAGTGAATGGCCAGGTCTCTGCAGTCCCCTGCTGGGCACAGTGCAGCAGAATTAAGTGCAATTAGTGAAACTAAGCCATCACCGTAAGAAGCACTTGCTCTCCCTTTCCGAGACTAATGGGGGTGACTGGAGGGGAGGGTGCAGATCCCAAGGCTGAATCACCACCCCGGGAGCCTCAGTCACAGTGTGGATGAGTGACAGCAAACAGGCCCTCTGCCTACAGGCCCGGAAACGTGCAGCTTCCCGGGGTGAGCGGGAGGTCAGGGATCGGACAGCCGTCCCCAGAGCTGCCCCGTTTTCCTGGGTCTGAGGAGATGGAGTAAATTGGTTTAATGGAGTGGAGTCTCGTTGTCATGGTCGCAGGAGGAGAACAGACAGATGGCCCTGCCCAGACTAACCCTGTTAGCTGCGGCTTTTAGCAACTATGGCCAGCATAATTTAGGGCTTCAAAGTGACCCACAGTGACTCGCCTTTCAGACGGTGGCTGTGCGCCTGCCCTACCCGCCCCCACCCCCAGGCCAGGCAATCTGAGGTCCTGCTGGTTTCTCCTCCCAATGTCCCTCCTGTCTCCCTAGCTAGTTACATCCCTCACGGTCCAGGGCTGAGTCCTGTCCTGCCACCTTCACACAGCAGAGAGATTTTTCTAGAACTCACACTCATTCGGGACTCTCTCCTGCCGATGACCCTCCCCCGTCCCCACCCCATTGCTAACTGCGCTGGTTTCTTGCAGCGCTACACCTAGCGTCCGATCCCTTTGTCCTCAATGTTCTCCTTGTCTCCACCTGGCAAACACCTGCTTTTCCCGAAAATCCCAGCTGAAATCTCCCCTCCTGTGTCGAGCCTTCTCTGTCTCTCACTCGAAGCCCCCCACCTGCCCTCCTATCAAATTAACGTTGATCACTATGAAGTTTTCATACCAGAAACACACTCTCTACCTGTTTGCACACTATATGTACACCTGTGCTTTAAATATAAAAAGTAAAAAGGGTAAGATTTCACACACACACACACACACACACACACACATACACCAATTTTTACCCCTGTGGAGATGCTATGCCATCCCCACTGAGAATGCACGTTGTACACTAAACCCTCAGACAGCCCATTTCTGCTGCCATCTGTCCCATCAGATTTTAAGAGAAGCAATTTACCAGGAAAGAAAGTCTTTCTGTATTGTGACACCTCTTCCAAGAAGCCTCCCATCTGCTTTGAGCCAGAAGGTCTTTCTCATGTCATTGCATGTGCTGTTTTCCTGCACATTCATACCATCCTCTTTTGATGCCCTCATGAGTTGATAAGCTCCTTGAAGGCAGGGCCTGTGTCTCCGCTGTTTACACCCTGCCTCAGGGCCTGGCACACAGTAGGAGAACCACAGGTGGGTAAAGCTGGACGGGAATGAAAGCTGCTTTGCCCCAGCCTGGGGGCCCAACGCTGGGGGCCGCTGCATTAAGACACCTTTGCTGGCACAGCACAGCCAGGTGTCATCAGCTTCAAGCTGGGAGCACCAAACAATCTCATTAAGACGGTAGTTCCTCAGCAGAAGCACACAGAGCACTGACTGACAAGTCTGTAATAACATTTTAATGGCCCGAGTTCAATTCCCAATAAATTACTTAAGTTTCTACAATAACGGAGCTGGCATTTTCATTAATGTCCCTGATTAATTGTCGCGCCTACAACCTTGCAGGGAGAATCCCAGTGCCCCGGGGTTTTCCACCGGATGAGCGTCGGTGAAGGGTAAGGGAGAATTCTCTGCCATCTGGTACGCTGCACAGCTGGTAACAGGGGCGCAGGCTCTGGGCCCGCCTGCGCACGCTCAAATCCAGCCTAGCACTCCTTAAACCGCCTCAATTCCCTTATCTCTCAAGTGGGGATAAGAAAAAGTCCTCGTCTCGTAAGGTCGTCGTGAAGATTATCTGAATTGGTGCGAGTAAAGTCCTTAGCACAGCGTCCGGCATATAGTAAGTGCTCAATAAACAGTGCCTAGTATTTATTTCATTTGGGTGATCGTCCTATTAGTTTTCCTCCGGAAAGCTCAGGGAGCTGCATCGCCGTGGAAGAAGCAAAACTCAAGGCCCGAGAGCAGGGCTACCTTATAGGGGCGGCAGATTTGGGAGAAATAGAGTGTCTGCTTCACAGGGCTTTATTACGTTTGGAGGGGTGGAAACCTGTATGTCCGGATTCACGTCCTGTGGCTAAGGGGCCCTGAACGCGTCCCTTCCACCACCGAGCCTCCTCCCCAAATGAGGATGGTAGTTTTGATTTTATGGGGTGGTTTCGAGAATTTGATGAGACGATGCTGGTGCTCATGGCTGTTCTTTGTTTATCTGTTCAATCGGCAGCTCTGCTGGGCGCCTCCTGTAGGCTGGGCACGGAGCTGGACTCTGGCGGTCAGGAGGAACGGTCCATGGAACATCGTAGTGGTTAAGGTGGGTGGTGACCAAGCTGGCAGGTTGACAGTCAGGTGGCAGTGAGTGCAGCGGGTGGGACACGAAGCCGGGCAGGGCAGGGAGCTGGGGGCGGCTTTCTGGACCGGTGCTCAGAGAGCATCTCCTGCCAGAGGCGCTGCCTAAGCATCCGAGGAGGGCTTTCGACAGAGTGAGAGAGTGAGCCAGGCGAGCATCCGAGAGAAGAGTTCCCGGGGAGGGAAAGCATGCTCCGGAGCATGCTCTTTCCGAGAAGGGTCCATGTCTCGTTTGTCTCGGCACCTCTAGGGCCCAGGACCTGATATATCTAGGGCACATACAGTAAATATTTGCCCTGAGCTGGAGATTAAGGATCTCCACGTAGGAATACTGGGTCCCTTCCCTGAAGATGCCAGGTCGGCATGGGAAGACCGGACGAAGTTGCACGTGCCTTCATTGCAAAGCATGGAGAAGAGAAAGGCCCACAGCCAGAGAACACGGCATCAGGAGCAAAGGGCGGGAGGCAGAAAGCACGAGTGTTTTTGAGCCCCGCAGGTTAAGATGAGTGGGAAACTCGACCGAGGGCAGATCTGGGCCCCTCCAGGCCTGCACACCACAGTCCTCTGGCTCCCATATATCCCGGTTATGCCTCCACGCAGGTCAGAACCTCACCCTCCAGAATCTGGGTTCTCATAAGCCAGACTTACAAATTATACTAGGCCAGAGGAGGTGCAGGCTGCTGCCGCCCAGGCTGTCTCTTTGCAGGCCCTTCCAGAGACTGCGCTCACGTGACTTTCCAAAGCTGGCTCAGCTCATGACCAACTCCCACAAAAGGGGCTCGGGTCCCATAAGCCACATCCGGTCTTGGAGAATCTCACAGCCCATTAGTTTACAAAGGCTCTGAAATGTCCCGCAGGGAGCCTCTGGATTGACTTGAGTCGCCCCGGTCCCTAAACTTAATTGAATAAGGAATCCCTTTTCTGGCCCGCCAAAGGCTCTGCAGACGTAACACCAGGAAATGCAGCCTGTGCAGGAACACGGCGGCGACAGTCACAGTCAACGCAGTCACTGCGCATCTGCTTCTCCTTTGAGGTGGGTGAGGGAGGAAGCCGATGAAGGAGGGAGCACCCCGGGAGATGTAAGCGGCCATCTCACAGGAAATAGTCTGTCTGCCCAGGGAGAAGGTTTTCAGAATCTCAAGTACCGTTTCTTCCCCCACAGCATCCCCCAGGAGACAGGACAGGGAAGGAGAAAGCAGCCTCCCCACCGGCCCCTGGAGATGGGAGCATCTCTGTCGGTTTCATTTACAAAAGTGTCCTTGGCAATTCATCCCAATTTGCCTCATTACAAGTGATGTAAACATCCGGGGTAATCAGACAAAATGGGGCAGTTTAAAGGCTGCCTGAGTAGAACCCCGGGGTGGCAGTAATGACTGCAGCACGCCGTTTCCACTCAAGGACCTTGGTCCCCAACCTCTGGGAGCTCAGGGTGGGTCCCCAGGCTGAGATGATATCCCCCGGGGCTGAAACCGTCCACATAGAACCTGGTAAGAATGCACCGTCTTTTCTAGGTTTTTATGCCAAGAATGGGAGGGAGGCCGGGAGGGAGGAAGCTGGCCGACGCGTTCCCCTTTGCCATCGGAGTGCAGGGCAGTATAACTGAGGGGCTTGGAAAACAGAAGTTCAGATCCTAGTAATGTCACTTGCTTAACGTGTGTGACCTTGAACCAATCACATTATTCAGCTAAGACTCAGTTTCCTAGTCTGTCAAATGGGGACGACGATTTGATATCAGGCCTACTTCACACTGCTGTGGAGACATCACTGAACCAGAAACCTCAAAAGGACAGAGACCCTGTCTTATCTACCCTTCAGAACACAGATGTAATGCCACCTCCCCTTCGAATCCTTTCCCAGTGCCTCAGTCAGAAGTGGCACAGTCAAACATTAGTGTCTGATGGACCTACGTTCACAGCCTGGCTCATGACCTTGGGCAACTGGCTGAACACCCTGAGCCTCAGCTTACTCATCTGCACCCCAGGGAGGGCACGCCCCATTTCTCACAGAGCAGTTACGAGGTTTAAAGACACAAAAAAGCTTACTGGGAACCCCACGGGCAGGAGGCACGTGAGAATGTCTGCCGGGTTGGAGTGAGTTTCTGGTAGGCCCGAAGGGGCTTGAAATCAGACCTGAGGTCGAAGGTGCTTTGGCCAAGGTGATCTGTACCTGTGAAACCTGGCCGAAGGTGACAGCAGTGTCCCCCAGCTCCAAGTGTAGAAAGGCTCCATGTGCTACTTTCCCCCAGCACACCTGGAGCAATTGAAAGAGATGGAAATGATGATCAGAACACAGGCCTCTGGCTCTTGCTGGTTTTGCCCCTTAATTAGTTGCCGTGTGGCCTTAACAAAACCTCTCGCCCTCCCCTACCTTTACCTAACTATCTGATAAGGGAATGTTGATTCATGGTGCTAGCGAAAATTAGAGGGTTCTGCAAGTTCCTGGCACTGCGAGCGTTGGATTTTGTCCACCTTTCAGTGAGGGATGTTCAGACCTCTGCACCAGAGCTCTGACTAGCAGAAAGGGCAAGGGGTCTGAAGAAGGAGCTGGAGGAGGGGAAGGCAACAGAACCACCTCCCACCCCCGCCGACCACCCAGCAGATGGCAAGAGCAGGGCAAGTAGCCTGAGGTTCCAACCGAAAGGCCACCGCTTACTAAGCTCAAGAGCGTTCTGGCCTACAGACCTCCGAGTCTAGTTCAGTCATCTCGACACCTACTGTGTCGTGTGTCGTAAGAACTAACATAGGGTCTGGTTCGTAGAAGGTGCTCGAAGAATGTCAGTTCCGCTTTCCTTCCCCCTAGAGAACTCTGTGTGGGACATCGGGGTGCCTTCCCAACACCCGGCCCCCCTTCCCTGCCCGGCGGCAGCCGACATGGATTCCCACCTCCAGCTCTGGGGTTGGGCTCTGACGGGCTGCAGTTTAGCAGTCAAATCCCATCGGTCCCTTGGTGCAGCACAGGCATGTGACTGAAGCTGGTTCAATAAGATTGAAGCTCAGAAATCTGCTTCGTTAATGAGAAAGAGAGCAGCTTTCTCTGGGAGAAGTTTGGTGCAATAATGCGGGCTGGTGTCGCTACGGCCATTTTGCTACCGTGAAGGAACTAGCCGTGAGAACAAAACTAACTTGAGGAGGAGGCAGAAACCCCAGAAAATGAAGCCAAAGTCCTGAGCAGACCGTACCTGAAGCCTACCCTGTGTCTGAACACCACAGAGCCATGCGCTACTGAAGCCCTCTATGTTCTTAAGCCAGATTGAGTTAAATTTTTGGAGAAATAAAACAAAAATCATTTTAACTAATACAAAAATCTTCAGATAGTCGATGCTCCTGAACCCACCCCCGGAGTCCTCTGGGACCCTGTCTCAGTGAACCAGTTTTGATTTGCAAATTCACTTGCATTAATTGGCTCTCCTGGGAATGGTTTCTGCCCTTTCCTAAGTCATTTGAAACCCTGAGCAGTTGAGGGGCTCCCCTCACGGACCCAGGCATTCTCCTGACTGACAGCCTGAACATCGTGATTCCTGACCATTCCAATCCGTCCCGTGGCCAAGGGACATCTTCGGTAGGACAGAAGTGTCTGTCTCCTGGTCACCTGGGAAGCAGTGGCAGGGAAACTGGAAAGGAACGAGATGGGACCACAGAAAGAATACCCGCTCCAGAGTTGGGGGGACTCAGAGGAGAACGCCTCCAAGCTTCCAAAGTCACGTCACCTGTCTGTACAGGGAGGATAATTATACTCACCTTGCTGGGCTGGCGTGAAGATGTCAAGACATCATGTGGAGAAAAGGCTTGGCCAAGAGCCTGCGGGGTCATAGGCAATTGATATTTGCAACTGTTGTTTAGATTTTTTTCATTATGGTTGTCCTTCCCACTTTCCCAGACTAGCATAGATCTAAGATTATAGGGGCCGCAAGATTTCTCAGTGGAGCAGAAGCAGCTAAGTAGTAAGACGTGGCATTGTCATTTGTCACCACAAAGCACTGTTTGGGGGAAGGGTGGTCAGCCACACACCCCAGCGGCCATAAGTTTCAGCACCCAGGACAGCGACACTCCCATTCAGGATCTGTCTCAGGGTCAGTGGTCCCCATCATTTCACCAGTTTTCAGAGCTATCCGTGTGCAAAGCACTGGGTCCAGACATGATAGGAGAGAGAGACAAAAAGTTGAGTAAGACCAAACCCTTGTCCTCAAGCTGCTCACGAACCAGCATAAACAGCTGTGGAGCCCGATAGTCCTGAGTTCAAATCCTCGTTCCCCAGCTAAGCAGCCCTGGAAGGGGCAAGGGCGGAACCTCCCCTAAACCCTCTGGGAAGTGCGGCCCTGCCGCCACCTTGACTGCAGACTTCTGGCCTCCAGAGCTGGAAAGAACAAATTTCTGTTATTTTAACCAACCCAGTTTGTGATACTTCGCAACCCTAAAAACTAAAACACCCCCTTTTTCCCAATCTCTCCCCTTAAACAAAACAGAGGTGAAGACAGCTTCGGAAGCTCCCCTGTCTCAAATCTGAGGTGCCCCTTCACGCCACAGCCCAGACCCTCGGGGCCCTGTGCCTCCTGACCCTGGTGGTCTGGTGCTGGGAGACAAGGCCCCTGCCAAAGGCACTGGCCTGTGTGATCCGTCCCTGGGCGCCCCCCTCAGCCCCTGGGCCCGGGGTTCTGAGCTGCTTTAACTAGGGGCAAACTCAGTCCTCAGATATCAAGTAATAGATTCAACTGACTGAATAAAACAGGCCATAGGATATTGATCAACATATTTGAGCACCTATTTTGTTGTTTCTTCACTCATTCAGAATACATTTATCGAGCATCTACTACGTGCCAGCCACTGTTCTAGGTACTGGGGATACGGCAGTGACCTTGACCCAGAAGGTCCCTGATGTGGTGTTGCTCAGCGTCAGGTGGGGGTGGGAGCACAAATCAGTGCACAGGAAGGTAACAGGTTCACTGGGCGGGCTAAACCCAGGAGGGGTGCAAACCACCGACAGCCTCTGCTTCCTCCAAACTCTGTCTGTAACGCTCTATTCCCTCACACCCCTTCCTCTCCGTCGACCACGGCTCTGGCTGTTCTCCTGGCTTTGCAGTCACTTCAGCTCTCATCCCAGGCATGACCTCAGTTTCCAGGTGTTGCAAAGTCCCTTCCGGTTGGGACTTCAGTCTCGCATGCGGTAAAACATTTCTCACCCACCCGGCTCTCAAACCTGTCTGGCTCAGCACCTGGGGGCGGGGGTGAGGGGGTCAGGGGCAGAGGGAGGCACAGCCTGCTCCGGCACATCCCTCCACTCCCCAACCTTCCTGCTTCTGGCTGACAGGGAAGAAGGGGTTCCACCTCCCTTTTGAGAAGCCTGCAAGACCAAACACTCACTTTCCCAGCTTCCCTTGCAGCTAGGATATGAGCATGTGTCCTGGGCCCAGCAGGCTTGGGACCTGGGGACAGAGAGGCAGGTGACCTGCCAGGGGAGAAGGTAACCTGGTGGCTGAGGCAGGAGCTGTTGCCAGTGTCCCCCTGTGGGGCTGATGGGGCTGCGGCCCCCATTCCATGTCTGTTTCTGCCCTTGGACTTCACGGGGAAGAATCAGGAACAAGATTTGAGTCCCCAGCATTTCCCCATAACCCACTCACCCTGTTTTCAGTGGCTCTTAAAGAATGGTGGCTGCAACAGAGCTGTTATTGGCCCTGAACGCTATGAGGGGGAAAAATAAATTATTTTAAAAGGAACAGAGAATATGCATATCTCCAGGCCTGCTTCTCAGGCCTCCTGGGCTGTTCCTTAATCCCCTCGCCTGGTCCCCACACTTCAGCCCGCCTGTTGGAGCCCTGCAAAAGGCAGCCCCACAGGCTTCCACGGCGCCTGAACCATGAGCTCGCTCTGCCTCTTGAGCACTTTCAAGCCGATTTCCTTTGCTGGTTGCAAATCCTCTGCCCTCCCCACCAGAACCAGCACCAGGTTCACCTGACGCACACTAGCCTGATGCCTGGGTGAGAATGTTCTATGCTGACACCCCCTGCCCGCCGCCACCACCAAGGAGCCAGCCATCACTTCACACGATGCCAAACTCCACGGGGAAGGGGCAAGGTCCCTGCAAGGCTCAGAAAAACAGCAAAGCTCCAGGTCCGGCCGCTGCCCAAGATCCTGGCTGACCCCATGGACAGGGGTTGGCCGCGCCATGGTGGCAGCTCATGGCCCCCCGCATCCTGGTCTGACCTGAAGACAGCCCTGGGAGGGTCTGTGTTGAGCCAGCTTGTGCCTTACAGCCCTCCCCAGGTGACATGCAGGAAGGCTGCAGCGTGTCACAGCCAAAGTGGCAGCTCCCATCTGCCCCCTCCCTCTGAGCTCTTCCCAGCACTGGAGGCCCACACTGGGGTTGGGGGGGGGGATGCCTGAGCTTGGAGGATGGTGCTGGAGAGGAGGGGGCTTGATTCCAGAGCCCAGAGATCTCAGCAGTGTGAGAATGGCCAGTGGCCTCCCTCTCCAGTAACTCTCAGAGCTTTTACCTAACAACCTCTGTCCTGGACTCCACGCCTGCTCTAATCTCCCAGGCGGGGCCCTTCTGGCCCGGCCCACCCTCCCTTCCCCTCTCCCTTTGCGGGGAAGCACGTGAGGATTCCCCACCTTCGGAATCACCCCCCGCCATAGAGATGGCAGTAGAAAATGAGACGGCCACGGCATTTGGCCGAGATGGGGGAACTCTTGGGCCACACCCTGGGCCAGGCACTTCCCCTCCCCCTCCTCCCAAACACACACGCAGCCTCCTTCATCACTAAAGGCCACACGAGCCATCCCAGGGCTGCCGCGTGCCCGACGCGCTGCATGGAAGCCACGGCACATCCCCTCGTAACAGCACAGGCATGTGACTGTCCCCATTATTGCAGGCGAGGAAGCCGAGGCTCGGAGAGGTTGAGCATCTCAGAATTGCGTAATGTAGGAATTAGAGCTAGAATTTCAATTTTGGCCATGATGCCCCCATAAGGCCCTGTCAGGAAAGCTGCTTGGGGAAAAACTTCAATAAGGTGTTTTATAAAGGAGAAGGCACTTTTTTCTTTCTCACTGTCATAAAAAGCAACATGGGGCATTTTTCATGCCCAGGATCTGGGATCTAAAGCCATGATTTAATGATCTCGCTCCAGGCCTGGTGGTTCCGCTCCGTCACCCATCAATATATGAATATTTACACATACCCATCGATACATGAACATTCGCACACACGTCGCTGCGGTGCCGACATTTCTGGGAACGGAGTATCTCTCGGAGGGGAGCTCAAGGTTAATTTGCAGGACTCCTGTTTGGAGCCGCTAAGCAGTGCAGGTTTGGCCCGCAGCCCCCATGGGGAGCTCTGGAGGTGCCCGGGGGGGTCAGACAGAAAATCTCTGCTCCTCCTGCCAGGCCTGCAGCTGGAGGCTCTGCCGCCCAGTCAGGCTCCCCCTCACGCCAGCCCCCGCTGAGCGCTCCCATCCATCCGCCTCAGGCTGGCTCCAGAATGCGAAATCATGTTGTCCCTCCATCCTCTCCCCTCCCCTCCCGCCTCTATGGATTTGCTGTTCAGAAAACATCTGTTTCCTTCTTCGGCCCTGACAGACTCATCGATCTCATGCCAGCCTGGCTACTTAAACTCAGGGCCTGGGAAGCAGACACTTACTTCTTCCGGACCCGGGGCGGGTCAGGGCAGGGGGGCTCTGAGGGGCAGGGTGCAGGCAGGCCTGGGATTCTGACGGAGGAGTCATGGACTGTGGTGGGGGAGGAGAGACATCTGTCTATGCAGGGACCTCCTGGCTGAGGTCCTAGGTCAGGACCAAAAGGGAACGAGGTCAGGTGAATAAAGCTGAAACTCAAGAGACCAGCACCAGCAGAGCCTGCAGGGGAAGTGTGCAAAAGGAGTGTGCAGGAGGAGTGTGCATGGGGTGTGTGTAGGAGGAGTGTGCCAGGGGAGTGTGCAGCATGCAAGGGGCAGCAGGAGCACGTGGGAAGAGTATGTAGGGGGGGAGGAAAGGGAGGAGGTGCAGGAGAGTGCAGGGGAGTGGGGGGGAGGAGAGGAGGGAGGGGTGGTGCAGAGTGTGCAGGGAGAGTGTGCAGGGGAGTGTGCGGGGAGTGGGGAGTTGGGGGGGGCAGTGCTCCTGCAACAAGCCAAAAGCCCTGCACCTGTGAGACCCCTGCAGCCCTGACCCTCAACTCCCCGTCCCTCCACTCCCCGTCCTCCCTCTGCAGCGAGTACACAGAACGCCAGGGTTGTCCACTTCCAGACCAGACCGGTCTGGGCCCGGGGAGGGCGGGCAAGGCCTGAGTCAGGAGTTAGTGGGCTCCTCCGGAGAAAGGCAGAGATGAGCCCAAAGTAGTCCTTAGGTAAACGGTCCCTGACCATTTTGATGCTGACTCTGGGGAGGTAGATGACCAGGCACAGTCTCGTCCTGCAGAAAACCTACAGCCACCCAGAAAAAGAGGCTAAATGTAGGACCTGACACGTAGTAGGACTGAATAAAGATTTACTTAGTGACTGAATAGATGGATGAGACGAACAAGTAGACCAACACTGAGAACTCAAGGTGCTGAATGCTATGACTCAATCGACATATATTTATTATCCCTACTATGTGCCAGTGAACACTAGTAATGAACCAGATACATGGTCCCGATCACCTGTACCCAAGGTGGACCAGTGGACCAGGAAAGACTTCCCAAAGGAGGGGACGTTTCGGCTGGGTCTCATGGATGAGTAGGAGTTCACCTCATTGTGCACGAGGGGAGAAGGGTGCCCCAGCAGAGAGCAGCGGGTGCAAAGGCAGAGAGGCAACGAAGAGCCTGGCCCATCTGGGGAGCCTAGAACAGGAGCAGAGACGGGGTACGCTGGGTGGGGGAGAGCAGAAGGAGAGGGCCTTGCTAACTCATCTGGAGCCACTGGACATTTTGAAACGAGGGAGAGATGTGATCTGGGAGAAGAGGGTCCACAGCATGGGGGCGTGAAAGGGCACAGCACAGGTGAGGACAGGTGAGGCCAGGGGTGGGGAGACCTCCTGGGAAATGACGGTCCCCCAAGGGAGCAAACATGGTCTCATGATCTAGAGGAAAATGCCTGAATAGGCGGTTGGAAGAAAAGAGATTTCTTCCAACTGTGTCTTAAAGGCATACTTCGAGCGTGCAGTATCTCTCCAGGTCACAGGTCCAGAAACGGAGGCTCAGAGGGAGCCGTCCCAATTGGTGCTGGGTCCGGAGAGAGCATCTCGAAGGGTACCTCCCTCTCCCACTTGCACCAGAGAACAGCGTGGCGTGTGGGACAGGAGAGACAGGGCTCGAGGACCGATTGTCAGTGACTTGCTGTGTGACCTTGGCCAGGCGACCTCTCTCTGCACTTCTGTTCCCTCTCCTGTGAACGGGGACAGTCAGCTCTGTGAGGTGACGGCTGCGGAATTCCTTGTACGGGAGCGAACATCTCCTGCCGGCAGCACACTGGACAGGTGGTTTCACCCGTGAGATGGGCCTTAGCATTCCTCCCTCCCAGCGCGGTCGTGAAAACGAAAGCCAGGAACGTCTTTGAGAACCCATTGCCATGCCTGGCGCGTAGTAGGTGCTCAGGAAATGCTGCAGGTGTGCCGCCGTCGACACGCATGGTCCCCAGGAATGGCCTCAGGGACCAAGGGCAAGTCTGAGCCTCGGTGACTGACTGGTTTCTGCCATTCTCCATATCGAAGGCTTTTCAAAAGCAGCTGAAGACCGGAAGAAGAGGCAAAAGAAAGGCAGGAACTTTCTGGATGGAATTATTTAAAAAAAAATAAAATCTCCCTGCGAAGACGGAGTGCCATCTTCTCCACCACAGAGGTGCCAGCCCGCAACTGCTCATTTACTTATTTTTTCTTATCCATCAGGGGTAGAGGAAAAGGCTCTCCAGTGGGGGCACAGCTTCGCTCAGCCCCTCCAGACACCGCATTGGAGCTGGGGCAGCCGTGTGCAGGGGCTAGGCTCCCACAGTCCTACACCTCTTTCCCTGGCTCTAACCCCTGGGGGGCCAGCAAGCCACTGACCTGGCTCCACTGCTGGCGAGCTGGTGACCGGAGCCAGCCTGTCGGCCGCAGCCCACGTCCTGACCAGGGGAAGGGTAGCACTGTCGGCTGCCTGCACACACGTCACTAAGATGGCAGCTGCCATGATGGCGACGACAGGCCGTATGGCCACAGCCGCCACCTCTAGGGACATTCAGTCCTTCAGGTGAGCCTCCCCTGCAGGACCACCAGCCGGCGGCCCGCCCACTGGGCTCTGAGCCCTCCCGGCAGCAGAGGCCACGCGTCCCTGTTCTGCTGTCCTCCCCCCCCGCACCCACCCATTTCCCAGCCCAGACTCATCAGGATTCGGGGAGCAGAAAAACAACCTCTGAATCCAGGTTCAGGTGATGAGAGGAAATAAATACCCAGGTGACAGGGCAGGGAAGAGACCCAGGAAGCATTAGACGGAGCCTGGAATCGGCCCTGTGCGACCGAAGCCTCCTGGCTGCTGGATCGCTCACTCTTCTTATGATTCTCTCCTTGAATCACGTGTCCTCCCCCACTAAAGGGGGCCCCTCTAGGCTTCGCCGTGCCCCCCACCTTCCCGTGGTGCTTCCTTGCAAGGCCTCGAAGAATTCCTTGAAGCGAATCTACCCGTCCGTCTCTGCACATGGCCTGCTCAGGCACAGGCACAGGCGCCGAGCATTTTCCCGCCCCAGGGTGTCCCTGTGCAGGCCCCAGAGGCCGAAGGGTGAGGAGAAAGGATACCCCGGCTGCGTGGTCTTGGGCCAGCGCCCTCTCTGGGCTCAGTTTGCAGATCCTTACCGCCAGGGATGCGGGCAGCACGCACCTGTGTTGTTTCCTCGGCCCCGGAAACGTGATAACCCAGGGATGGGCCAGTGTCCAGCTTTGCTCTCTCTCCAGGCCATTCTCTGCTCAGTGAGGGGGTGTTCGATACAATGGACGAACGCTGACTTTGAGTCAGAGGGGCCTGGGTTGGAATCCCAGCTCCACACTTAATAGCTGTGTGACCTCAGACAAGCGAACTGGCCTCTCTGAGCTTCAGTCCCGAGTCTACGAAGTCTAAAAACAGGAGCGATGATGCTGACATTGCAGAGCTATGGCGAGGATTCAGCAGGAGGACAGCCGGGGAAAAGCACCCAGCACGGTGGCTAGCACACAGTAGGCCCTCCACAGCGTTTCCTGTCATGAGTGAGTGAGGAGCTAGAACCCAGACCAAACCCAGAAGAAGCCGTTCATCTCTCTCTTCTACCAAGAACTGCGAACCCCGAGGTCTAAGAGAAGCTATCCTCATTGTGAAGTCAGGAAAGGCATCCTCATTGTGAAGTCAGGAAAGGCATCCTCTGTTCGAGGTGGGGGATCAATGGGGAATCAAGCCAGAGACCTGGGCAGGTTCTCAGGGTCTCAGTCCAGCCAGGGAGGAAGCCAGGAGCTTGGAGCGGTGTGGGGCGCCACCTGGTGTCCAAAGAGGGCAAGACAGGCCTGAGCAGGAATCTACTAAGCGGTACAGGGAGCTAGGCACGATTTGGGGGAGCAGGGTCCGGGGGAGCAACGCCCTACTGAATTTATAGACAGCAAACAAGATAAGAAGAATAAGTATAGGGCGTTCAGTTGTAAGATCAAGGAAAAAATTAGGGAGGAACCCGAGTTAACTCACGGGAGGGAAGCCTCCTTGAAAGTGGCTGAGTCAGATTCAAGGACCTGAAGGCGGGCGATAGGCGCGGATGTGCAGGTCTCCGGGAGAACTTGGCAGGGCCAGGCCGGGAATGTGCCGGGGCAGAGAACCAAGGGGAGCGTCCCGGCCACGCGGCCAGAGGGGTGTCCAGAGGACAAAGGTTTGTGGCCTGTAGGTTTTGAGGAGGGCTGTATCTTTTACTCTGCCTGGGAAAGGCAGCTGATGGAGAGTTTGGGGACAATCGAGGGTGGCGTTCTGAGCTCTGGGCCCCCCAGTGGTAGGAGGTTGGGGAGATAAGACTGAGGGAAAGACCAGTGAAGGGGGGGAACCAGGCAGATGGGTGCTGGGGGCCAAAGGTGACAGGGCTTCAGACAAGTGTGGTGGCTCCAGACACGCGGAGGCCACAGCTCACGTGATTTATTCTGTGACTCTTTTTTCATTCAAAAACAAAAGGAGACATTCAGATTATATATGTTATCTCTTATATTATGTATTAGAATTAGAATTATATTACATATTATAATTATACATATTCCCTATATTACATATTACATATACTCCTTTAATTTTATATATATTTTATACATTTTCATGTAATAAAAATTTACATACATTTTACATAATAAGAATGGAAAGAAATGTTAGCTAGACGTATTGTGGTGACCATTTTGCAATACATACATATACGAAATCATTATGTTGAATGCCTGGAGCTAATATAATGTTATATGTCAATTATATCTCAATTTAAAAAATAATAAAAATAGATTTAGAAAATAGAGCTGCATGAAGAGAACTAGAGGCTGACAAATGATGTGAAATATTTTTGTATTTCATATTATTGAAATAGGACTGTTTCATTTATAAACCGAAAACCTATACCATTAGATGAGGACGCACAGAGTCGGGAAGCAAAGCCATATAACTCTGAAGTATTTTAAAGGACGTGTCAAAAAAGTTAATTCAAATCTACGCTAAGACGTTCAGGTCTCCAAAGTAACATTTAAAAGGTATAATCTAGTCTCCTGTGTCTGTTAATCCTTTGCATCTATGATTAATTCCTATTTTTGTTAGCAAATAAAAAAAAGATTGAATGTAGGTCAAAGGTTCTCTGAGCTTATTTCCCTTTTAAAAAAATCAATGTCCCAAGGAAACAATGTGGCTTTTATAGGAACTGACCATCTCTCAATGATAATAGATAATAATAATGACAACAACTCCATTCTGTGGTTCCATCAACTGGGTTAGTTACAAGCTCGAATTAAAAATATATAATATATAATTAAAACATATCCTCTATATAAATAAATAAAATATGACATATGTATACATTAAGAGGAGCTCAACTCCCTGACATGACGGTTAGGAACTTGTTTCAGGCCAGCTGTCAGAAGCCATAGACCGGGCTGTGAGGAAGCTTGCCTTGGAATTCCGCTCTGAAAATATGCTGCGTGGCCTTGGGCAAGTTGCTTCACCTCTCTGGGCGTCTTTTTTCTCCCTATATAAATGGGGCAGGAAATCTTCTTAAAGTAGAAGTCTCAAGAGTCCCTCTCAGCTCTAAGTCTCTTGGATACGTTAACTATCACCTCCTCAGAAAGGCCCTCCCTGAGCCCTGACCCGAGTCAGCAGGGTCTTCACAGAACCCCCACAACCCGAAACTCTGTGCATGCGGCTGTTTATTTCCTTGCCGTCTGCTTCCCAGACACTGTAAGCTCCAGAGGGGCAGGCACGGTTTCTGCTTTGTTGAGGGTTTGGTCTCCAACCAAGACAAGTATCTTCACAAAGATCTTTCCCCAATTCTGAGCACAAATTGGGAGCTATTGAAGGGTAAGGAGCAGCAACTTTCTGGGCTTAAATTTATAAAACTTATACGATGGTCCGATGTCAGTTTATAAAATGATCACTGGGCTGCGGCGATGGGAATAGAATGAGGGAGGCAGAGAGACCGGTCAGGAGGCCACTGCTGTCACAGTCAGTGCCTTGAGCATGAGTGGCGGCAGAGCAGGTGCCTGGGGCGAGAAGGGGCCAGTCTCTGGGTGTATTTTAAAGGTAGAGAGACACGTGTCAAGGCCGTCTCCAAAAGTTATGCGTAAATGACTGGGAGAACAGTGTCCACTGGCTTCCATGGGAAGACGCAGGGCGGGTTTGGGGAAATGCATCGGGAGTCTTGTTTTGTTAAGTAGACAGTTCTGCTGGACAGCGAAGTGAGGACTTGATGACAGCAGCTGGAAACGGGCTGGAGATTAGCGGAGACCCTGGCGGGAGACAGAAATCGTGGCATCTCGGGCCACTGGATGAGGTCACCAGGGGAGTGAGAGTCCAGAGACAAGAGCAGGAGGCCTGAGCCCTAGAGGTCCTCCCGTCACCCTGTGGAGACCACAAGGATGTTTGGGGACCATGGAGGCAGAAAGCAGAGGGCAGGTGGGCCAGCTGCCCCGAGGGTCCAAGCACTGACTCGGGGGTTTGCATGGAGATGCCCCAGGCCTTGGGATGGGCGAGACTGTCCCTGGCCTGCCGCTGGCCAGTGGCGTCGATTCATCCACAAGGAGACTGCTGACTGAGCACCTTCTGCATGCAGACACCCCGTCAGTGGCTCAGCTGATACGACACGGTCACACTTCCTGATCCCAGCCCTCCGGACAGGCATTTTCCATCCTGGAGCTATCTCTGCTTGACAGGGGAGGAAATGGGGGGACACATGATGACAGGTCCCCCAGGATCGCACAGCGAGCCAGTGAGAAAGTGAGAGCAGAAGTGGGCTCTTAGGGAGCAGGAGGCGGGGCAGGAAGTGAGCGCCTCCCATGGACAAGGGCCCATGGGGAGCCCTCTGCCAGGGCACCGCCCTGGGAGGTAGGTCCTGCCCTCCCCAGACTACCATACTTGTTTACACGTTGATTTCCTGTCTCCCCTCCTGCACCCTTACTGAGCGTAAGCTCCATGAGGGCAGGCTGATCTATATTGTTTACTGCTGAGTCTCCCACCCCTAGAATGGAGGTGGGTCTAGGAAGAGCACTCGGGTAATGTCTGTTAAATAAATCAACCTAGAATGGAATGGTGCAGAGAAAGCAGGAGAGAGGTCTGCCTACTGGCTGCCCGCTCCGCTCAGCTCAAAGCGGGGAGAAGCCAGAGGTGCCGGAGAGGTGAACACAAAGTGGCTCCTGAGGGTGGGGGCGTGCTCAGAGGCCACCACTGAGAACTAGGTTTTAGGCAAGAGTGAAGGTGGCTGCTGGAGGGTCCGAGCGCCGCCAGATTTATAGTGTGCATTTCAGGGAAGGACTGCAGCATCTATGACCAGAGCGCACGTCCCCAGTCCCCGTTCACAGCTCTCTGCCCTCAGGGGGAGGCGGCCAGGCCAGGCTGAAACCCCCGAAGCCGCTGCCGGGCGTGTTTTGGACGCTAACTGCATTTGCTCCATGGTTTCGGGCTTTCCCCCATGCAGGTGTGTGCCACACCCCACCTGCTCACGTGGGTGCCCTTCACCCACCCTCTCTGCAGCCTGCAGCGTCTGGGGCTCCTGATGAGAAAACTGGGCCCCAGACAGGTCAAGTAACTTGCCAAGGTCACACTCCTACCGTCTGAGACTCGAATCCAGACAGTTTGACCCCAAAGCCTAAGGTCTTGGTAGCTGTGGAATAGAAATCGTTTTGCCATTCTGAGAGGCAGTTTCTGAAATAAGAGTAATAATTTCTGTATTCAGGATGGGGGTTACTTAAAAGTCATAACGAGGCTGTCGCAGCCCCTTCACTAGGCCTTCCTCCTGGCCCCCACGCCCCTCCAGGCTGTCTCGCTCCTTCTCTCCATCCTGGTCCAGGCACCCAAAGCAACCCTGTGCGTAGTTCATGGGTGCAAGCAGGCCCCACGTAAGGCAGTCTCTTCCTTCAGCTCCTGACAAGTCCTGTTGCTGTCTGTCCCTCACACGATGATGACAGGGCAGTGAGGGCGGCAGCCTCCGAGGAAGGACCCTCTCACCCCAGTCTGGAGCTTTCTCTGTCTCCCTGCGCTGGAAGAAAATATCCGCAACTCCAGCTGCGGCCAGCAGAGGGCAGCAGCCGCCTGGGGAAGGGTTGCAGGGGCGCGCGTGCGGGCGTCTCCACGTGGGGGCCGTTTCCTCGCAGGACAGAGAGGGATACACAGAGAGGACACGAAGGGTTTCTCTGAGGTCAACGCCTCACCTGGGGCACCCTGCCCAAGGTCCCACAGAGAGTCCCTGGCTGTTACTATGACTACTGCTGCTACTGACCAATAACAACAACAATAATAATAACGCCTCCTGGTCAGATGGTCTTTAAGTTTCTTCCAGGCTGACAGCCAATTCCGTCTGTAGTTCGACAGCGTGCAAAATCGGTGCCTCCCATGTCAGACTGCCGTCGTTGGTTATGTAAGGACAGCAAATGCACCTCCCGAAGTCAGTGGTTGAGGGGCAGCCCCGGAGAGGGGCGGCCTGGACGCGACTCCGCCTCCACCACCAAGGGCGTGAGCTCCCTAAATTCGCTGGCCTGGTTTGTAAAATGGAAATGGTAGCGGAGCCAGACTCACAGGCGTGTGCGCTGTGAGGGATGGCCGAGGTCCTACGAGAGAGCGCCGAGCACCCCTGCTCCGGAGGCGTCCCACCGCCCGTGGGTGCCGAAGCTCCCCCCCGCGTCCCCTGGGCCCCCCTCTCCTGCGGATCCTTGCTCCTGCCACCTCCTGCCCCGAGCACTTTCTGATGCAGAGTCCTGTCGCAGATGCCCGCCTGTTCACCTGTCAGATCCCTCCTGCCCGCCGCAGGGACTCAGCCGGGAGCGTTCGGCTGCGTGGGGTCAGATTCCGAGATCGCGTGATGTGTGACCATGATGTGAGGCCTCTCGCACACAGAGGAAGGCAGGAGGTGGCTGGTGCGCGGCTGGCGCCGCAGCCTCGCCAAGCTGCGAGGAGCCGGGCTGTGTGCCTTCGCGTTCCGCCGGGCTTAGTCCGTGGCTGCTGCTTCGTGGTCCCAGGTGGCTGCCCGAGTGCCAGCCATCGGTTCCGCAGAGGCCGGAGGCCCGCGCGAAGACGGGGACAGGGCGTGTGGGAGACGCTTAGAGAGCAGCGCAGGGCGTGGCGATGGATCCACTCTGGGAACGGGGACCAGGGGACCAGGGAGGTGCCGAGCGTGACTCCCGAGTGGCTGCTATGAGCACCGGATGGACATTGTGTCCATCAGCTGAGAAGGGACAGCGGCCTGACGGCCGGGAACTGGCGGGCACTAGAGGGTCACAGGTACCTGAGCGTAAGGGCAGTGAGGAAGCAGGCGGGGCGAGAGGCTTTAGCGGGCTGTGGGAAAGTTCGTTAAACTGGGTGAGCTGAGCCCAGAGCTGCCACCTCGAATTTCAGGCGAACTCGTGCCTTACGTTTGGGCTGCGTGCGCCTTGTTGATGATGATCCCAAACTCAATATCCAGAGCTGGCTTTGAAATGATCATGGTAAAGGGAAAAACGACAGTGACAGTGTTTGGTGCCTCCAACTTCCGGCAGCAGAAGCGTGTTCCTTACTCCACGTACACACCAAGGGCATGAACTCAGTCAGCAACGGGGCGTGACATGCTAAGCCACGTTTCTGGAAATCTCCTAGTGTGCGCTAGGCATTTGCATCTCTATATTCCGGGAGGAGCCCCAATATTAAAATTCTCAGCCATCTTGCCATTGCCTGAGCCCCCAACATGCCTCGCGGTCTGGAGAGGCTTAGGAATATCCTGCAAGGCACACGCAGTAAAGGACGGCTTGGCCTGAGGTGACAGCATGGATCCCTTCCTTTGGACGCACAGGAAACGGGCAGGGGAGGTTATCATTTCTGAAGAATGCAAACTCCACCCCAGAGCTGCTAATTCCTTTTGGCTTGCAGTTGTGCAGAGGAGAAAGCATTCCGTGGACCACAACGCCCCTAGTTGCTAAATTAAAGGACTATACCTTGGTCCCTCCTGTTCTCTTCCCCAGGAAAAGATTGAAGCAGAGGCAGTCCCCACCTCTCAGCCCTGAAAGCAAAAATCTCTTAGATTGCCCCCAGCCGCGCGGTCATGCTCAGTGGGGCCTGTGGGCGTGGCCTCCCGGCGCCCTGAGTCGGTGGGGAGAGCCCCTTTCCAGACCCCTCCTCTGTGCCTCTTCACGTTTCTCTCGGGCTGTTGACTTGGTCAAGGTCAAGGCATCAAGTGAAAGGTGTGAGTCACCCCGACGGTTCTGCCCCGTTGGGGAGGCCTTTTCAGAGCTAAATCTCCTCTGGTGAGAGGGGCTCCCTGGTCCAGTCCCAGAGGTCGTGCTGGTCCCACGGGAAGATGTCTGTCATCCCCACCTGTGTTCTCTCTTGCAGGTAAGTCGGTCTCGAGCAGCTGGGAGGGCGGTGTGATGACACACTTGGCAGTTTGGGAGCAAAAGCGGCCACAGTAAGACACAATCGATTCATTGCATCTCAATTCTCAGCTGGGGCGGACTTCTGTCCCAAAGGAGACTTCTCCGGGTCTGGAAAGGGGATGCCAAAACTTGGGGTCCCACCGAGGGCCCCTAGCCTTGGTTGGGGGAAGGAAGGGGGACAGTGGCTTCCAGGTATGTCAGGCCAAGACCTGGCCCCGTTGTCTGTGCATGTGGCATGCACTGGGCTGCCTGCTCCAAGGGGGGCATCTCCCCATGGTCTGTTACCTTGGCTCTGAAGGCCTCCTTCTGGCAGCTTCTAATGGCCGAGACCTAGGGGCGTGGGACGGAGGGGTGCAGGGAGCTTTGGGGATCTCATCAATCCCACCTGGATGTTCCAGAAGACTTTCATCCTCCGTGGCATGCAGCCTCGGCCGTTTTCAAACTCATGGCATTCCACCAGCCATGCCACCCACCCCTGGCTCTGTGTCTCCTCCCAGCGCTGCGTCCCACCCATCACCTTGCGTCGAGGTTCCAGCCAGTGGGAGCGAGTTTTAAACTTCAGTTACCTGCACGTGTGTAGGAGGTTCGATTGTAATGTCTCTGAGGTTTCCGACATTTTTAAAAATTTATTTTTAAATTAGAGTTGACATACAATATTCTATGGTTTTCACGTGTACAATGTAGTAATTAGGCGTGTGTATACCTTACAAAGTGATCGCCATCTGTCACTGTGCGGTTATTACAATATTATTCGCCACATTCCCTGTGCCATACTCTACATCCCCGTGACTTATTTATACTATGACTGGAAGTTTGTGCCTCTAGTTACCCTCCACCTTCTTCACGCACCCCCATCCCCCTCCCCTCTGGCAACCACCAGTTTGTTCTCTGTCTATGAAACTGTTTCTGTTCCGTTTTGTTTGTTCATTGATTTTTTTTTTAAATCCCACATATAAGTGAAATCATACGGTATTTGTTTTTCTCTGATTGGCTTATTTCATTTAGCAGAATACCCTCTAGGTCCATCCATGGCGTTGCAAGCGATGATATTTCATACTCTTCCTACGGCTGAGTAATATTCCGTTGTGGGGGGGGTATGTGTGTGGGGGGGCATATATATATACCCCTCACATTATCCATTCATCTACCGATGGACACAGGTTGCTTCCATAGCTTGGCTATTATAAATAACGCTGCAATGACTATATCACTTGAAATTAGTGTTTTTGTTTTCTTCCAGAAAATACCCTTAAGTGCGATCGCTGGGTCGTATGGAAGTTCTATTTTTGAATTTTCGAGGGACCTCCATACTGTTTTCCATAGCAGCTGCTCCAGGTTACAGTCCCACCAACAGGGAACGAGGGTTCCCTTTCTTCAGCAACACTTGCTGATTGCTAATTTATTGATGATAGCCATGCTGGCAGGTGTGACGTGGCCGCTCATTGTGGTTTGATTTGCATTTTCCTGGTGATTAGTGATGTTGAGTTTCTTTTCATGCACCTGTTGACCATCTGTATGTCCTCTTTGGAGAAATGTCTATTCAGATCCTCTGCCCATTTTTTAATCAGATTATTTGAGTTGCGGGGGTGGGGGTTGGATGTTGAGTTGTATGAGGTCTTTATATATTTTAGACTTAAACTCTTTGAGGTAGCATTTGACTTCTGGCACTACAATGTCAAAAGCTCGCGAGGAATCTGCCAGGGGAGCATGGGGAGCGCCTCCCTGCGGTTAACCCTCCCCAAACCTCATCGCCTTCTCAGTGGGCCCAGGCATCAGACCCCTCCTGTGCCCAGGGCCACCTGGACACGGCCATCTCTTGCCTGGAAGGGAGTTCGGGGCAGTTTCTCACAGGTGCTACACAACTCGTTTTCTCTGGATTCTGAGGGAATGGGACACGCAGGGGTGTGCAAAGTCCTGTTCCCGGGACGCTTTGGGGCTAGGTGCTCCCCAAGGGCTTGGAGATGATTTCCCCCAGGGTTTTTCGGGGTGGCGGCTCCCAGGGCTGTGCATCCACTGGGAATTGCAGTGAAGAGACAGAGAGGTGCCTTCAGGTCCCGGGGGCTGGCACCAGGCTGCCCTCTCCGGTAAGGAAGGAAAATGTCTCTGAGACCAGGCAGATGCTCGGGCTCCAAACTGCCCAAACCTCCACCCGCGACCTGCCCAGACAGATCTGCCCAGCAGTGGTTCTCTCCCTAGTGGAGACCCCGTGTCCTTGCCTTGCAGCCCGAGCCACCTTGTCCAAGACCAGGACCCTCATGTCTGCTGCGGTGGGGAGTCCTGCTCCTTGCAGGACCCAGGCCCAACCCCATGCACAGCCCTCCTCGCTCCAAGCCACCCCGCCAGCCTGGCTCACTCCCACCCGCCTGGACCTCTTCTTGGGTCTGTGACTTGGGGCAATTGATTGTCCTCCTCATAGCAGACGAGGCTCCCACGTAAGCAGTGACTCTCAGGTCCTCCGAGGTGCCACTGAGTCACACAGCCCCAGCTCCCCGAACATCTGCACATTCCCATGTCTGAGGGTCCCTCATGCAGACCAGCCTCCCTCTCACCCCTGATTCCCCTGGGAGGGTCAGGCCCAGGCTCCCATATTGGCAGCCAGCACTTACTGATGGAGCACTTCCTCCCTGCCACTGAGCAGCCCCGTCGCTCTCAGTCCCCACAGCCTCCCTGGGTGGCATCCTCAGTTCCTCTCAGCATCAGTGTGGGAGGAAACCGGCCAAGCCATGGCCCCAGGTCACTCGGTTAGGAGGCAGCAGAGGTGCAGGTGACGCCTGGCTAATGACCTCACCACTGCCCTTGGCTTTCTAGACCTAAGAAGGGAAGGGGCTCAAGAGGCAGAGGAGAGCCTAGAAGACAAAGGGGTCAGAGCCTGCAAGTACTGAGCGCCGACTGTATGTCCGCAGTACCTGGAACTTGACACTCATTCTCTCTAGTGTGGCGGACCCCCAAAGCCTGTGGAAGCAGATGGAATATTCATGTACACGTCATTACGTGGTCACATGCTTTTACTTCTCCTGAGTAGACGCCTTAGGACTGCCATTGTCGCATCAAATGATAGGTGGATGCTCAACTTTTTAAGAAAATGCCAGCTTGGGGTTTTCCGGAGTAATCCTGCCATTTTGCATTCTGCCATCCTTCTATTAGTAAGTTGAAGCTTATCAACGTTTGTGACTTCTGCTCCAAAAGACATTGCTAAGAAAAAGAAAAGGTCAGCTGCAGGGTGATGGAAGATGTCTGCAAGGCATGTGCCTGACAAAGACTGCAGACCCGAAGTGTACAGAGAGAATAACCACACTTCCCACTAGGCTGTGAATGACCAGGACAAGGAACACATCTCGAAATGGAGCCTCCGAAGCCAAAGGCATCTCAGATCAGGGGAGTTTCAAGCCCAGCAGCCAGCGCGGGTAGGAGGACTTGATTTCTGGTGATGTGTAGACATAGGCCTGGACTCTTCTTGCCTCCTGGGGGACAGCTAGGGAAATGTGGGTCTCAGAGAGACAATGCTGGACACCACAGAAAGACCTTCGAACAGTCAGGGCTACCAATTAAGATGAGTCGCCTTGAGGTCGTCAGCACCCCTCGGAGGGGGGATGCAAATCAACACCAAGTCTGGATTGGAGCACATAAAATCCTCTGCTCATCCTGTGATTCTTAGAGATCCGTAGTACCAGGGAAAGGGAGGAAGAGTTCTAGAACTTTCTAAATGTGTCCCTGTAGGTTTTTCCTTCTCCAACTCTACATTGACTTGTGCCCAGGTAAAAAGTCCGTGGCATTGATCTGGCGTGACTACGTAACACTTAGGTCTGACCCCAAACCAGCCCTGTCTCCCCAGGGAACAGCCCCACCCTCTCCTTAACAAGTGCCATTTGGACAATGATACAGCGATCTTGGAACATTCACCATTATAATCTTCTCTCTCCCACTGATATTTTTCTTTTTATGTCTCTCCTTCCCAGACTTTACTTATTCTTTACTTTTAAATATTTGCTTCTATAAAAAACAAACCAAAAAAAACAAACAAAAAAAACCCGACAAATGAAGGCCTGGAACAGATTTATAAAGAACATGCCTGGAGAGGCGGGTGAATTAATTATTCAGCATCCTCTCCCTTTGTAACTATTTATTGTCTCATATGCATTTATATGGTACCTATCACTGCAGATCTCGCTCCATGCTGGAGACATAATTTCCAGGGACTGACTACTTGTCTAAGATGCATAGATGGTATTGCAACACTATTTTATTTCTGACTGTAACAGCACGTGCCACTGTTGGGTAATTGTGTTCATGTTTTTAAATGTGAAAAATAATCAAATATAACTTGAAAGAGATTGTACAGTAATTCAAGGGGATATTAAACCACCAGGAAGTTAGTCTGCAAATAAATAGGCGTTTGAGGCTGTCAGAGTGAGCGATGGGGGAGCAGGCTGGCTGTAGGGGAAGAGGGGAGAGCTCGGGAGACAAAGAGCAGGGCACAGCTCCAGTGCCAGGATACCCCAAAAGTTGTGTGGGGGGACACGGGTTTCCAGGCGGCACCAATAGAAAGGATGAAGTCACTGATGAGTTGCATCTGAGGTAGCCAGACAGAGAAAAGGGGACACTGTCCACTTAGGATGAAAAGCAGAGGGCTGGAGTGGGGGACTCTGCGAGTCTTCATGTGTGCTTGTCTGAGTGACCTTAGATGTCAGACTCGAGGGTACCTGCTGAGACAGCCATTATATACGCCTACAACATGCCAGATGTGTCCTAGTGCCTTTCCACACGTCCCCTCTCTTTTTAACATTAAAAACATCCCTGTGGAAAGATAGTCGCTGCTTTCCCATTTCACAGATAGGGAAGCTGGAGCTCAGAGGGGTTAAGCAAAGCCGGAGTGCTTTCCTGGACACCTCTGCATCTACCTTCCCACCCTGAAAACAAAACAAAACAAAACTAAGGCACAGTCCCTGCCTTCTAGAAGCTCACAGCCAGTTGGGTTGGTTCTGGATGTTCACAGGCCCAGATTTTCATTCTCAGCTTTGCTGTTTGGATCGAGAGCACCCGGATGGGGTGAAGGAGAGCAGGTCTGGGCCCGCATCCAGAGTGTGCATGTGCCCCCCATCAGCAGGGGGAGCAGGGGCTTCAGAGGTGGGAGCCCAGGCAGGCAATACCAGGAGGGCAGACAGAGGAACCGCCCTGCAGAAGGCAGAGGAAGATCTGAACTGGTCAAGAAACGGCATCTGACAGTTTCCTGGGCCCGGAATTTTACATCTCGTGTGCACATGGGGACTGGGAGAACGTTCTTGCTGCTCGGATGCGACCAGCTCGATGACCTTGGCAAAGAACGGGAAACGGTGACATCAGCACACGTCCCCCTTTTCTTCCTCCTCCTCGCTCTTCGTCATCATCATAAAATATGGATCTGGGAGACTGCCTTTGCCTTCGAGATGGGGTTCTGTGCAATCGTTTGTGAGGCCCTCTCTGCTCAATCCAGACTCATGCTACAGATGCCCATAAAAATCTCTAATTCAGTGCCAAGTGACAGAAACCAACTCCACTTATCTTAAGCCAACGGGAGGACTTCTCAAAGGCATTCTGATGGAGGCGGGCAGCTGGGCCTCGGTGGAACTAAGGCCTGAGATGCACAGCTTCCCCCAGGCGGCTCCCTCCCTCCCGCTCTCTCATCTCTGCCTCCCTTGACCTGCAGATATGCTGTCGTTTGCCCAATACCCACGGCAGAGTATGGCCATCCCCTACAGCGCCAGGTTTTTATCAAAAGCTTGGCCTCCCAGGAGGATTGAGAACTGACACCCTCATCCCAGCTCTGACATCCCATGAAGAAAACTGACGGGTCCCCCTCCCTACCCCCGCATACCACATCAAGCAGCCAGTGGCCTGGGAGCAAGCACACGTTGTAGGAATAGTACATTTTTCACTAAAAACATGCGAATTGGGGGAGGAGATTTCCTAGGGACAAGCCCACAGGTGACCCCTTCACCCACGGTTCATCTTCTACAAAAGTCAAACCCTCCTCACCACCTTTTCTGCACCAGATACCTCCGTCTGTCTGTCCGTCCCTCCTCTCATCCTGAAATGTCCTCACCACAACTTTCCACCAATCCCCAGCCTTCACCTCCCCTGGAGTTCAGCTCTGTGCCACTTCCTCCAGGAAGTCTTCCCTGGTCCCTGGAGCCACTGAGAACTGCCTTGCTCTGTGCTCTCCTGCCATGGAGTATCCAGGCCATTTGCCTGACACCAGCTTTTCCATTTATCAGATGCTGCTGGGTGCCCACCATGTATAAGTCAGGCTCTGTGACCCTGTTGGGACACCCCAAAAGGTAAACTGCAGCTGAAGCCATGAATGAACTCTCACTCCGGTCATGTCCACAAACTGGTAATAAATTCCTAAAATCGATACGCTACTCTAGTCACAATAAAAATCGCGCTGCATTTTGATGCGGGTATCCATTCAAAAAGGAGAAGATTGGCCGAATCTGGGTCATTACCTTTGGAAATTCAGATAGATAATCATTTACTCGTCAACATTAATGCATTTAACGGGGGTAAAACGTTTAAAACAGAGTATTCATTGCAGCTACCGTGGAACTGTGCTCACCACTCTCCCCTCCGTGGCTACTACCCACGAGTCACCTGTATGTCAAGCATCTGGATACGGCTCAGTCTACCTGTAGCTAAATTAAGATAGCCATTTGTTGGTCAAAGATACGATGTTAACTCGTTTCCAGAATATTCTTGGAGCCAGTAGTTTCACATTTAGGTACATGATTTGCATTAACGTTATCTAGTTAATGGTGTGAACAGCAATTTTCTTTATGAGTTTTTGAAATATAGTAAGACGATGTTAACACTATCTGGTTCTGAACTCCATAATGTGTATCGTAAAACCATTATTTTGGAGCATGCTAATCTGGAATTTGGAACAATTCAAAAATGAGCTGGGATCAAGTTTGCAACATTACCACTTATAAAAATAAGGGTTGGTAAATTAACTGGATGAAGGAGATTATAAAATAATTAGTTCAGTAGCTGTGGAGTCGGCACAAAAGATTACAATTGGATGTAGTCAGAATTACCCTCGAAATTCCCTAAATCATTCTTAAAATATAATATATGAAAATATAACAACTCATAATCCATCCACCAAAACCCCTTTTTTCTCCAATATTAGAAGAAATTTCCCATCCTTTAGTCATGCATTAGGTGAAGGAGTTGGCGTTTACTGGGGATCGTATGAAAATTACGTACGTTGACATGTGTTAACATTAATATGCAGGTCACTCAGCCCCACGAGATGCTAAGGGGGGCAGGCACCACTGGGAAACCATGGCCAGGAGGTCATAGGTCACAACTCACTGTGGAGTGTTGCTTTAGATGGCAAGACTGAGTAACTTCTCCACTCCCGTGTCTGTCTGT
>NW_024340699.1:9664474-9667040 GCF_902729225.1 Pteropus medius
TCTATTTCTCTCTCTTTCATTTTAAAAATCTTTTCCCTCCACCTGGTTAAATTTGCATACATCTAACCGCACAACAGGCCAACCGCAACCACTGTGCCCACCTTTGCTAAAGTAGATTCTGGATGTGCTGATGGCCCTTTGGGGTGTAGAGGGATCTACAGGGCTAACTCCTGCCCCCAGTTTCGGGTGGCCCAGACTGCTTTTGCCCCTCCTCGGTGTGTCAGGAGCAGGTAAACTTGGCTTTCAACATAGTAAGACAGGTGCGCTCCATGGCCGTGGTCCCAGCCCCGTCTCCACCCCACTTCTGGTTCGCACTGTGCCCTGAGAATCAATGTGCTGCTTGAGGAAACTGTTCTCTCAACTACAGCAAAGCGTGGTCACCACGCCCCTGCGAGGGGGAACAGCCTGTTCTGGAAGCAGGTCCCCCTCAGACCAATCTGTCCTGCACCACAGGGCAGGAAATTAGAACAGATCTGCATTGGAGAGAAAGCTGGTGGGTGGCTGGAACGGGACGCTGGAGAGGCCTCGGGGCCGCAGAGGGCTGGGGTGACAGGAAGAACGTGCAGAGCTGGCTGGCAGCGAGCCTGGGAGCCCTTTCCTCAGCCGCAAGGCCCAGAGCGCAGGCCTCTGGCCATCCCGCCTGCCCCAGGCAGCCAGAGGACGCGGCCCTGAGGGCCATGCCAATCAGGGCACGGGCTCTTAGCCCCTCCAAGTCCTGCTCCCCGTCCTAACAGCTGCAGCAGCTTCCATTTCCGGGGCACCTACATGGGCCAGGCCCTGTGAAAAAGTCCTCCGAGTTTTCCAGGAACAAATCTCAGTGCACAGACTCAGATGTGCAAGAAATAGACTAGAATCGACTTCTTTTGAGCTCCTGTGACAATCCTGGTCCTGACTCTGCAGCCTGCGTCTCTGGGCTTCCCTGCCAGCCGACACCTGCCCAGGTTTCCCGCACAGGAGGCTGTCCCAGTTATCCGCTGCCATACAACTTACTATCCCCAAACATCGTGCTTTTATCTCTTGGTTGTGTGAGTCAGGAATTTGTGCGCAGCTGAGTGATTCTTCTGCTGTATGCGCTGTTGACCGGAGTCACCCAACAGCGTTCAGCTGCGCTGGTCCCAATGGCTTCGCTCATGTATGCAGTGACTTGACAGGGACAGCTGGCGGGCCGAGCACAGCTGAGCCCGCTCCCTCTCCCATGGTGGCAGGGGCCCTCCAAACAGTCTCTCCAGTTGGGTAGTTACTCTTCTCCTCAAGCAGTTCAGGGCTCCAAGAGACCAAGGCAGAAGCCATTGGTCCTCAAAGGCCCAGATCGGGCACAGCGCCATTTTCACTGTGCTCCGTGAGTCTAATCGGTCTCCAGCAGCCCAGATTCAAGGGAGGGGACATGGGCTCGAGCTCTGAGTTTTAGGCCATCTTCATTCCACCACCGAGGATACTGGAGGGTGGGAGCAGGGGAGAAGGATCCATCTTTTCCCTCTGTGAGCCTGGAGCAGAAGGCCTGAGAACGGCTGTGTTTCATGGCTCCAGTGCCAGGTGCAGCTTCCTCCAGGTGACCTCGGGCGCAGGAAACACTGCCCAGGGTGGCGTAGGGGTCCCAGGAGGCTCTCAAAGAGCCGAGCCATTTGGAAAGGCATCTGATCCTGAGTCACCCACCTCTGCTAAGCGGTCCGCCATCCCATCAGCGTGGCCACTCAGGGCCGGCCACTCTCTGCAATTCTGTCCCATCCGTGTTGCCCGGGACCTCTCTGTAAGGCTGCCCGGCCCCCAGCCGTGCATACTCCACACGGCCAGTCCTCCTCTCCCGTCTTGACAACTGCCTTGGAGGACCCCAGGAAGCCCACAGAGGAGAGCTTCTCCTCTCTCTTTTTCTCCCTGGCCCTAAGCCCCAGGACCCATCTTTGTCAGGGAAGGGGAGGGACAAGCCTCTTGCTCCTCCCTGCCTCTACTCGATATGCTTTGTCTCAGCTCCACACCTTTTCCAGTTCTGGGGCTTTGGGGCCTTTGCAAACCCAAGCCAGATAACCTTGTTGGTGTCTGCATTCTGCCCCGACACGCCCTACCTGGGATAGCTCTGTGCTTTGAGTTGGGGCAGGTGGAAAGGGGAAATACAGGTAGAAAAAAATGATGGTTGCTGGAGCAGCCAGGGCCCCAGGAGGAAACAGATCTCGACAAGGCAATCAAAGGGAACTTTAAGAAGGGGCTGTTTATAGAGGCGAGATGGGTTAAGAGAAGTTATGAGGGAAGATAAAATGCCCCAGGACTAACGACAGCAAGAACTAAGGCCACCCCTGGGCCTGAAGGCCAAGGGGAAGGAGGATCCCCAGTTCCCGGAGAGGCCTGGGGTTCTAGGAGAGGGGCACCCCCAAGAGCCGGGGGCTTTAGTAGGAGGATGCAGCCGCTGCCCTGGCCTCTCTCTTCACCCGCTCAGCGCCTGCCTGGGCTTCCCTGAACCCAGTTAGAAGCCAGAGGTCACGGGGGCCTGGGAGATGCCGTCCATGGAGGTCAGTGTCCTAGGGCAGAGGCAGAGTGATCTGCAGGGCTGAAGGGTGACAACCCAGCACAGTTA
>NW_024340699.1:9667057-9697303 GCF_902729225.1 Pteropus medius
GGGAAGGTTCATGCAGGACTTGCAAGTGTCACCGTAATGACAACTTCGGGTTGTCTCTCTCTGTCCCTTCGAAACCCTCAACAGGGAGAACCCATGGAAGGCCAGCACAGCCCTGTGCTCACCTGGCACACCTGTAACTTACTCACTCACACAGCCCACACACGCACGCTCACCACATCCGACTTCCCGACCCCATCTGCTCATCCACGTGCATGGGCACACTCACACACCTGAACAACGCTTTGAAGGGGCCTCTCCCAAAGGACCCGGCCACATTTTCAGTGAGAGTCAATTGGGGGCAGAGGTCCCAAAGACAGAGTCCTAGGGGCCGGGGGCGGGGGCGGAGTGGGTTTTAAGAGGCCTGGGTTTGAGTCCAGCTCTGCCACGTGCTGTGCACCATGCCCCACCCCGCCCAGGCCTGTTTCCATATGTACGTTGACGGGCTGTACTAGTGGGCCTCTCTGAGACCTCCAGCTCTGTGTCAGATGCCCTTGACCGCTCCTGGGATTAACCACTTCTCAAGCACAGATGACTTGCCCCCATGTTATTCTAAGCCCCCTCACGCTTCCCCAGCTTCTGCAGAAACAACCTGTCCCATCACCTAAGACTCCCGACCGCTGGTGGTAAATCAGAGTTAGAAACAGTGAGAGGGACTTTGATACTAGTGTAAAACCGGCCGCTGCAGGAGCGTGTGTGCATATCTGCGGACTTGGGAAACTGGCCGGCTTCCCCTCCAGGCCGGGCAGCAGCCCCGGATCTCCCCTCAGACAGTCAGTTATTCAGCAAACCTTTACTGCACTCCAAGTGGGTGCCAGACTCACCACTGGACTCCAGGCATATTGAGAAGTGACACCCAGGCCCTGGCCTCGAAGGGTTCGCACCCTGGGAAGGAAACAGACAAAAGCTGGAGGAAACTGTGGATGCAGCAACTGTTGGGATTAGAGCCGTCACGGGGGCCTTGGAAGAGGTCTCTAAGGAAGCCCGTTGATGGTAACGAGGAAGCAGCATGAAGGAATGGCATCGCAGGCAGAGGGATCGGGATAAGCAAAGGCACAGAGACACAGAAAGATAGTAGCATGGGGGATTCTACAGAGGCTAAAGGGGTAAAGCATGTCACACCAGCACTCACTTTTCTCAGAAATGGCAGATGAGTTTTAGAAGCAGAAGGGAAGGCAGATCACGGAGGACCTCCGATGTGTATAAAGACCTTCTCCTTTCGTCGGTGGTGGGGAGCCAAGGGAGGGTCTGTCTGTGCCCCATGGAGGCCACAGAGCTTAGAACGGTTCCCAGGCTGCAGCAGGAACAGTGTTTGGTGGGGGAATGAGTGAGTGAGTGAGTGAGTGAAAAAAATGAATGGAACCAGGTGACTTAGTCAGATTTGCATTTGAGAGAGTCGCTCCAAAGGCTACACGACTCTCAAATTTCTAGGACAAGAACATCCTCCACGATGGGCCCGAACATGTAACAGTTCTCAGGGTCTTGTCCGAACACTGGGAGCCTAGAAACCGACAGCCTCACAACTGAAAGAACGTGCACAGCCATCCAAGCCGATGTTCCAGATCACGCAGGTGGTAACAGGCCCAGCGTCAGAAACGCTGGGACAGAGTCACTCTCCTCCCATTCTCTTTCCAGGAGCTGTACTTCGAAGACAAAACTGTATTTCTTGCTGGCGTGCTTTTAACACTCCTCAAATACAAGCTAAAAGAAATATGGTACCATCCCCTCTCAGATCGTCCCCCACATCTGTCCTTCCCCAATGCTCCCAGCCTCAGTGACCTGGTGCCCAAGCCAGAGACCTGGACGCCATCCGTGAACTCTCGCCTTCTTCAGCCCTTCCCAGTCACTTCACAAGACCCGTACCTTCTAGCCGCTGAGAATCTGCAGGAATCTTCCTGTCTTCACCCCATCGGCATCATAGCCCCCGGACTGCCTCCCAGCTGGCCTCGTGCGTTCCCTCCTCCAGTGCTCTCTGTACCTTCCTCCGACCCTGTCTACACTCTCCTCCAGCCTGTCCATTCTCTCCAGGCAAAGTCGTCCTTCCAAAACACAAATCGGACCATGCCGTTTCTTTCGATGGCCCCCTCCCCCATCACCTTCTGGATCACGGCCCTCACGGTGCTTTCAGTTTAGTGGGGGAGCAAAAGGAACAAAAAACAACAACAATAAACAAACACATTAAATAGAATATCAAGTAGTGATCAGTGTCCTGAAGAAAACTAAAGCAGTGGCCGGAGGACAGGTGACATCGATGTCTTAGGTGCGGTGATAAGGGCGGGGAGGGGGCTGGTCTCTCGAAGGTGTTGGCTCAGAGCAGAGACCTGAGCACTTAGTATGTCCTCAGTAAAACTGAGTTGACTCGCGAACCAGCTGAGTGTCTGACCCATTTTTCTGGCAGGCTTTCCCTCCAGCTAATTTTGTTCCAAGTCATAAGCACGAAGCTTGGGGGACCTGAGTGGGAGTTTTAATTAACACATATGCAGCAGGGGGAATGGAAGCCTAAAACCCCAGAAGCCTTTTCTGCAAAAGGTCCAGGGATTGATAATAAAATGGTGCTTTCATTCTCATTAATGGGGCAATTGATTTAAGGACCAGACCCGGCGGATTATTGATCGGTGTTAATCATTAGAAAATACCAAGTTAATGAATCTAACTGCCAGGAGGCCCCTATGGGACATGGGCAAGGCCAGTTGGATACAATAACCTTCTTCGCTTCCAGTCCAGCAAACAGACTTTTTTTTTTTTTAACAGAAATCTAGATTATTCTAAGAAAAAAAAAAAAGGCAAAGTAAGAGTCACTAGGAGTTAAGCATCTTCTCCTTCCAGCTGAGTTGCTGCTGGGCTGAGCGATCCTCCCAGCCTCTATAACATCCCTCTGCTACTGCTGACCCGCGCCGTTCCTATCTAACTTTTTTAAATAAACTTTTCATTTTAAAATTTTGTTCTAGATTTAGAGAAAAATGACAAAAATAATACAGAGAGTTTCCCTCTGCCCCACACCCAGCTTCTCCTGTTATTAACATCCCGCCTCGATGTGGACATAATGAAGAAATATTGCTCCATGTTTATTAACTAAAGTCCATACTTAATTCCCATTCCCTTAGTCTCGGCTTAATGTCCTTTTCCCGTTCCACAGTCCCACTCAGGCTACCGCACTACGTTTAGTCATCTTGTCTCCTTAGGCTCCTCTTGGTTGTGACAGTTTCTTTCAGCTGTGTAACTAGTGATTCAACATTTGTATACCTTGCAAAGTGATCACCACAGTAATTCTAGTAACTGTCTGTCTCTGTAATAGCTGTTAGGATACTATTGGCTCTGTTCCCTATGCCGTACGTTACATCCCCGTGACTTATTTATCCCTGAAAGTTTGTACTTCTTAATCTCCTTCCTCTTTTCTACCCAACCGCCCGCCCCACATCCCCTTGCCTCTTTTCTAAGGATTAAATAAGATAATGTATAAAAAGTGCTTAAAAGAAGGCCTGGCACGTAGCAGATATTAACCAAGTAAGAGCCATCATTATTATAATTACAATTATTAGTAATAATCCAAAGAAACATACCCACTAATGACAGAAGTGCTGGCTTAGTGTGGTAGACAGGCCCCTGGGAGGGGCACATTTGTACAAGCAAACTGCCACCTCCACGGGGACCTCATGAAACGGATCTGGTCCTTCCCAGGAATTCCAGTAGAGGGGGCGAGGCACAGTCCCTCCACAGGACCAGCAAATGGAAAAGAGGGTCCTTGGGGTCTAACTGAAAAGCATACATAGCGAGGGGCAGCATCGCGTTGTTACTGAGAACACGGGCTCCAGAGCTGGGCTGCCCAAGTTCGACGCCCAGCCGTATCCCGTTCCCGCCAGGCTCCCTTTGTTCAGAAAGTTATTTAACCTCCCCGGGTCTGATGCGAAGGTAACTACATTATATGTCTATAAAGTTGCCGTGAATACTCAATAAATTCACAAAATTAAGAACTCAAATGACTCAGTAACTAGCGCCGAGTAAGCACTCAATTCATATTAGTTACTGTTTTTATTATTTCATCTTTCAGGTCTCTTTTGGTTGCAAGCAACCAAAAAAACCATCCTAAAATTGCTTAAACTGAAGGGAATCAGCTCACATAACTGAACCCCAAAGTTTCATAGAATCTCATTGGCTTTGATCAGGTCCTGTGCCCATCCCTGAACCAGTCGCCATGACTGAGGGGATCCTAGGCCCTGACTGATCACTTTGAGTGACAGGTTTTACCCCTAAAGGACATCTCAGGGCATAGATGTGGGGAGGCCAAGAGCAATATGTGCTTTTCCTTCGAACTGCTTTCCTTTCCCTGAAGAGGAAGTTCGAGAGGGGAACCTCTGAGGAGCTAAGTATTGAGCTGACAGGGCAAGTCACAGAGTCCCTGTGCAATGAGGCTCCAGTCCAGGGGAAGGGAGTAGGTGAAGCCGAGTTGGGTCAAGAGAAATCTGACATATGAGTGAGAATCCCTTCCTACAGCATCCTGACCTCCCACCTAATGCAGGAGGGCCGCCTAAGAGGACCACTGGGCTGGGCTAGCACAAGGGAAGTTTCACCAAATTAAAGTTAAGAGTCCAGGGTCCAAGTCCTGGTTCTGCTGTACAACATGGAGCAGGTGGCTTGCCTTGCTCGGGGCCACCACCTCCTAACCTTGTCAACGAGCAGGTTGGCTGTCCTAACACCAGGTCAGCCCTAGAAATCTCTGACCCTCTGACCATATCACAGACTGCTCTGCTATTGATTTTCCTGCAAATAGACTGTGAGTCCACAAGGCAGGAGCCCAGTGGAGGTATCAGGACCCGGGAACCAGACAGAGTCAGGAATCATGGCAGGGGAGGAAGGGGATGCAAATACTGAGTAGTGCCTAGTCTGCGACAGGCACTGGCATTTCGACATTATTCACAGAGCCTGATGCCAGCCAGGTAGCCCAGATGACTGTGGCTGGTCATTGACATGCTCCACACAGTTGGTTTCCAGGTGTTTCAGGGTGGCCCACTTGCAGTCTGGCTGGACGGGCACTGTGCCATATTTCCTTCTGTGCAGCTTGGGGTTACCAGGACCTCTGGAAAAAGAGCCATTAGGTCACCCTTATGACTGGGTCCTTCTGTAGGAATCTTGGATGAAATCATTCCACTGGTCTGACTTCCTCGGAGAAGCCTTTCTGCACTCCCAGGCTGGGCTGGGCGCCCCTGAGTTGTGCTCCTCCCGTACTGCTTCTCTTTGTACTCTCCACTGACTTGCCATCACCATCCAGTTGTCTGTCTATCCCACGGAAGCTGCGAACAATGGGACTGAGCTCTCTCCAGTCCCAAGCACAGATCCTGGCACACAGTAGGTGATCTACGTTTGTTGAATGAATGAATGAATGAATTTAGATAATCCATAATACTCTAGCTCAGTATTTGTACAGCAGAAAAACATGGAGTCAATATGACTTTGGGCAAGTCACACAATCTCTCTGGACTTGTTTTACATCCTGTAAAATAGCATAATCATTTGCCTCATGGGACTGTTTTGATGATTAAATGAGATAATATATAATACTACTAACTACCCTTACTTGAATATTCCCTGGTGCTGTATTAGGTTTCAGATAATGTATTTAAAGTGGTAAATATATTGGTACTTAGCAAATACTGGTTTTCTTCCCCCAGAACTGCATTAAAGTTTAAATGTTGAAGTTAAAGTTTATTTTTTGAAGGGACGGATGGATGGATAGGTGGTTTACAGTAGTAGAGGCCTTCCAACAGCAGATGGAGTGGGTCTGGGGGTACCACTGGCTCAGCAGAAGTTTATACCATTTTAGAATAACTACCTTGAACTTCAGAGCGGATCTGAGTATGAAAGTTTGCCCTTAATTAAAGTCTCAGCACAGTGTTAAATGCCATTTTATTTTAGTTCATAATTAACACTAATGAGATGAGTGGATTGCAAATAGCACACATTCCGAGAAAGTGAAAAACAACATCTGAGCTTGGTGGTTTCCATTTTCGCTTTCCCCACTCCCATGCTCTGTTCAATTAAAAGTTTTGAGAAAATATTGCAACTCTACTCCTTGTCTTTATGGTAATGAAGCATATTAATTTGAATGTGATGAATACAATATTCCACTGACTTTTTTATTCCCTTATCTACAAAAGTTTGAAATAATGGGCCAATTAAATCAGGAGAGAAGAATGCAGGGTTTGCCTGGGGCTCCAGTTCAGCAACCAAAGAACTAAAGAACAAAATTCTGTGACCTTGTCCGAGCCATACTCCATCCCCTTGGCTGTAGATGAAAGATGCTGACTCATAATGACTGATGTGGACCAGAGTGGAACAAATACTGTCTCAGGCATCAAGAGGCCAGGTTCTAGAACCTTCTCCTGTATTTTTTCAGTGAATATTTGTTAGATAGATGGATGGATGGATGGAATATAAAGATATACTGGACAACATCCCAGGGTCCCATTCTTCCCAAAGTAGCAAGTTAAGTCTAGTCTGGAGCTGACTTAACCCTTCCAAGACCTAGAAGTTAGAGGCAAAACTTAGAGATAAAGTCTAGTTCTCTGACTTCTTTACCCTCGAGGCATAAACTATAAATTAATAGGACTAGCCTGAGCCCAGGTATGACAGCCCCTGGAAACTCAGCTCTAAAGCAGAGGCCCCAAGACCAGCTGACCCCAGAGGAGCTTCTGCATTGAGGAGGGACATTCTAGAGCAGGCCTATGACCCTGACATATGGTCCAGGTGTTTGCATGGGGACCTCTCACCTTCATGTGTTCCTTCATTCATAAACTCCACCTTGCTATCGTGTCACATGAGGCATCTGGGGGTACATATCCCACAATCTCTGTGTACTTTGTCCCGCTCAAGTCTGTTCTCTACATTGCATACATTTTAAAACACAATACACACTATTAATACACACAACAACACTAATAATGTTCCTTTGCTTAAAACTCATCATACCAGGACAGACAAGCCCTAACATGGTCTACAAGACTCTGCACGGCCTGGCCCAAGTGCTGCCAGCCTCACCTGTCACCACACCCCCTCCATCCCTGCGCATTCCCTGGGCTCTAGCATCGGCCTTTGGTTGGCTCCTAGACACCTACCTCTTCAACGCTCAGGCGCCCACTCACCTCGGTATCTTTGCACAGGCTGCCCTTTTCCCTCACGTGCTCTTGCCCTACCTGTCATCGAGTTAATGCTTATTCATCCTTCAGCTTTTAGCCCAAGCATCACTTCCTTGAAGAAGGCTTCCCTCGAGGAAACTTCCTGCATCTATTCCAGCCTGGGTTGGGCCCTATGATTACACTGTCATAGCCCTGAGTATTGTTCCTTTATAGAACTTATCACAGCTTGTAATTCTATGCTTCTGTTATTATTTCATTCATGAATCTCTCCCTCATTAGGCCATTAACACTATAACCATTGCTGTCTAATCGTTGTATCTTTATCACTAAACACGGTGCCCGGCTCGTAATAGATGTTCAACAAACATAGTCGAATGAATGAATGGTTGAATGAATAAAGGCCTCATTCAAGAGCTTTGGCTCGTCTATTCCGTTACGCTACTTCTGATTTCGGATTTCTTAATTTCTGAAGCACTCGTGCTAGGCCTTATGCTGGGAGCTTAAAACAGCTAAGATCTATCCTTGCTCTCAGGCAGTTCACGGTGCCACAAGAAATAGATACATAAATACACAATGACAGTAGAGTGTCAAGTGCTACGGCAGATGTACGTGGAAGCAGGGAAGACACGCCCCTCTTCTCCGATGAAGAGCCTTCCCAAAGGAGATGTTTCCTGAGCAGAGTCTGCAAGGAAAAGGTGTTGGCCAAGGAAATAAGGGTGGAGACCGAATTTCAGGTGCCAGGAAGATTCAGAAGGCAGAGCCTGGCACTGGAGGAAATGCAAGTTCCTGTGGTGGCTACGCCCTGACTGGAGAGGCAGGGCTGTGGGAAGCGAGGCTGGGAGGCAGACAGGGGCCTTCGATGACAGCCAAAGATGGCAGCAGAGACTGAATGGAAGGGACTGGCGTAGTGAGACCTGTCATTTGAAGAACTCTCTCTGGAAGTGGTTTGGAGAAGAGATTGCTCATATTTCTAGTGAGAGACTTCCTCCTCTGGGGAAGCAGAGGCTCAGTCCCAAGGCTGTCAATCAAATTCCTTTCCAGGACCCAAACTTTCTTTTCCAAAGGGTGTTTAGTGTGGCTGACCTTGCTAATTCATTGCAGGGAGAATTAATTTCAGGGTAGGGAATTAAAAAAAAAAATACAAGATTAAGCAGTATAATCAGCTGCTGCAGAGAGTTGGAAATGCAATAAATAATAATAGCATCGAGAGCTGTTTTTAATAACTCACCAGTGTAATTTAGCCCAGGCTTCTTGGAGCATATGTAAAATATGTCATAATGTATATAAAGGCAAATGCCTCACTGCCAGCCTCTGAAGACAAATGTGTTCCTAGGAGGAAAGGAGGGGGGAGGTAAATGGAGGAGAAATTGGAGGCCCTGACGACTGCAAACAGGGTGTAGGAAGGCAAGCGTCGTTCATCCTGACACCACTAATTCGAAATGTGTGATCCTTTGCAGAGGTGATAGGTTTCGGCTGGTTTGTCTTCAAAGATGGGGCAGGTGATAGGGTAAAGGAGATGGTCATAATTCATAAACAAGTATGTTGTTTTTGTATTCTGTAGAATCGCCATTTGCATGCAGTCCATATTCTAATTACAGATCATCCCTGTCTATCTATTACAGCAGGTTCCCAGGGGACTGATGTCTTGGCAGCATTTGTTTTACTTAGTTGAGTTACTAAATATTCATGAAATCATTAAAATTTGTTTTCTTTAAGTATTTGATGAAGTCTGACTTTTAGTTATTCATGTGTATTGCATCCAGCACCTCCCCCGACCCCCCCAAAAAAATGTCCTAATTAGTGGGATAGAGCTAGGAGTCCTCCACTGAGAGGCAACATGACACAGTTAAGATGAGATGAACTTTGCAGACCTAAGTTCAAATTCTAGTTCTACCACTTATTAGCCGTGACCTTTTACAACTCACTTAAACTCTGAGGCTCTAATCCTGATCTTTTCAGTGAGAGTGATGTTGATGATGATGATGACGATGACGTCGACAGCTAATATTTATGGATCACTTACTGCATCATCTCCATCACAATATATGACATAGGTACTGTGATGATCTCTGTCTTACAGATAAGGAAACTGAAGCTTAGAGCAGTCAAGTAACTTTTTCAAGGCACAAGGCTAGTAAATAACTGTCCTGGGACGTAACATCAGGTCTACCTAACTTTAAAGCCCATGCTATTCAGTATGCTGTGCCATGCTCTGATACTAACTTTTCTACAGTTTAGAAAGATTAGAGACAAAGTATGCAAAGTATAGTTCCTGGCACATAATAGACACTTTGTAAACGTCTCTTGGATTGAAGAACTAGCTTTATCTTCCTTCACTGCGTCTTCTCTGGGAAAACATAGCATCTATGTCTTTGTCAAAGTTGCATTAATACCCTTATCATTCCATACCCTTGTCCAAGACACTCCACGCCCCTCCCAGGCCTCAGGTTTTTAAGCTATAAAATAAGGATGAGTGGGAGTTCTTACACATACCACTGGCTTGGGTGTAAATTAGTACCACCAATTCAGAAAACGATGTAGCTATACTTAGCAAAGTGGAAGCTACCTGAATCCTATGATGCTACAATTCTACACTAACCCTAGGGCAGGGTTTCTCCTCCTCCATACTGTTGACATTTTGGGACAGAGATTTCTTTGCTGTGGTCAGGGAGGTTCTGTGCATTGTAGGATTTAGCAGCATCCCTGGCCTCTGTCCACTAGATGCCGGGAGTATCCCTCAGTTGTGACAACCAAAAATGTCTCCAGATATTGCCAAGTGTCCTGTGGTGGGCAAAATTGCCATTGAGAACCACTTCCCTAAAGAAGCTTTTTCAAATGCACATCAGAAGCATGTTCAATAATGATCACAGCCACATAGTTTGCAAGAGCAGAAAAGTGGTAACAACCTAATTGTCTACTAACAGTTGAATAGACTATTTATTAGGCCATAGCCACCAATGGAGTATAATACAATAGTGAAAATGAATGAACTACAGCAATATAAATGAACGTGGATGTATTTTATAAACATGGGTTTAAGCAAAAAAAAAATATATATATATATATAAAGCAAACTGCAGAAGTCTACGTGTGGTATGAGTCTATCTATATAAAGTTTAATGATATGTAAAATGATGGAATAAACCTATACCTGTATATGTAGTAAAACTCAAAAGAAATGCATAGAAGTGAAAATCACCAAAACCAGGATATGGTTACTTTAGGGAGGGGGGTGCAATCGGAGCAGGGTACATGGACTTCAGCTCTATTAGTATAACCTTATTTTCCAAGATGGGTAGATGAGCAGTCATCAGATGATGTTTTATACCTCTATGCCTAAAGTGTCTCATAATAGTTTGAGAAGGTGTTGGAGTACACAGGTTCTAATGGGGGAAGAGTGAGTAGAAGCATCAGTTGGAGCACTTTTTCTGATTACACACATCTGCCTCTTGGAGATTCTGAAATCCTCTCCCCAGTTCACCCCCATATCAAGCAAGAGTCACTGCCTTGGCCACTGTCCCCAGCAGGACTGTGTCACCCTTCAGGTGTTACAGGGTTGAGAATCCATGATCACAGGAGAATTCTTGATAATGCTTCCTCAGACTTAGCCCTCCCCTCTAACATCCTAGGATCCCACGAAAGAAATGGATTCGGGGTCTGCGATGTGGATACACACATAAGCAAACTGCCCTCCCTCCAGTTTTCGAAGCTCGGTCCACAGACTGTCCCATGTCCAGCCCTGGACAGACACGTCCCTGGGGGTAGGAGGAGAAAACCTCCTGGAGGGAAGCCGAATGCTCCTGCCAGAGCGTTTCAAACCATCCCCATACCCTCGGCCGACGGGGCGTCCTGGGACTCAGGAAACACCATTCTCTTCATTTCACAGGTGAGAAAATGAAGGCTCAGCAAGGTCAAGTCATTTGAAGGACATCCAGGTAGTGAGTGTTGGACCTAAATGGACCAGGTCTGCCTTCAAATCGCCAGTCCTTGTGTCTATGCTGTGCTATCTTCCTTCAGTAATAATCACTCTCACGAGTGTAACTGAGAGTCAATTAGCAATGAAAGAAACTAAAGCAAGCGATTTGCCCTGAAAGCACGTGACTGACAGATACATGCTCTGCATCCAGGGAAACGACAGAGCGTTGGAAGAGCGGGGAAAGGAGAGACTTCGGCGGAGCCCTGAAAGATGGCTGAGCTGGCTTTAGCCAGGCAGAGAAAAAAGAGGACATTCCATGCGGGGAGACAGACAAGCAAGGGCAGAGGGCAGTGCCAATCAAATTCTTTGGGCTGGGACGGCAATGTCAAACGCGTCCTGTTTGGAACATAGCTGTTTGGATCTGGTGCCCCACCTGTGGTTCTGTTTGTAAGGACAGTCCCTGGAGACTCTCCGTCACTGTTGTATCCCCAGTGCCTGGGGCATAGTAGGCAGGAAACATGATATTGGAAGGAGGGAGAGAGGAAGGAAGGAAGGAAGGAGAGAATGTGTGTGTGGGATTGGTATTGTTCAAATTCCAACATAGCGCAGATCTCTCCTGAGAGAGCAAAGGAGAAAAAAACCGAAACATGTCAGTGGATATTTAAACACCATAACTCACTGGCTTTATTTACAAATGACTTTCCACCCATAGCAGTTCGGTTTTGCTCAAACCAGCAAATGATTCGTGCTGACAATAGACACAAACATTGTTCATTTATTAATAAATGTGCTCATTACTCTTCCCTCCTGGGAAGTGTCAGCTCCTGTGTTCTAGCTTGTTTTAAGCAGAGAGACCTATATCTGCACCTCCTCAGCCCGGGACTAGGGTAGGGGTGGCGAATGTTGAGATGGAGAATAAAGAATGAGTCCTGCAGGCTGAAAGTTGGGGTGGAGTGGGGGGAGGGGGTTCCCAAAGTTCATCCCAAAGGGCCTGGAATTCTTGAAGCAGGGGTCACGAGCCTCCTCAAAGTGATCTCCTAATGGGCTAGGGATGATCTTTCCTGAGGGTTTTCTAAAATCCAAGAGAGAAAACCAGAAAGCTTCTCTCTCGTTTTCTCTTCTGCCACCAGTCTCCATTGGAGCTGATGATAAATCAGAATCAAATAAGAAGATCTGACTTTGAAAATTGACTACTGAGGGACCGGGACCCAGAGCGGGTAGAACCAGCTAGCTGGACTCCACGAGAGGCTGCTTGAAGCAGGACCCCACTTTCGCAGTGATGTGTTTATAGACAAGAGCCTCCAGCTAGATGCATAGATGTGTTTTACCTTTCTGCATCTGCCCCATCCTATAAATATCCTATCGGGGCAATGACGACTAGTGAAGACATCAGATTATTGTTGGGACTAAATGAGATAAAGTATGTAAAAATAAATCTAACCCAGAGTGTGGCAGTTTGGGTTACTGTAATTCTTATTACTGGGGAGAGAAGCAAAGGGTCCAGGGGAAAGAACTGAGCAGAAACAGGAAGACTGTGGACCAGGAGCAACCCTGAACCCTATCCCTAAACGCCCACCACTCCTGACCACCGGGAACCTGAGCTTTGGGTAGCCAGAGAATGCCCTAAATGAAAGAATATACAGAAGACCTGCACTTCAGTCCTGGCTCTGCCACCAACGAGCTTCGTCACTTCCTACAACACATCTAACCCCATCTGAGCTTCCGCTGTGAGCTGGTGAGAACCTCATTGGCTGTTGTGATCATTAAGATATAGGAGAAAACCTGTGTGAAAGTCCAGCACAGTGCCTGGACAATGAGAGATGCTAAGAGCATTTCATTTCCTCCTCTTTGCCCCTGGAAGGAAGGAGTTCTTATCTGTAAAACAAAAATAATACTCATTTAAAATTTTACTATGAAGAATGGCATAGTATTTTCTTCAACAAATATTTATTGAGAAACTGCAATATGCAAAGTGATTTATGGTTAAACAGTGTCTAACAGGTGCCCAGTAAATATCTGAGAAGGGGAGGGAGGAAGAGAGGGAGGGAGGAAGGGAGGCATATGTCATTACTTTATTATTATACAATTATCATCTTCATTGTAAAACTAATTTAAACAAATCCAGCCGGGACCCCCTAAAGGGTATCAAGACAAGGGCTAGGATAAAGAACACAGGCATAATTTTCCCATTTTGACTAGCGATGAGAATAGTAATGATTTTTCTCTCTGAACCATAACCATCTTGCAGTTAAATAATTTGCTTTCCCGTAGAATCAAGAGCTCAGAGATGGTGCTCTGAGGAATTCCTTCATTTATTTCCCACCTTTTAGAGAAAAGAAAACTCCAAATGCAATTATTGGCATTATTTTCATACCAACCGCAGCAGAACATTTCAGAAGATGAGGCTCTTACCAAATTAGTTTATCCAAATGAGACTTAGTACCTTACCAGAAGACCACTCAGAAACCCGTGTACCAACAGCAAGCCCTACCATGTCAAGTGAGTGTGAGTGTGGCACAGTGCACATTTGTTTTCCGTTAGCTAAGTGAACTGCTCCTCCAGTCTTGTGGGATCCTGCACCCCAGGACACCTCTGTTTACTTGAGGTTGCACGGCAGTGAGCAAGCCGAGAGCAGCACAAGTAACAAGCTAAAATAGAATTTTTTTTCCTGACTGCTGGGGCAGATGCTCGAGTAAGTTTAAGCAACCACAAATCATATTCGTATCAAACAATCTCTCTGGAAGGGAGATTTGTGGCTGGAGAACTGCAGGTCAAGCATCTAGAAATTTCCAGAGGAAGTCTGACTTCCTTACCTGAAACAGAATACTATTTCCCTTCTCTCTCACGATCCAAGCCCTCAAACTATACGTACTCAACCTACAACTTCTCCATGGGACCTGGCTTATCTCCTCGAGCATATGGATAATAATAATGATAAGAATACTACATAGTTATTTCTATGAATACGTACTCATTTTTATTTCAATCTTCGCAACAACTGTCTGATGAAGTATGATTATCTGTGTTTTACAGGTAAGAAAACTCAGGACAGAGAGGTCGAGTCACTTATCAGTAGTCACAGAGCTAGGAGGCAGAGTTAAGAGTCGGCGCAGGCAGACTGGCCCAAAGCTATGCTCTGTACCTCTGTGTTACACTGTCATCTGCAGGTGTCGGAGACTGTGCTAAGAAACTTATGGCATTATCTCACTCGATCATTGAAACAATCTTATGACATGGGTTCCAGTATTATTCCCATTTATGGATGCAAAAACTGACTCCGAAAGCTTAAATGACTTGCCCCAGGTCACACAGCTAGCAGGTAGCAGAGCTAAAATTTAAACCCAGAGATTCTGTGAATTTGTGAGTGTTTGGCAGAAACTAGGTCCTATGGACTATTTTGATCCATGGTCTGTGTCTCCCCTCTCTCCCAAATTCATCTGTTGAAGCCCTAATTCCAAAGGTGCTGGTATTTGGAGATGCGACCTTTGAGAGGTTTGGATGAGGTCCTGAGGGTAGAGCCCTCATGATGAGTTTAGAGGCGGAGACTGGAGCTCCCTCTCCACCACGTGAACACACAGCAAGAAGGCGACCATCCACAAGCCAGGAAGAGGGCTCTCACCAGAACCCGACCATGCTGGCACCCTGAGCTCAGACTCCCCAGCTTCCAGAACTGTGAGAAATAAATGTGTGTTATTTAAGCCACTCAGTGTTTTGTTATAGCAGCCTCACCTGACTAAGACACTAGGCAATTGGTAAGTGCGACCATCTTGGTTCTTAAGAGACCTTGAAGACCATGGCCAGTATTCATTCGTCAGGATGTGACAGTCTGAATTGGAATCTAGTCTTTTGCGTGTGTGCGTGTGGTGTTTGGGTCAGAACAGAAGTCACGTATCTGATACATGAAGTCGGTTCACTATCCACCCACCTTCTCAACCGCATCCCGTCTCACCCTATCCCCACCCCAACCATCCTCATCCAGAGAGAATGTCTCATCAATGATCAAACCTTTGTTTCTTTATGGCAAATAGACTGGAGGCGGGGAAAGCCTGCTAGTGCTGATAAAGAATTGAAGAGGGCCAAAAATGTGATGAATCTTGGCCAAAAAAATAGTAATTTGGATCAAATTAGTTAGAGAAGGGTCCAATTCTGTGCAGGCTGATAGCTCCATTGCAAACATATTCACCTTACAATCTATATGGAAATAAGAAAAAGCAATTTGTGAAGTAAATGCCACAAGTGCTCCTGTTAGGGCAAAAATTTCTTATCAAGTAAAAGATGGAACTTCAAAAGCAATTTAAAAGGAGGTTACATGTAGAGGGAAGATTTGCGCAGATACCACACGGTGCTGGATGGCAATGGATGTAAAAGAAAGGCAGGTTCTCTAATAGATAATTCATGTATTTCTCACAAATACCAAACCACAGACACACTGTTTATTAGCTGGATGCGTGGGAAAAGCGTGGACTTTGAAGGCAGGTAGACCTGGGTTTGACATCCAGACACCCACTATCTATGAGACCTGAATTTCCCTCTGATCTTCTTGGGGATGAAGCGTAGCAATAGCCCCAAAGATATGTTGTGAGAATCCAGGGAGCCAACATGTGTAAAGCACCCCACAATTTCTAGAAGATATTAGAAGCTAAGTTCATCCGGTTGCCATTGAGGTAACTTTCCTGAGAGGCGGTGTTCCTACAGTTTAGAGTTAGAAGACTCTCGGAAGGGGACTTGTCTTTGAGGCCAGGATGCTGGGAAGAATTTAAGTCCTTACATGGTGACATCGAGGCAGAAAGTAGGAACCACTATTCCTCCTCATGTCATTCATTCCTAGAAATTCCGGAAAGCAGTACAGGGTTCAGTTTAGTTCCTGGCACTTGGCCATGTGTCTGATAGATGCTCAGTAATACTCGTCGGTGGAACTGCGCTGGGATAGTTGTGTGTGAGGTGAAGTAGGTGAAACTGTAAGACAGAAACGTAGCTGAAACCAGGGCCGTCTGCCCAGAGCTGACACCTGGAGCCGTAAGTATGCATAAGCTTGCAAGGGAGAGAATCTAGAGGCAGGAAAGAGTCAGAGACAGCACCAGTCTTATAAGCCAGAGAGTTACTGAAAAAGAAGCAGTTGAGAGAGAGGAAGGTGCAGGTAGAAAGCAGGAGAGGTACAGGCTAGAGAAGCCAAGAGAATAAAGTATTGACTTACCAGAAACTTGACAGTCTCTCTGCTCTAATTTAGTTGCTTGTGTCTGTTTATGCTAATGCCTAAAATTCCACTGAGCCCATTGGGTTAAATATGACATCAGGCTTGAGAGGAGAGGAAACACAGTAAGTCAGGAAAACCTCTGGACAGGTGATTTTGTCAGGTTTCTTTCTCGGCAGCTGGGATCTGGAATGGCAGAGTGGTGTCCTGGTAAACTGGGCGGAGGTGGGGAGGGAGAGCAAGTACTCATGTACAGTGCTTGCCAATTTCCATGGTGTAAATACTCCTATTGTAGCTGATTTCATGCCACCAAACATTTAATGACTGCCTTGCTGATTTTCTGAAAATTTAAGTCGGCTTTCACAAGCTAGTATGGACTGACTCCGGGACACCACTGCCTAGGCGCCAATGATTGGAGATTGATTCATAGAACCAAGAGAGGAGATGCAGGCAGAGAAGACAAGAGTTTCCTGAGTCTCATTCAGATACGTAAAATATGTCTCCTCCATCACAAAGAAGGAAAGGAAGAAGAGACTAGCATTCACATTGAGCTACTGTTGTTTAAAATTGATCACACAATTTTGCCCTAGGGACCTTAAGTCTCCAATCTTGCCTCCTCACCATGTTGGCCACCCCTTCCCCACCAGGCTCACTGCTGACAATTCAGAGTTGGGAAACTATAAAGTTCCCCTATGGAGCCCCAAAACTTAAAACAAACCAAAAGAAACACTTTGGCTTCCTTGTTGTTTTGTTGTCCTTGTTTGTTTTGTTTTTGCTTTATTTCCTAATTTTTACTCATTCGGTTTTGCTTTTTAATGATTTCTGCTACTGATATAAAAACCTGTCCAAACACAGATATAACTGTGGACTCGGCCCAGTTTACAATTACTTCCTTGGTGACACAGTGTCCATGGCCATTTCGTGATGTCAAACAGGGACCACCTGCCTTCCAGAATATGCTTGACTAGTTTTTCACTGGAGAAGTACAAATTGTTGTCCCTTTAAAAAATAGTCTTCGCTTCTTTGTCTATCTCAGATTGAAAGCGGTAAACTTCTTCTTTTATGCCTTCAAAATAGTCTACATTCACACAAATTCCCTGTGAGTCGCCAAGAGAATGTCGTGAGGCGTTGCCAATTATGGTTACTCTCGGGTAGCAGATGTTTAAGGGTTGGTCAAACCTTTGGGGAACTTGCCGTGGGATAAGAGGAAATAAAAGTAAAGCTTACTAGGAAACAATGCAGAGATTGCCAGCTAGGAGGAGGAGAAAGGTGGAGGGATCTGGGAGGAGTGGAAGGGAGGAGGGAGAGAGCGTACTAGGCGAGGAAGACTGGTGAAAATAAACCAAGCACTTAGGAGAGCAGCAGGAAGAGAGGCTTGGAAGCGTGGTTTTCCAGCTTTAAATGCCCGCCTGGCGTCTTGCTGGCGTGCCAGTGTTCTCAGAGGATGTGGACGGAGGGCGAGTCCGAGGGGCTGCAGACACTGGGAATAGTGGTGGTCGTGTGCTCCTCTCTGAAACTTCTGCACTACCTCGGGCTGATTGACTTGTCAAACGGTAAGCGAGCCCTCAAACTTCTCCCTTTTATATAAATGTGTTTTTTCGGTTTAGGTTGTGTAAGAGCAGTTTAGAAATGCACAGGGATGTAGCGCAGAGACCCTCGAGATTTGAAAAAGCCCGGCTCCGTCTGAGCGGTATTGATCCCCGCCTTCCTCCTAGCGCCCAGTGGTGCGCTGTCCGTGGTGCTGAAATGTCGTGCGTGGACAGTTAGGGGCTGAAGGGGGTGAAGATCTTCCCTTCTGACTCTGCACGCGAGCCTTGGTGGATTACTAGCTATGAGAGACTAACACAATACATCACAATCCTCTCTTAAAGTATCTAATAACTGCATTTGTTCATTGGAGCCAATGACTTTTAAAAGTCATTGTATTTAACTTTAAAAAGTACTTGGAAAGATTATGATGGTAAAACTCTTGTAAAATGCTAATCACAGTGCCTGACAATTAGAAGACATTTAATAAATGTCAGTTCCTTTCTCCAACCCCTACATTTAAACTCTCATAAGAACCTTTACTCTAAAACCACCTCATCAGCTGTGACTTTAGCTTCTATTCCTTAATGAGAATATAGTAAAAAAATCAGATTAACCATGCTGTTTATGACTAGAAAGTTAGTGGTTTGGCTTCTAAAGTTAAAAGAGCTGGATAAATAAAGAGCATTTTCTTCCTCTTCATTAGACTTTGTTCCAAATAGAACATAGTTTTCCTATATCACATAAAATTAGGCTCTGGAAAGATTACAGTTTTTGATAAGTAATGCTTTAAATAAGACCAGATTCCAATAAGGTATATTCAATATATATACAATGTATAAGCAATATGTATTCAATGTATGTTCTTCCATAACTACATAGTATAGACAGACTTTCTTTTCAAAGAAGTATGACATGTCTTAACCATGCATAATGTTAAAATACATTTGTAAACAAAGGACAACTAACTAAAGTACCAGCCGAAGCTGAGGCAGGCCAGAGACTAAGTGCAGGATGATGTGGTTGGGTGAAATCTGGACTAGGAGTCGAGAGACCTGGTTTCTATCAATAATCTGTCTCTGGTTAACCTTGGTCAAATCATCTGGTCAAATCATTTCGGTTTCCTTTTGAGAATATTGATGATTTTTTATCTCTGCTTCATGGAATTCTGGAGGGACCCGAAGGTTTCTTTGTATTCAGTTTTGTGGTGGGGGTGGTAAGCCAGGCTCTGAACCCTTCGTCCCTGCTTCAACAAGACCAGCCTCACTTTACTGGTTCTATATGTTAGGCCTGTATAGAAGAGCTCTTTAAGCTTTAGCTAAAAGTTAGTAAATTTATGATTCTATGAGTCCGATTGTGTTTCCCCGAGATTTTTGAAAGCCAGAGCACATTCAAAAAACTTTTCTTAAAAACCACCTGAAATCTAATAATCAGTAAGAATAGTTTCGTAGGCATGTAGAGACTCTTTCTGGCTCTCAGTCCTTTATACGTGCTCCTGCAAAACTCCAAACTCAGCTTGTCAGGTCACATCAATCGAACAAAGCCCCTGTTCCCCACTAAATCCCAAGAGAACATACTTCATCCCTGTTCAAAGCTTCAGAGCAGGTACCCAGATACCCACCAAGATTATAAATTAATGCAAGAACTACCTACTTCCTCATAAAGCTAAAGGTGAATTGGAAATATTACCCTGCTCTTCCCTTCTATATTCAGAGGTATCCATCCCCCTTACCCTACTTAACTTCTCAGTATTACAGCTTTTATTACCACAGAAGATATCAGTTATTCACTTAATGTTATAGTCATGAGAGAATTCAAGTAAAATGTAGAGAACATGTGTTTAAGGCTGCCTTCAGGAACCCTAGGTGATTGAAAGAATTAACATTTATTCAGCACCACAATGTCCCAGGTATATCGCCACGTGCTTTTACATACATAAGCTAATATAACCTTCAAAATAACACTTTAAGGAAAAAAAATAAATAGTACTGGAAAGTAGATATAATTGTTCACTTTATATAGAGAAGAAGAAAGGTTTAAAGAAGTTACATAAGATTTCCAAAGGCACAGCAGTAGCAATGAGGAGGTATTTGTCGTTAAAATTTCAGCCTCCTTCCTGGACACCAAGTGCCTCAACAAGTAAGCCAGCAACAGATGTGATCTGTCATTACGTCTATACCACAACATAGGCTTTTATGCTAGAGCCTTCACCCTATGTTCCAAAATGCCATTTTTAGTGTGTTATGTGATATGAGAAACTCTGTTCACTCATTTGAGTCCTAAGGGGAGAATACCACCTCCTGCCAAATACGCTAGGACCAATACGATACAGTCATTCTAAGGAGAGCAGTGAAACATCTCTGAAGAACCCATCAGTAGTCTTTCTTGACCTCATTTTTATTTTATTTTTCAGTAGTAATTTTGAAATGATATAGACATTGGGCCCAAAGTCAAGAGAGATGGGTTTGAATCCTGGATGTGCCATTTATCAGTTATGTGACCTTGAGCGAGGCCTTTTTCTTCTCCAGCTTTTCTCATTTGTAAAAATAGAGAAATGAGGATAATGGTTATATTAATTTCCTAGGGCTTCTGTAACAAATTACTTCAAAATGGGTGGTTCAAAACAGCAGAAATTTATTGTCTCAGAGTGCTGGAGGCTAGAGGTCCAAAAACATGTGTTGGCAGGGCCATGCTCCCTCCGAAGCCCCTAGAGGAGAATCCTCCGTGCCTCTTCCAGTTTCTGGTAACCCTAAGTGTTCCTTAGCTTGTGGGAGCATAACTCCTGTCTATCACCATCTTCACCTGGCCATCTTCTCCCTGTGTGTCTCTGTGTGTCATGGTATTTTCCTCTTCTTATAAGGATACCAGTCATATTGTGTTATAATGACCTCATCTTAACTTAGTTACATCTGCAAAGACCCCATTTCCAAATAAGGTCACATTCACAGGTCCCGGGGTTAGGACTTCAATCTATCTTTTGGATGACACAGGGCAACCCATAACAATAGTAGTAATGAGGCATGTTGTTGTTGTGAGGATTAAATGAAGTGGTACTTGGGGAAGTGCCAAAGCATCGTGTCTACTGGCTCTGCCATGGTAACTTCAGATGTGATTCGCTATTCCAGGTCAAAGCATTAACTGAAGTAGTGAGGCGCACATGCAGTTTTACTCTGGAAGTTTGCTGGACCCACTTGATGGCAAAAATTTGAAATATGGTTTACATGAAGCCAACTACCCACACAAATCCAGCTTTAACCCATTTCTTATAGACTCAGTGCCTGTCTGGGACTATATAGCTTAAGAAACCATGCCCAGATAGTGTTTGACCTGGAAGAGCAAAGAAATTCTATGAGCTATAAGGATCTTATATTATTATTAAACTAATTTTATAGTTTTAAAAAAAACGAGGCTCTGGGGCTTTGACTTCAAGACCACATGACTAGGAAGTAACGATTTCGAGACTCAGTTCAAGTCTCCTGAGTCCCACACCAGAGCACTTTCTAAATGCATTGTCCAAATACAGCAAAACTCACACATAATCTGTGCCTGGAGTGTTGAGAATATCACTATTTCTATACATCAGATATTTATGTTATTCCTCTTAGTAAAGTACTCATAACCTAATACAGTCAGGTTGTAGTGTGCAGAATCATGGTCACCCAAAGACTGTAGGTCCTAATCCCAGGAACCTGTAAATATCACCTGATAAGGAAAAAGGTTCTTTGCAGGTGTGAGTAAGTTAAGGACTTTGAGATGAGGATATTTTCTTGAATGACCTGGTCGGGCTCTATATGCCATCACGAGAGTCATAAAAGAGAGGAAGACAGAGATTGGACACAGACAGACAGAAGGTGATGGGAACGTGGAGGCGGGGAGGAAAGCGATGTGGTCACAAGTCAAGGAGTGCTGGCAGACACCGGAAGCTGGAAGACGCAAGGCATGGATTCTCTCCTGGAGCCTGGCCCTGCTTGCACGCACGCACGTACGCACGCACGCACACACACGCACGCAGAGTTTATGTACCCTCCCACCACTGAATAAACAAATTAACTTAAGTGGATTACTCCTCTACAAAGTTAGGCCCAAACTTTCCTCTTGTCTCTTTTTCTTCTTTCTACCTCCAGATGTGGTTAGTTATTTTTCATTCTCCTGTAGGAACAGTGATATTTTATAGGGTAATTATGTTATTTAAATATTAGCTTCAAGCAGTGTCTACTGCCTACCTTCTCTGAAATGTCAGAAGACAACGACACTCTTACGTCTTCAACTTCTCCCACCTGTCTCTCCACTTACCAAGTCTGTTCCTTATATATATTCATTGTTACATTGTCAAGGTTTAAGATATTCCCAGGACATACCTCTTTAAAGTAAGTGGGAGGGGTTTCCTCAGACCTCTCATCCCGCATGAGAACAACCCCATCTCTTGCTCATGATGGGCTCCCGGTTCTGTCTCTAAGACTTCTCTACTTGCATTACCAGCAAAGGGACAGCCAGGACTTGTCCTCCTCCAATGAAGAGAATGCACTCTGTGTTCAGCCTTTCGGCTCTCAGAGGGCTATCCAGAGCTGCCCAGGCCTAGCAGCCACAGCTTGAAGACACCCGGCCTGAGCAACAGAATGGGGCTATCTCCAGGTCAGTCTGCTACCTATCCTGCAGCTGATAAAAAATCTCCTAAAATCCAGCACCTAGACACACTAGATTTGCTAGTATGAAATAGCTGATATTTTGCAGTCTATCCTAGCAAGCATAATAAACCTTTTTAAAATGTCTTTTTCTATCCACCATCAAAGATTCTGAGAAATAGTGAGAGCCACATACATGTCAAAGCAATTGCATAAAACTGATTTGAGGTTCTTCAGAGAAAGAGAAATATACAATGTTCAACTCACCTGATTTGGAAAAACATATTTTCCTGTTTATTTACATAGGAATGACACAAGTGACATATGAATCAGTTCTCACTTTTTAAAACAATCCCTCACAATACGAAGTGAAAGGGCTCATTGCTTGCCCATACACCCCAAATTCTGCATTTACTCACAGGGCTGATTAGTATCGTAACAACAGTACTCAGAAGCTAAAATAATGATGCACATTCCTGAGTACCAACACAGGAGGACAACCACCTTGTTTTATACTAAGAAAAATGAATATAAAATCTACTGAAGGAATACAATAAATCTGCTTAGTCCACGATAGTTTCAACTACAGAAGAAACAGGAGAGGAAGAGGAGGAGAAATCAGATAGGAAGGTGAGAGGTTGAAGGAAAGAGAGAAAAGGAAAGAGAAAAGGTCAGAAGTGGCCGAGAAGAAAGAGGTAGATAAGTGTGAGTGAGAAAGGCAGGGACAGAGGGGAGGCCATTCAGCCTCCTCGGGAAGGAGAATCAGCCAGGTCTGAGGCCAGCACTCGACCTTCTGTGGTGCACAAGGGCGTCCAGTAAGTTATACCCTATAATCATTGGCCTTTAGGAGTCTGCTTAGCTAAGGCGCAGTTTATCAACGGCTCATTGTGCTTCAATCTCTAGGGACTCTACACTGCAGAAGGAAGTCACAGCAGCCCACCTCGTGCTTGAGCTGTGGCCAGAACACCAACCCCCCGACAAAACCAGGCCCAGGGAGAAACCCAGCCTTTGTCTCAGTGTCCACAAGCCTGGCTGCAAAGAACAGTCTGTCTAGTTACTTCTTCGGGCATCTCTCAGGCTGGGCATTTGAGAAGTTCTGAAACAGAGTTCAGTGTCACACTCAATCATTCGTTTAGTGTTTTCAATGCAGTATTACATGGATCCAACGCCCTTGAAACGAGTGAGCACTGCAGTATCGTTCCTTTATTTCCTTCAAGGCAACATTTAAAGACTAAAAAGCCAAAGCTGTCCATAGATTCCTCCCCTCCACCTTTACCTTCCTTCTCAGTGCCCCTTGTCTTCTCTCTATCCAGCCCCAGCACCCCAAACCTCTCTCATGCTCCCCAGAGCCTTCTACTGTGATGCCCACTCAGGCTGGTCTTTCCATTCATTCTCTCCCTGTCTTCGCTGCTTTTAATCCATCTCCAACAAAACTTTTCTAGCCTGCGTTCCATTTCTTCTGCACTCTGAATGATCCCAAATGACTCTTGAAAAGCAGATCCCTGCTTAGGCAATCATTTCATCAGTGAATTTGTGTGTGAAGAGCCTGAGCGAAATATTTTCCTCCGATTATGGTGCTAACATAGTATAGTGGCTTTAGACTGTTAGCTATTTTCATGTTTGCTTATTTTAAAGGCTAGAGAGGAGATAGTTGAGGTGACTAGTCCCCTCAGGAGTGACTCCAAGCTGTGCCTCTTGAGGGAATAGACTTAAAGTACAGAGTTGGTTCTGGCACCAAGAACAAATGTTTGTTGAATGAATGAACAAATGAATGAATGCCTTTATCCTGCAGTCAAAGGGGAGGCTTGGGGGAGGGGCTGACTCATGAAGACAGTAATGCCCTGTTCATCACATATTCCTTCTGCCCAGCACGGTGCCCAACACACAGCAGATGCTCAGGAAGTTGAAATGAATGAAGAAATAAGGACTGAATGATGAGGCCAGGGTTTACCTCCAAAGCTTCCTCGCACCTCAGAATGCACTGGGGGCCCAAGACAAAGGCTTCCCATTTCACCAGCAAGGACAGCCGTGCCCCATCCCATACACAGAATTACTTCTCACTCCTCTCCAGTGGGCCTTTGTTTGCCTCCAAAACCTGGCTCCTTCTCCAAACCTCTCTATTCCCTTCCTAATACACATCCTAAATATTTCCAGAAGCTTGCCATTCCTCTCTGGACTGCCCTGGGGTAATCCCCTGATATTTCAGAGAATATTCCAAGAATAGAGAAAGTTCTCTATTCTTAGTAAATAAGTATATGCTTAGTAAAAACTGGTGAATGAATGAATGAACAAGTTAGTGATCATCCCTGGTCATAGCAAAGAACCTGAGAATCCTTTCAAGCTCAACCCTGGGGCACTCTCATTGCCATTTTTACATGATTAAGAAAAGAGTCCTGGGTGGCATATCTGTAGACCTGGACTCCAGGCTCAGCCCTGACCCTAGGGCACATCGGTGTCCACCCCTGAGCTCCCTCTGGCCAGCTGTAAAGTGAGCAGTTTGAATTAGATCTGAGTTTCTAAACGGTGATCTGCAAAATCACCTTATGAGATTTGGGGAGGAAAACAGCCTTCTCCTGCTTTCTCTCTCTAATCCAGCATCTGGTTGCTTTTGTCTATTTTGCCTACTCAGCCTCCATGCAAAAATTCCTGTGATTAAAGAATCTCTCGCCTTTATAGGAGTTTAAAAACCACCGAGTGACATCTAATGTCTGTCTAACCTTGAAGTTTTCACGATCCCATAGTTTCACTCCGTATAAGAAGACCCATGAAGTACTTGCTTCCCAGGGGGACAGAAAGGATATGACCCGGCCAGGGCCACAGCCTTTCTCTATGGCACCATCACCATGACAACTGACCATCAGTTAGGATTCCTTATGTGTGCACTGGGCCTAAGGAATAACCCCTAGAACACTGGAACTCGTGAGTGATAGTTCTGTTCCCATGGCTGCTGGAGTCAAAATAAGTTGAGACAGTGTTGCAAAGCCAAGATGAGATCACCAAGCTTCTGGCATTGAAGAAGTATATTTCGTAGAATGTTTAGCTGGACAAGATCCTAAAGAGCATGGAAATGAACTGGAGCCATGGAAATAACCCTGGAATTGGAGTCAGAGGCCAGAATTTAAACCTCGGCTCTGCCGTTCGTTGACTAATGACTTTGAGCAAGATATTTCCCTGAGACTTAGTTTTCTAATCTGTAAAATGGGAAAATATTACCCACCTTGCAGGATGTTGGGAGGATTAATTGAAATTAATTGTGCGAGAGCATTTTGCTAACACTTAATAAACGTTCTACGAGGGCCCAACGGGAGGAAATGACTTGCCCAAGGTCACTTCCTGAAGGTCACACAACAATACCATTATCATCACATTACCCACAGCTCAGCATTGCCATGGTCTGAGAGGGTTCTGGTACCCAAGGAGCCAGCAGGGCCCACCCAGCCTCTGCCTCAGTTCCCGACACTTCAAGAGTAAGACCCTGGAGTGGGTGCTGAGACATCACTCGTGAGGAATTCAATATAGAAAACCCATTAAGTCCTGTTTACATGGAAGCGCTGTTTATAATTATTGTTCCCTGTGGGGTATCCCCCACTGCTTCCTCCAATCCTGCTTTAAACTGCTCTGCTAATAGAGCTTTCCTGGCCTCCCCAGGGAGATATTCACAGATGCTAATAGAGACATAATTCAAAAATTGCTTGATATACATGCCCTCAATTTTCCTCAAGAACCACCTAAGTAAAGATCCCCAAACGTGCAATGCACTCATTGGCCAGATGCAATTAAATACGTGTGGTATTCAGTGGACGGGCTAGTGCTCAGCCAGGTCTGCATTAACCTGCTGCAGTCATGACACTTTATCCTAAGATCTCACCAAGGCCAAGGGCAACAGGCAAGAAGCAGGCTGCTAGATGGGAGCCCAAGAGGACCCCTCCTCTACATCCTCTGCTCCAAATCTCTCCCGAGCCTTTGCAGACAAGGCAAGGATGCTTTTAAAAATCCTCCAGGTCAGCAGAAGCCAAGAATCGATGCTGAGCATCTCCAGGGATATTAACGTCCATCTCTCCGATGTATAGAGAGGAGAAAGAAGTCAGAGAAAGCCGGACACACATTACAACATTGCAACACTCCGTTGCAATACTGCATTACAGAGAAATCTGCTCCAGAGCCCAGTACAGATGCTTACTCTCCGTGGGACCCTGGGAGAGTCACTTAGCTTGTCCGGTGGCAGACTAGAGGTGCTAACATCACCTCCCAGATTGCTGGGAAGATAAAAGATTAACAAATGTGAAAGCACTCAGCCTGTCTTTACATAGGAATTCATTAAACTTATAGAAATCTTCCCTTTCCTCAAATCCGCACATATAGAGCTTATATGCTTGTTAAATAAACAAATGTTGAACAAATCTTAAACATACTAAAATTAAATTAAAAGAAGTAAACTAGGACCGATTAAAATAAGTTTGACTTACCCAGAGCTAATAAACTTAATGAAACTTGATATCTCCAGAGGAAATTAATATCAATTGAAAAAAAGCATAGGTTCAAGGTGACTTTAGAAAAGTTTCTGGAGACTAGATCCACAATTGATTAATACACTGAAAATACAGAGGACTGCCCAAGGCTGGCAAAGGAGAGCTCCAGGGCTCCTGCGCCCTCCCCATCTGCCTTCTTACTGCAGAAAAACATCGAAGCCGGAGAATGGAAGCGAGGAGTCACAGGACGTGGTTTGGTGTTCTCTGCCCTGTGCTGGCCTCCCTGGGGACAGACCAGCCCTCCTACACATTGTCTCTTAAAGATGGCACCCAGGCGGGGTGACCCAGAGCTCAGTTCAGCCCCCCACCCTCCTCGCCCAGGAAGCGACAGGAGGGGAAGGCAAAGGAGCCCCACCTGCTGCACGCCGACTCTGTGCCGTGTCCTGGGTACCCACCTAACCCTCAGGAGGACCCTGAGAAGTGAGTGTCCTTCACATTCAGGGAGACGCCCCTGGGCCGGCCATGGAATTGTTCGTGGCAGGTGTGAAATTCAAGCCAAAACTGTCTGGGCACAGCATCCAACTCTTTCCACTTCTCCGACGTGGCAGATGCAAACATCTGACCACAGAGGGCTCTCTATCAACGTGACCTGATTTGAACTGGCATGAATGAGCCTCAGTCCACCTCTAAATGCTGAGGTTTCTCGATCGTATCAAGTATTTGAAAGACCTCCATGAATTTTTCTGTCATATACGGCGAGCTGTGCTCAGTGCAAGCAGAAAGGAAGGGCAGGCAGCTGAGAGGAGGGAAAGCAGCCAGAAGCAGGCTGCAGGCAGCTCTGCCCCAATGGCTTCGCCTTCTCCCCTGTGGCTCTCTGATGGTGCCTTTGCAGGAGCTGCGGTTGGAAGCACGCCAGTTAACTCCTGGGGAGAACCTCAAACTCTGTGGGCAGATCTAGCACAGATGAAAATCCCAGCCCAGCCCCTCTGGGATGAAAGCTACCATTGATCCCGGATGAGGACAAGGCTGAAGTGCTCTCGGCCAGAGAGCTCAATTTATCTTCGGGACAATTTTAATTAGAAATCTCGTCTCGCTGCTGCCCACTTTTTCAGAAGTAATTAGAATGCTAATCTATAAGAAAGATGTCTATTAAAAATAAATTAATAATAGATAATACATTTTGGCTTACGATTTTGAATAATATGGCCATCCTGTTCCTAAAGTAAAAATTCATATATTTTTAATCAGCCTGAGATATTTCCCAATGAACCATTTTGGTTCATTTATATTATCCTATAAAGAGACATTGTGGGTAAATGTTTTGTTTTTTTCCTGTAATGACAAAACAGGACCTCAGAGCTGCTCTTTTTTTGGAGATCTCAGTTCTTTCTAAGCAGAAAGTTCCCTTTCTGCCATCATGGGAACCGAGATGGGGAGATGGCCTCCATCACCCTCTAGGACACCACTGATCCCCAGACCATCATCCATGATCAGACAGAAGCAATGTGGCAAAATCAAGTCCCAACTTGGTCACCTGATGACTAATAACCGAGCCCTAATGACCTTCCCCACTGCACAACATGGTTCCACCATCCACCTAATTACTCGAGCCTGGAAAATCTTCCTTGTCACCCCTTCCCACACATCAGCAAGTCTGGTGGGCTCTCCGCCAGAGAGATTAAAACTCTACCTCTCATTGGTCTCCTTCAGTGTTAACATCATCTCTCAGCCAGATCTTTCTGCATCTACTTAAGAAAAAAACCTCTTATTGAAATATAATACGCACCAGAACCCATGTAACCAATACCCAGATTTAAAACAAAAAGGAAGACCGTTATAGCATTCCAGAAGCCCCTGTTTGCTCCGTTCTAGTCACTAGTTGCCAGGGATCACTGCTGTCCTGACTTCTGCGAGCACAGAATCATTTCCCTCGCTCTCTGTATTCATCGATACTGTTGGACGCCGCTGTGGTGCATCCATTCACATCACCGTGCAGCGTCTCGTTGCGCGACTGTGCGAATGATGTATTTATTTTAATGATGATGGACACCTAGGTGCATTTTTCATTTGGGGCAATTATCAACCTGATACTTCTGCTTCCCATTACCTTAAAGATAAAAACTCAAAGGTGACGGATCTGACCAGGTACCATCTTACCTGACACTACTTCCTCCTGGCGTCATTCTGCTCTGCCACTTGGCCTCCACTGAGTTCCTCAAAAGGCCAAGTTCATTCTCATCTCATAATCCTCACACACGCTCTTCCCGCCCCCGAAACTTTCCCTTCCTCTCTCTCACCTTTACTTCGGCTCCTGTGTCTGCGGGTTCTTTCTGGTTTTGTTTCCTCTCACTGGCCCCCACTATTCCTTCACACACTTCGGGCAGCTCATCATCGCATATTCGTTCGTGTGAGTATTTGTTTAATGTCTCGGTCCTGCTGGACAGAGGACATGCACGACTCATCTATGACCATGTTGCCGGCACCTGGAATGGCACCTGGCACAGAATAGGAGCTCGATACATACTTCTTAAGTGTGTGACTGAATCTGCCACACCCTCAAGGAGCCCATGGTCCAGGGAGACGGAAAAGCCTTTCTGTATTGGCCACACGGTGTGCTGGACACTGCAGGAGAGGGATCTTGTCGTACCGATGCTGTCTGGGGAAAACCGAAAAACTTCCGTTTCGGAGGAAGTAGCCCTTGAGGTGACGATTTATAGAGGGCTGCACAACTCCAGCAGGCATCATTCACACTGTAGTCTGAATAATGTCTCCTGGATGTGTGCAAGGCAATGGGATAGATTTGAAGGAAGCTCAGGAGATGATCCAGCAGGAAGGGAAGGAAATGAGGCACCAGATGGGGGCAGGAGCATGTGCAAAGGTACGAACGTGTCACCCAGGGAGTCGCGTTGGGGGAACTGCAAGTACTTGTAGAGAGTGAGTGTGTGTGTGGCAGGGCAACAGACAAACCCTGAAAGCTTCGTGGGGAGCAGATCATGAAAGGCCTTGAGGTGCCTTATTAAAGAGCATGGCCTTTCTCCCGAAGGCTTCAAAGTAAGGGACACGTTCACATGGCTCTCCTTTGAACACCTCGTTTTCTCCTTCCCCGGAGCCTCTACACAGGAGGTTACTGAAAAGACACACGCACGCACACATGCACACACACACACACACACACACACACACACACACACACACACCCTTTCCTTCCCATCTGGTAAGCTCTCACACCTTAGGATTTCAGGCTCGCCGCCACTCCCTCAGGGAGACCTTCCCTGGCTACCTATGCTGCACCAGACTCCCCACCACTCCCTCCCGCGAGACCAAACAGCTCCCGCTCCCAGCGCTTCTCACAGTTCTAATTTTGTATTTGTGGCTGTGATTCACGCGCCAGACC
>NW_024340699.1:9698696-9904360 GCF_902729225.1 Pteropus medius
TTTCACATGCCTTGTCACATTCGGCCCCTTATGAGGACCATGAGACATGGGTACGTTCACATCCAAGTGGCCAATTTGGAATTTTAACCCAGTTCAATGTGGTTATAAAACTCATACACCATAATGCAGCGGTTAAGAGCAAGGGTTTCGGCATCAGGCAGACCTGGATTTGAGTCCCAGGTCTGGCTCGTACGAACTGTGTGGTCTCGGGTAGATTACCTAACAGTCTCAGATTCTTTGCCTTGAAAAGGGTAGCAGTGTGGAGCTCACAGAGTTTGGGGAGGGTCGCGGGAGACAGTGTCCCTGAAACACTAGATACAGCCCTGGTACCTAGGAACCTGGTACCCATGTCTCCAGAGGGAGGGCATCCTGGCTGACCCATGTCTCCAGATGGAGGGCATCCTGGCCGACCCATTGCCTCAGACCAGGCTGTGTCCTTTCCTCTTAGGACTAGGGAAGAGTCATTAGGAACCGTCTAACTTTTACTGAGCACCCACTGCACGCCAGCTGTACCTCCGTTCATTATCTCCTCTAAATCTCACAGGAGCTACACAAAGTAGGGATTATTCCTACCATTTCCCGATGCAGAAACTGAGATCAATGAAGGAAGCATGTTACCAAGGCTACACACAGACCTCTAATCGGAGGCGCTCCACCCTCACCTGCCTGGCTTCCCAGGCCCCCCTGCAGAGAGAAGGCACCCACCCCACCCCTGATCCCAGGGTTTCTGAGGCGCCCACGTTGGCCCTTTAAATCAACTTTCGAATAAGCTTTTTGGATTTCTTATTAGAAGTTAATGCTTGCTCACAGCAAAAAAGTTTAGAAAATACACGTAAGCAAAAGGCATGTAACAGCCATCCATAATCCCAACCCTCAGAGATAACCACTGCTAAAATTTTTATGTATGATATCCGAGAGAGAGAGAGAAAGGATAGATGATAGATAATAGATAGATGATAGATTAGATAGATAGATAGATAGATAGATAGATAGATGATAGATAATTTCCTATTTTACAAGATTTTTTTCCACTTTTAAGGAATATTTCTGAGGAATAATCTAAAGCATGTATGGGATTACCCACAGCCCTAACCCCGGTCCCATTACTTCCTACCTTCCTACACTTTGCCTAAATAGTTACCACATCTCTTTTGCATATTTAATCTCTCCCTCTCTCTTTTAATTATAACTACCAGTACCTATTTCCCCCTGCAGGGTCATGGGCTAACTAAAATAAGAATAAAGAAAGAACTTACTGACTAGCTAGAAAAAGTCTTCCAGTCCTAGGAAATTTTCCCCAGCCTTAGAGTATTCTTAATGCTATGGAGCCAGGTCTCCAGCCAAGACTGACTCAGCTTTTGGCATTCTAAATAGGCATTACCAGACCCCTTGGCATTCCAGCTGAAATTTCAAATATCTCAAATCGTAGGCTTTATTAACTGATAGGGCGAAACGGATTTTCTGCCCTTTCCTGCTCTTGCAGAGAGCTGGGACTGAGTCTGAGGTCTCAGGCCTGTTTGATTAATGGAAGCCTTCTGCTGCAGTGAGCCAGCAAGGAGAGGAAGGATGCAAAGCCTTCGGGCAGAGAGCTAGCCCTGCAAAATTATGCTCCACGAAGTCCGTGCAAGTGGAGAGGGGATGAATGTGTCTCAGTTCTCTTATGACTGATACCAGCCCTCGTTGGGTGGTTAGTACTGTAACTTATAACTCTCCACTGGCTTCTCAAAAAAATACCCCTCTGTGCTGTATTTTGCTGCTTACCGTCCCTAAGGCTGTTAACATGGACTCCCAAGGCCCAGCATAATAGGGTCACGTCCACCTTGCAATCCTCTGTCCCTTGCTCACGCTGTCACAGCCCCCAGACACACCAGCCTTCTCTCATCTCTTGGAACAGGACTCTCGTTTTCCCACCGCGGGGCCCTTGGAGAGGCTGTTCCCTCACTCTCCACCTGGCCATTCCCCTGTCGTCCATCTGGCTCAGCATCCAGAGTTTGCTTACGGCTAAGTCTTCCTGTTTAAGTTCCCATGGCCTGCCATACCTTTCCTCCATAGCACTTGGCTCAATTGTAATTCAGATCTATTCGCTTAATATCTGCCTCCACCCCAGGACACACATCACTCCTGTTTCTCATTTGATTGGCCAGCCTTGGTCACATGATCACGCCTACCATCAAAGGGGCTGGCAGTATACCCATGCTCCTCAGGGAGGAGCCCCAGAAATAGTTGATGGGGAGCACTGACGATCACTACAATATTATATTTGGTTTGAAAACAAAAGTTTCTTCCTACAAAAACATCATCGCAACAAACACAACAACTAATCACCCATTGCACTCGGCCATCTTCACAATAAAATAAATGGCATCTATTTATCATTACCCTACTCAAAAATGTAATGTTTTTAACTGAAAAATAAAAAAGGACTGGGAGATGGATGCTACTATTTTACTCCTGAGAGCACTGAGTCTTGGAAGACGGACGTGGCGTGTTCGGCTCACCAGCTCTGAGGCTGCAGAGCTGGGATTCACCCTGCCTACTTTGACTGCAAAGCTCACCATCATTCCCCTCTTGCTGATGCTCAGCTGGGCTGCCGCCTTCCCGGACCACCCTATGTGAAACAGTGCTTCCCAGGACCTGTTTCTCTCTGCTCATGTAGCTTTGCTTTACTTCCATCCACAGCACACGTCGTCACTTCTGTTCACTGCTCTCCTCGCCACTGCTTTCTCCCCAGCGCCTCAAAGAAAGGCTGGCACGTAGTAGGCACTCAGTAATTATCTGACCTGAATTTAATCCTGCTCTGCCAGGAATCCAGTGTGTGACCTTGGACAAGTCTGGTTCCCTGTCTGGGCCCCCGAAGCCACATCCATACTCTTAGGGGGCAGGATAAAAGCATCTCTCCGTAATTCATATGCTCTGTGACTTACGCAACTTGTCACCCAGAGCGAAGGCTGTTTTCAAGCTCACAAAGTTGGAAATGCTAAATGGATAGCAGAGTGCTTAAGGCGGGGGGCCCCTGAACCATTGGTGACTCCCTTCCTGCCACCTTAGACTGGGCTCTGCAAATTCTCAAGTGTAGAAAGTGTGAGAAGCTTGGGTAGAGGAACTTGGTCCCTGACTTGCTGAGACGGAGAAACAAACACAGGACACAGGAGTGGGCCCATGAGAGACCCATAGGACCGACGGTCCCTTATACCAGAAAGCATTTGACTGTTGATCAGATGATGAGATCAGTCTTTGCTAGTCGCCATCTTCGTGACCTCGGGGATGTCTCAGAAGATCTCTGACTCCATTTCTCCCCATGAAACGGGAATAATAACTTTTTTTCTTTCCTTTCTGAACCTCAGTTTTATCCTCTGCAAAATGGGAATGACATAACACTTACCCCACAGGAGCTAAGCAATGCAAAAAGTGCTTCATAAAATATAAGGTAAAAATATGCGGAACCAGAACCTGTAAGTCTACTCCATCCTTGATACACAGAAGCAGACATTTGAGGGCATGGCCTGAATCTACATAGAGGTCCTCTCTAACCACAGGGTGTCCTTTTTTCTCCATGTTGCTCGGGACCCCCAAAATAAAATTCTGTCATACTTCTAGATTACCACAAAAGTCACTTGGAAAAACACGGTATGGAGAGGGGCTGTTAAACAGAGATCACAGACTAGGCAGGTAATTTAGATAAATGATGATAAATAACAACCATTCCTCGGTCTTAGTGTGGAGAGGCAATAGGGAGTAGTGGGGACTGCGGTTTACTAGAGACCACATCCCCTGTCTAAAGCCAGCAACCGCTCCTCAGATCCAGCCGGTGACTGCCATGCGACAACGGGGGCCTGAAAGCTTTAGCTTCAGATTCTAAAGAGAAGCCAAAAATCCATCTTTTATGTCTAGTAAATGTTGGCAAGATTCACAGTTAAAAGAAGTGTGACAGCAACTTCACCCTCTGGGCTACCAGATGATGATTTCCGAACCTAACCGTCTAATGGTGAAAGCAGCCACTAAATTAACCAAATGCTTTCCGGATATTCTCTTGGGCAATTCCCTTTTTCCTATTTAGCTCCTTGTAGCTCTCTGCACTCTTAGCAAATAATAAGCACTATGTGCAAAGCGGATACTGGACATCACGGAGGGGGCAGGAAACCAAAAATAAAAACCAAATGAAAACAGGGTCAAGGCACAATCTCCCCAGCCCCACCCTTCCCACCCCACTCTGGTAAGGAAAACTGCAACTCCCAAAGGTAGATTTTAATATCTGCTGGGTGATTCTTAGAGACGGCTACAAGGCAAGGTCAAGGAGCTTTTGGAGATGAGAGGAGTCACATACTGGGTGAAGGTCTCTGTGAGTACTCACCCAGGAGGCAGCCTGCTTATAGGGTTTGGGAGAGGGGCTGGGATTCTGGCCAGCTGATCTGCCATGCCCCTTGGCAGACAAGCTATAGGGGTCCGGCCACACCAGGAGATTCTCCGTGGGCTGCTGCAGTAAAGACCGCTGTGGAACTGTGGGAGTTCATCTTCCTGGTGCGCAAGTGCGCAATCAGGGCAGGAGTTCTCCCCACGCCTTGGGAACGGGGCTTTCATCCCAGAAGACTCCTGCAGGGCGGCAGGGCTAGTGGGTGCTGCTGACTGCATGAAGAGAGACGCCCCTTATCCTCCTTGCTTTCTCTGTGTGAATCCAGGGGTCTGCACAGGCCCCTGGGGTTCCTCCAGGTCCTGAAGACGATTTAACGGCACATTATTTCAGAATCAAACAGAGAATAGACAAACAAGTAGAGCTGTCTGTAAAAACAGGCCTTTTCTTGTTTATATTAAAATTTCTAAAAGGTTGTGGGGATGTTTCTAGAATTATTGTCTAAATTCTGAAACACTTCTCCAGAGAGTAGCAGGTTTTGAACCAGGGTAGTGGCTTTCCCTTTTTTTTTTTTTTTAATGATGATTTCATTTTCCATTTTTATTGGCCCTTCACTGATTGCTCCTGGGCGCTCTGACTGGCTGTGACATGTGCTGACATTTATAGAAATCAATACATTAATAAATCACGAAGTTCATAATGTCCGATTTGCTTCTAAATGAGACAGAACTATTATCACCACAAAGCTACACATAAAATAGACCCAATTGTGATGTATTGCACAGTCTATTCAAAGGCATTTGAGTGGATAACCTTTCCCCAAAAGAAGGAAACAATCAAGGCCGAATAACGTCATTAATAATTCAAGGTGTGTCTGCCAAGCCTTCATTTATTAAGTGCACAGTTAAAAGCCTTCTGAGCCAAGTCTGGGCGATGACACTTTGCCATCTACTCCCTGCTTCTAGGCAGGAGGGCGGGCACTCACCGACCAACTGGCGGCAGCCCTTGCATTTGGCGCTTGGTGTTCTAGTCGAGGGTAAAATCCAGTTCCCCTCCCCAGCCACGAAATGGACCGAAACGATACACACTCGGACTATCGGGATGATTACGGGCAGAGGACGTGGGGCCACGTAATAGCGCAGGGGCGGGAGAGGCGTGACGTTGTCTCGGTGGCGGTTGGTTATTATGTCCACGGACTCGCACGCTGGGCCCGCGTCTCGCGTCCACGCCCGCTGCCCTGCGCCCTGTACCGGGTGCCCTGCGGACCGAGGCGCTGGGCGCTCTTTCATCCAGAGCGCGCTGTTTGCTTATGTCCATAGCAGTTAATATAGGTTGATAATATTCACTTACGACACTTAATGTCCATCCAGCCCGAACTGGCAGTTGGGCGCCTCTGACAGAGTCAATCACAGAACGACAGATTCCTCCCCCGTTGAAGAGAAGCGCACTTAATTAACGAGATCCATCAGAGAGGGCAGAACCATGGCCTAGAAAGTGTTTAACAGAGGTGGTTATGGGATTCTACTGTTGACAACGACCTTTAAAATCACAGTCACAATACACTATCAGATGGGTGTGACATTTTTTGAGCACCTACTGTGTGCATAGAGCTCTTTACATATCTTATGTCATCTAGATTCACAGCTACAAGGTGAGTAGATTAATAACCATATACCTCCGAGGGACAGTGAGATGATAAGATCAATCGTAAAACTATTACCATGTTCTCCGAGCTTACAAGACGGGCACTTAATCCGAGGATACACATCTACCGAATTCCAGCAGAAGCACCTTGGCTAATCTCCATGATTTCCCTGCCTGTGGTTATTCTATATGATGTGCAGAAGTTTATTCTCACGTTAACAAGAAAGAAAGGTTGGATCGCGGGGGCTGAGCCCGCTTTATGAAATCGGTCCTCAGGCCTTTCGCACTCTAATTTGGGAGAATGGAACATATGCCGGCTATTCCAAAATAGCGGGAGTAACGGATGGAGCCGGGTCAGGCTGGCGATGGATCGTGCACTTCCGTCCCCGAGTCCACACCCTGTGACTTCACGCTGGTAGCCTGAACTAGGCTATGGTGAGAATATTCACATCAGGGAAAATGGAAAATGGTACCCATCAGGCTTTTTCTCTCTCCCAAGAGCCAGTGTTTAAACTTTTACCGGCCCAGGAAAGCAAGCCCTCTGCTTGGAAACCATCGCCTAGCAGGTTGTGAAGTTATCTGAAAAGCCGCGAATTACCCTTCAAAGCAGACCGGAAGGCAGGTGTTCACGGCTTAACCTGACCTTGGTCCCTGGATGAGAAAACTCTCTGCCAACCTGAAGTAAGTCCCAGTCACGTGGCAATTTTACTTTTCCTTTGAGTATTCCTTCAACCTCTCTCTACACCTTCATTTTTCCATCTTAAAACTACAAGCACCCTTGTTCCCTGGACACTAGCTTTCCCTCTTCCTCCTCATTTGCAATGAATTGTCATTTTTTGCTCCTCAGTCAAGAAGATTAGCCAAATCCCGCCCATGTAATCCTCTTATTTCTTGCGGAAATCGTCTAGACCCATTCATCCTGGGCGACATGCCCTCTGTCCCCAGCACAGGGCGGCCACCGCTCATTAACCAGCTACCTCCTTGTCTGGAACTTCAGGGCAGTGTCCAGCTGAGACCAAACGAGAAACAGTGGGTGGTTTCCCCATTGCTCCGGAATGCTAGCTGGGGACAGGATTTGGGCCTCATTTCACTGATTGCTCCCTGGAGCTGTGGAGAAGGCTGGCGCTGCCTCAGAAAATCATGGAAGTTTCATCCTGGGGCACCAGTTCCCGACAAAGAGGTCAGCTTAAAACATCATCTAGAGACTTCCGCCTGTGGCAGTGACAAGACAGCGGTCTCCACGTTCCTACTTTGCAGCCTTGGCCAGGGCCTTAGCTTTGGGGATGAGAGACACAAGGGTCCCTAATGCACGTGGCCTTGTCCAGGTCCTGAACACTGCACAGGGCTCCTTTGCTCTGCCAGCCCCGGGATCGAGATGACTCACTTCTTTTCCAAGAGTTTCTTGGTTTTTGCAATCTCGCTGAAACAAGTGTGAATGTTACCTTGTCACACAACCAACAGAATTGTGACTTTTGCCACAATCCATGTAGTGACTTTGTGGACTTTTAATAATGGCATTACATTTCAGACAATTTCTACCCGCCCCCTCCCCTACCCAGTGCCCTTTCCAGAAGCTGCAAGGTGCGTCTGACACCCTTCCCTTCCCTCACACCCCACCCATCCAGGGCGCTGACCTGAAGGCCACATTCGAACACGCCCTCATTCAGGGAAAAAAAATCAGAGAACTAAAATACACTGACTATGGAAGAATTTTCAACTCATTCGATCTGGAAAATCTCCCATCAAATGGCAGTGGCAGTACTCAAAGATTTTTTTTTTTTTTTTTTTTGGTAAGATTCTTTTCCAGAACATTTTCAGGACCGAGGTATAAATGAATGAGAAATGTATAAATTCAATTTTGCTTAAAAGGGGCAGGAGGGTTAAGAGAACAAACGCTTGGAGCAAAACATGATTTGAGTTTTATTGAACCGAGAAGCCTGGGAAAAAAATGTCTGGAACACTCAGAAAATCTTTATCAAGGCTCAGCTCAGCCCTCCCGGGACTCATCGTGAAGTTTATAACATTCGGAGCTGATGAGCTGTGTGTGCCGTGTGCGTCTGAGTGAGTTTACGACTCACCTCCAAGCCCGGGCTGTAGGAATCCCGGCCTCCAGGATTATATTTCGGCACCAAACGGAACTTGTCTCCCACTCTGCTCCATGAGGCACCATCAGGATCTTCACCTCTGATTATGTTGGGGTAAGTCGTCAATTGGAAAGATGATGCTCATCCAGAATAAACCAATCGACCATGTTTAAGGGGAGAGGAAAGATCGCAGTCTCAGATGCCAGCTTGCCATCACCAGTAATGCAACCAACATAGTTCAGGCAACATTCAAAATGGACCTCTGGACTGGAAATGGACCTCTGGAAACGCTAGAGATAGGATTTCGAGAAGAGACACGGCATTCCATTTTAAGCACACTGTCACCTAAATTATTCGCCGCTCGTGTACATCATGCTCTTGTAAATTTCCCTCGAGGTAGAGTCTTAACTGCATCCCACAAGTTTCAATATGGCATCTTTCCATTATCGTTTAGTTCAAGATGTTTTCTAATTTCCACGAGATTTCTTCTTTGATACATGAGTTACTTAGGAATAAGGGCCCTATTGCTTGATTTCCAAACATTTGCAGATTTCCGCGTTTCCTTTTTGCTCTTGATTTCTTGCTTAATTCCACTCTGGATAGAAAACATTCTGAATAATTTCAGTTCTTCGAGCTTTGTTGAGATTGGCTTTATGGCCCAGGAAATAGGCGATGTTGGTAAATGTTCTATGTGCGCTTGAAAAGGACATGTGGTATTCTACGATTGTTCTTAACGAGGCCAGGTTTGTTTATTGTGTTGCCCACAATAAACAAACACAATAAATCGGTACACCCTTACTGATTTTTTTTTTTGTTCGATCAGTTACTGAGAGAGGTGTCTTTAAATCCCCCAATTATGACTGTGAATTTGCTATTTGTCCTTTTAGTTTGTCAGTCTTTGCTTTGTACGTATTTCGAAACTATATTATTAGTGCCTACTAATTTAGAACTGTTACGTCTTCCTAGTAGATGGCCCCTTTCGTTATGAAAACTGCCTCTTTCTCTCTAGAAAAGTTTCTTGCCTTAAAGCCTACTTTACCTAATGTTAAAATAACCAGGCTGCTTTTCTTGATTTGGGTTCGCATCCTGTATCCTTTCCCGCCCTTTCCCTTTGACCTTTCCCGTGTCCTTATGTTTGCAAGTAACATTTAGTTAGGGTTTGCTTTTTGTTCGAACATGGTTCTCTTGTACTAAGAGTTTCCATTTGTCTTCGTGAGCCTGCAGAAAGCTCTGTTTGGGTCTATCTTTTGGCTGTGGCTTTGGCTGAGTTTCTCTTCCTCTGTCACTTAGGAATGATTAGCAAATGCCTTGAGGGAATAAGCAGCTCGGGCTATCGGGCTCATGGCTCTGTGGCCCCCTAGTCTTGGCCCCTCAAGTCCTGAATGTCTTAGATACACTGATCCAGTTTTTGTCTTTCCAGATTTCTGAAGGTTCTGCTCATGTTCTTTGCTCTTAGCAGACGCTTTTTGCTCAGTTTGTCAACCTCATGCCCACCACTTATAAATCAGCATACACTTTGAGTTGAAAAGCAGTGTCGCTCATCAGGCTCACTTTAATGAGTTTCTCTTCCCTCCAGAATCATGGCTTCTAAAGTGCACGCTACCTGGGGAGCTCACCAACGCCCCCAAACGGATGTGGCATTTTTAAATCCTCTTTTTCTGATTGTTCTCTGTGAGAGGTCAGCTCTGCCGCAAGACAGCTCACCCTTCCCAGGACATTTGGCATCTGTGCCTGTGCAGATGCTGTTGCCTTGTCCCCTCCTCCTTCAAGACTCAGATGAATTGTCATCTCCCCTTGAAGCTTTCCCTGTCCCCTTCCCAGTCCCCTGCCATCCGGGTGGCATGAGTTAAGAGCTTGCTCCTCTCGGTTCCCGGCGTCTTAGCCATACCCACGCTGCTTGGGCTGACTTGCCACTGAAGAATTCCAGGCCAGCAATTCACAACGTCCTACAAACAGGAATGTTACGTTTGGCCCATGCCGTATGTTGTAAGTGTTAAACTCATTGATAAACATCAAAGAATCAGGACACAAACAATCTTTTAATGGTAGTATCTCTTGAAAAATCTCAACATCTGGACTCACTGGGCCTAAATTCTACGTGACGACAACTGGCTGTGGCATGTTTAGGGCAGTGAAATTATTCTGTAGAATAATGTAATGGGGGATACAAGACATCAGGCGTTTGTCAAAATCCACAGAGCTATACCACGTAAAGAGTGACCTCTCATGTAAACTGTGGACATCAGTTAAAAAGAGATCGATCTCGATTCATCACTCGTAACAAATAGACCACACCAATGCAAGATGCTAATAAACAGGAGAAACTGAGGGGGTGGGCTATGTGGGAACTCTGTGTTTTCTGTGCTTTTTTTTTCTGTAAACCTAAAACTGCCCTAAAAATAAAGTCTATTAGGAAAAATGTAAATGCTGCTTAATCAGAGTGATAAAAAGAGGGCAACTAAATCGAGCAAAGTAAGTTTCTCCCGTGAAATCCGGGTAAGGAGACGAGCAGAAACAGCAATGGCCACCCGCCCATACTGCCAAGTTGAGGGTCAGCAGGACAGTAAGCCCATCCTCTCTGGGAGGTGACTAAAACGTACTCAAGGCGGTGGCTGGGCTGCCTTACACACTCTTGGTCGGGAGGACTGGAAGGACAGGACGAAGGTCAAGTAATGACCCTCGGAGGGAAACCAGACAGATCCCTCAATCGAACCCCAACGGGAGGGCAGCAAACACAGCCCCTACTTCCGGCTCTCTGGGACCCGCCCCCACCCCAACTCCTCCACGCTCTGGAAGATTTTCCAGGTCTGATGTTTTGTCTTATGTTTTATATTCAGCATAACAGGGAACTTCACCTGCATCCACTCTGCCCAGAGGTCCTAACGTGCTTTTTCGTTTTCCACCAGCCCTATTCCTTTTCTGCATCTTTCTTACTTATCAGCCTGAGAAGGGAGGAGAGAAGCAGACTTGTCGATTGTAAGCTCCGTGAGTGCAGGGCCCAGAGTAGTTTTCATTCGCCGGAATACGCGTAGTGGACATTCCATCGATAGTTGCTGAGTGAGTGAATAAAGAATCCTGCCAGACGTGCAGCTTCAGATCACAAAGCAGCAGAGAGGGGTAGTGGGGCCTCCCTGGTGGAGAGGCTCATAAGCCACTCTTCCATCAGACGTGCAGGCATTTACAAGGCCCGTTGACACCCGTGCATCCTCTGCCCTGTGCCATCCCATCTCTCTTCCGGCTGCATGGCTGCATGGCTGCGGGCATGCTGGGTGAGCCCCTGCTGGGAGGTGTGGGCATGGCAAGGTGACTCTCACCTGCTCTGACGGTGGGCAGAGGACAGGGAGAAGGGCAGCCCAGCTCTGCCACAAGACCTTTTCACGTACGTCGAGCTGGCCAGTGACCTGGACACCCTCGGAGCAGAATCTCCATGGGAAATAAAAGTGTGTTTTGCATTTTTGATGAACGGATTTGGTAAAATGTTTTTTTACTTTTTCCTAGACATCGCCTGGTGGTATTACCAGTATCAGAGAGGTAAAAAAGTTTAAACTAACTTGACTACTTTAGTCACATTACTTTTAAAGGAAGAGCTTTTTAATCAAATATGTATTTCGTAATTAGTCTTCTCACTCACCAACTTTCTGTACCTCTGTTAACAGACCCCGCCTGTATAAAAGCAGATGGAAACGTTCTTTTAGAGATAAGTTATAGGAAAAGCTTTGCTCCTCTAAGAAACTTAGATGTTTTCCTCTCACAGGCAATAAAATATATGTAAGCACACAGAGCCAATTTGTAGTTCAAGTGTAGTAACTGTTTAGAACAAATGACCTAAATTTCTATATTCTCTTTTTCCCTGCGGTCTTGACCTCCTAATCTAATCAACATTTTCTGAGGCAGTTTTTCTTATTACTTTGTCTCTTATTATTTTATTATATTTATTTCATACAAACAGTCCTTTGTGAAATAAAGTGGGACGTGTTTAAACAAACAAATGAGGGAGGGAGAGAGAGAGTGGTAGACCGAGCGAGGTGAGGCAGGGGAGAGGGAGGCAGGGGAGAGGGAGGCAGGGGAGAGGGAGGCAGGCGACAGGGTAAGTGGCTCAATCAGGAACCAACAACTGAAATGTCGGCGGAGCTAGGAAGGTAGCAGAAATGAAATCGGTGGGCCAGAGGAGAACGGAGCACAGACTAGAGGTTCCCTTGGAACAGCCACTGCTCAACTCTGCCAAACGATCGTCCTGTGAGAACTCAAGATCAAAGGTGTCAGATAATCCCATTTTCCAAGAAAAATCAGGAATCCGAACTTATACATGAATCCCCCTCATCTTTAAATATTAGCGATTCGTTCCAAAAAAATTAATGCACATTTTATAGGTCCAACAAGACCTATCTTTGGGCTGCGTTCATGCCCAGGCCTGCCATTTTGTAACCTCAGAACTAGATGGAAGGGTGTAAAGTCCAACCCAGAGATCCCATGATGGAGAAAGTTATTTTCCAAGCCAAGGAGAAGATCATCATGGCCATGGTCTTTGGTCATGGTCATGGACGTGGACCTAACAGAAGAGACGCCTCACTAGGGAGGAGATCTAAGGCCTGGGCCTTGGTACCACTCATAGTCGAAGGGTCTGACTGGCACACAGGCCAGAGCTTGTTAGGAGCAGAGCGACTGCAAGGCTGGATACGAACCAATTCGCAGTTTGTGTTCAAGGAAAGCAGAAGCCACTGCAGGGGTACATGGGAGCCAGATCTATAAAAGACCCTGGACTGGCTGGATTCTAGGTCCAGTTCTGTCACCAACTGACTATGTGACCTAGGATTCAGGCAAAGCCATTTAGTGACAGATTCTGGAAGCGATCACCTGTGCTAGAAGCTCTTAACATAGGTCCCATGTGCTTAAAAGATACAGGAACTCACTGAAGGTACGGGCAAAGTGCCATGATTCCACACGTTTATTTTTCTGGGGGGTCTAAAGCTTTCATTCCGCACTCAGAAAAGCCTGTGACCCCAAAGCACTAAGGCCCACTTACTCTGGCCCATGTTCTCCAGGCCCTCCTTCAGCCCGGGAATTTCCTGCGCAGCCTCCTCTACAGCTGGCTATTCCATCTCGCTTGAACTACCCCCAGTGACAGAGAGCTCATCACGTATTAAGGAAGAGAACTCTTCACCTGTTAAAACACCCATCTTCCTAATATTCAGTTGGAGAGGGCAATGATCCCCCACTGGCCACCACTCACAAGGTTTAGTGAGATGACGGGCATGGAAACATTTTATAGATTAAAAGCAATTTACAAACAGAACTAATTCATTCTTGCTATGCACTTATCACCATAGTATGAAATCTCTAGGCTAATTTTTATCTCTATCATCCAAACTCAGTTGACTTAGTAACTGGCTCATCGTTATTTTCTATAACAATAATAATAATAACAAGCGACATTTGGCCTCGGTGACTCTGAACAAACCTCAGAAGCAACTGTCAAGCAGGCTCCCCACCTGCTCATTCCATTTCCTCCTCCTCTACCCAGGGAGCTGGGCCACCTCCCTTCCGTTACTGGGACCACCCGATAGCACCCGGGGACTCTCCAGGGGGCAACGAATGGGGAACGAAAACCTCTGCAGCCCCTTCTGAAGTTTCTTCAGAATATTCACAGTGGCCTGAACCATGAGGCATCGACAGAAAGGAAGTGGGGGGCTAGTGTGGGGAAAAGGCACGCTGCCATGTGGGCGCCCCAGAAGGTCGCCACAGTACAGACAACTTCAGTTGGTGTTTTCCGTTCACATGTCATCACACAAGGGTCACCATCAGCACATTTTTACAAAAGAATAGATTAAATTTGAAAATACAGGTGTACACCTGACATTAGTGAAGGAAAGTAGTAGTTCATAAAATTTGTGCTTCAAATATTTCATAAAATTTCACTTATCTGGATGGTGATGAAAAATGCAGTTCTTACTATGAAACACAATAAGAAAAAAAAAACGGAGAAGCACTGGTCTGAGCCTGTAATGCCCACGTGCTGGCTTCCTCCCGGCGTCTTGAGTCCCAAAGGCACGAATTTCCTTCCTAATGATGTCACTACAGCCCAACGATGAGAGGGTGATGCGGACGCCAAACGAAACAAACACTTGTCAATTCCCAAATATTCAGATATTACAGAATCTGATGTGGAATGGATCCTGCTGCCTGTACAGCAAACGAATCGCTTGTTAATAAAGCCCAGTTCTTAATGAAGTGGGTTTACTATTTGATATTTCAATAAAAATGAGACGACATTGAAAAAGAAATCTTTTAAGCTTCTAGATAGGACAAACTTGGACAGGTATAATAGACACCTTCAAAAATACATCATTTCTTCCAAAAACACATCTCCGTCTTCCTTATTTACATTTTAATATCTTTTAGCTCTTTTCACAGTGTTAAATATCTGTGCATTTTTAATATAAAATTGCTATTAAATCTAATGCTAGGAGATTTAAACAAATAATTGGATTTGTATTTTAAAATGAGTTAAAATATATGTGTATTCTGCATTATACATATGTCGGGGGAAGGTTGTCATTTGTTTCTTTGAGAATCAGCCCTTTGATTAATATAGAAATGCCGCAGTGTTTAGGTAATTGCTACTTGTCGGCTACAAACATAATGACAATTAAAGGCTCTGTAAGAATTATGAGAAAATTGGCCAGGTGCAGCTGTATTGTATAAACAGAGTATCTTATTTATGTTGAATAATCTGCCTTACTCTCAACAGAATAAGGTGATATGTATTGCCCAGCACATAAGAAAGAATACGACAAAGAAATGTTTCAAATGTCCATTTTCTTAGGGAAAGATACAAGATACAAACTCACTTTGGAAGGAATTCACCTAAGATTCCGTTCCTAATGAAATCAAGGTACCAAAAAGAAAAGTGACAACTGCCTAGAGAATCTGGTGCAAAGAGGCTGACACCGATTACAAAGGTGCACAGTATAAGGCACCTGCCCACCCTGTTCGCTCAAACAGAAACTCAGCCGGTCTCTGCTCCCCACGGCCGCGGGGTGTGATGGGAAGGGGGGGCGCGGCACGTGGTGGGGGGCGTGTCCGCTCCCAGCAGCCTGCCCATCTCATCGCTGTTCCTGCCAGCCCAGATTCACTGTCATTCTGCATATGGATGACATGACAGCAATGGGCAGAAAAGGTTAGACAGCAATCGATTCTTGATAGGAGTAACTTTATAGCAAGCATTCCGTCAAGACCCAGAAGAAAACACTCACTTTACCCTTCTGTGATGCTACAATGTTGGAAGTTCCGATTATTTGCATTTAGGGATCCTTCAATAGGAGACGGGCAGAGTTCTTGCTTTCATCGACTGACAACTTTCTAAATAACTAGTGCAAAATTACACTGCAGTGTAGTACGTGTAGGAGGAACAGTTAAACTACTGCTTAAGACGACTGTTTTTAGACCCCTTTGAATGCTTCAGAAGCTTTCTGAAAAAAAAACAGTAGTTCCCATGTAAGTCATTTTTCTACCATTTAAGGATACCTAGTAAATTTTACAAAATAATATTGTTTGATATTTTTAAATTAATATTTAACATATTTTAAAATTAATATTTAACATGCCATAGTTTGAACTTTTTGCTAAGCGACCCTAGCCTTCCTCTAGTTATCCCAAATGGTGAGAGTTTACACTATGTTTTTTTTACATAGATTTGTTTCCTTTTGCTGTTTGGAGGACATTACTCTATCTACTCACTTAACCTGCATCTCCAGAATATTCAGATGGATCAGTGGGCGGTAAAGTGAATATGCAAAAAAGTTACTTCAAAAGAAAGGGAAACGTTTTCACATGGACTCATTTTTAGCATGTCTGCCCTCGTCTCCACTTGGAACATGTTTTGTCTCCAGCTCGGAGGCTCCCTCCCCATGCGGTGTCTGACACACCCAGAGAAATGCCTGGACTGACTGTGACACAGAAGGCAACTGGGCAGGGGTCCCGGGCAGGAAGGTCATCTGCAATGTGACCCCAGCCCATGACCCTATGACCCAGATCACCCTTTTGACAGCCCAGACTGTGACCACCGAGGTCAGCCGCTCCAATGTCATCTCCTCTGGTTCCAGATAAGATCGAAGATGAGCTGGAGATGACCATGGTTTGCCATCGGCCTGAGGGACTGGAGCAGCTCGAGGCCCAGACCAACTTCACCAAGAGCGAGCTTCAGGTCCTTTATCGAGGCTTCAAAAACGTAAGACCCACAGGCCTCCGAAGGCTCAGGCGGGCGTCCCACGTGGGGCTGAACGGTCCCAAATGCCGAGGGGGCCCGTCAGGGAGTGTTTCCATGTGTGTAGTTGTAAAGAAAGGTTAATTCTACAAAGGGATAGGAGAGCACGGTCGCCTGGCTGGAAAGAGAGACTCCAGGCAAGAACGAGACGGTCTCCGTGGGTGGGAAACTGGCCGCCAGCCCAGAAACGTCACGGGATGGCGCAGTCTCAGAGAAGTCACCCTTCCTGCGTCCCGACCTTAGCAAAACCGACTCTCACTATCGATATCGTTGGCGGCCCAGAAGTAATGGGGTTTAGGTCTGCCAGTGACCAAGCTCACAGAGACTGACGCGTGAGCCTGAATGCCACTGTCCTGATGTACCGCATTATTTCATATATTAAACCTCATACCGGCCTTGTTGGAAGGTCCCGTTGGCCTCATTTGATAGATAAGGACATGGAGGATCAGGGACAGACTCGCCCAGAGTCACAAGGCTTAGAAGTGGCTGAGCCAGGAACCAAACCCAGGTCTTTCTCATCCCAAAGTCCAAACTCTTTCCACACCCCCGGTGCCCATTCTCTAATAAAGTTCATCATTTTGCGAAGCAACTTCAGTCCTAAGCTGGGGCTGCTTCCCAGCCACCCACCTGGGAGACAAGGAAGTCCCTGCCCACCAGAGGCCACGAGGAACCCCAGACCCCAAAGCTGGGCCCAATCTACTCCTCCGGGGTTGGGCCCGCGGACGCGCCCACTGACTCTGTCCCCTCACGCAGGAGTGCCCCAGCGGTGTGGTCAACGAGGAGACATTCAAGCAGATCTACGCTCAGTTCTTCCCTCACGGAGGTGAGTCCGACCTTAGAAAAGATCCCACCCCGCTCCCTCTCCGGTGGGCAGCCTTCCTTTCTCCACGTTTGTGTTCATGCACCTTGTTATCTGCCTCCACCTCAACGTTGGGGAGACAGAGCAGGAGTCCCCCCTTATCACGAGATGGGGAGTTTACTGAAGCGTTAGCAGAAAAAAAGCTCTGAAAACAGACTCTCACCAGGAGAGGAGAGATTGACAAGGCAGCATTATACAGTCTCCTAACAGCTCTAGAAAACAGGTATTTTCATCCCAGACGGGGGCAGCTGCGTCTCAGAGAGGCCAAGCGATTCATTCACGATCACACGGCTCGGGAGTGGCGGACCGGGATGAGATCCCATCGGTGTCTGACGTCAAGCTTTGTCACCTTGACGCCACCATTATGCCACACACTCTCCATCCCTTTTCTTGCAACAGTTGAGGCAAGCTAGAGTTTTGAAAAAGAAGCTTAGTAAGTGCCAGAGGCCCTAAAAGCGAACTAATCCAAAAAGATGCGGGGAGCATAAAGTGCTCATCCATCTAGGCGAGCTGGTGGCCGGGCCTACAGCCGCCCTACTGCCCAGCCTGGCTCCTGCGGAACCCACTCTGAAACTGTGGGCCTGGGACATCCATAGCTCTTCCTGGGGCTTCCGTGAATCACATGCCACCATACTTCCTGCCCCCAGAAGCTATCTCCTACGGGACCCTTCCCCGGGTCCTGAGGACAGAGAGACCCACAAGTCCCAAATGCTTCTTGGGCTCTGCTTCTCACAGGCTCTTCAGCAGCAGACAGGAGCCTCACAGGGTGTGAGACCCAGTACAGAGCCCCTACTCAAGCTGGGGGGGAGAGGGAGGGACGCAGTTCTGACCCATTCAGGCCTGGAAGCAGCCATCATTGAGTTAGTTCTATTGAGCTATTCTTCACTGAGTTTTGACTACGTGGCGGGCTTAATGGTGGTTTTGAGGATGCGACTATGTGAAAAGGTACATATCCTTTTACAGACATGGTAAGAGCTAGGTCTTACTGCATCCCGTTGCACGGAGATAGGAAACTGAAGCTCAGAGAGGCTGGGTGCCTGCTGTCACACAGCCCTGCGGTGACAGAGCTGCTCCCCAAGCCCAGCCTGCCAGCTCCGTAACGAGTGCTCATTCCATGGCATTGCACTGCCACTCGGAAGAGCGTCTCTACAGTCACCGTGTCCCTCATCCATCAAGGGTTACACACACAGGCAGGCAAGGGGGGGTCTTTCTCTGGGGGTGGCTAGGTGAGGGGCAAGGGCCTGCCTTGGCTTCTGCTGGAACTTCTCACCTAAACCCCAGGAGAGCCAAACGGGTCCCCGTTCACCCAGCGGCCTTCCCACTCCGTGGTTTTCTCCTTTCTCTTGCCCCAGCGTCACCCTCTTCTCTTGCTTACCGATCCTAAGTGATCTCGCTCCCCTCCGAGCAGCCCCGCCCCCATCACCGGCCTCTCCTTCTCTGCCTTGCAGATGCCAGCACCTACGCCCACTACCTCTTCCACGCCTTCGACACCACCCAGACAGGCTCCGTGAAGTTTGAGGTACGCGTGTCTGGGGGACTCCCCAACTCCCCATTCCGTCTCCCTCTAGACCGTGGGGTGCTGGGGAAAGGGTCGCGTCATCAGATGCCCTCGGTCAGGACAAAGAAACCTTTATCTTTTTAGTAAGCATTTCCTAGGGATAGAGAAAAGCAACTTTCCAGGAACGCAGGGCCTCGAGGGACTGACGGGAACAGTCTCCTACCTCACGGACACACGGAGCTGGCCGTGTGGCAGGCTCTGTACCAACGCTTTGCGTTTACTAGTTCACGTAATCCTCACAATAACCCCACGAGGTAGGACACAAATGTTTATTACCAGTTACAGAAGAGGAGGGAGAGTAAAGCAAAGGGAGACTGAGCAGCTCTCCCAAGGTCGGACGGCTACTAAGTGGTAAAGGAGGGATTTGCACTCAGGTTGGATGTGTCTAGAGCCCACGGTCATAGCCGCTAGACTGTACCGCCAGTCATATGATAATCACAGCCCCGGCATAAGGCGGCTCCAGAGAAGGCTGCGTTGACCTGTGTCTGGAGGTGTTAGCATGCACAGAGCTCCATTCTTCCCCAAGCGGGCTCCTTCCCAAACAGTGGGGCAGGGTAGGCAATGGAAGGGGGCGGGGGAGGTCCCTCATTGAACTCGGCCATATCCTTCAGGGCACAGAGGACAAGGGAGATACCGTTTTGTAAAAGCAGTCTCAGAGCCGGACGCAAAGACAGAGCTTTACCCCACCCGATGGCCGGGTGGTTAATGTCACTCATGTCTCTTCCACTTCTCAGGACTTTGTAACCGCTTTGTCGATTTTACTGAGAGGAACTGTCCATGAGAAGCTAAGGTGGACATTTAATTTGTATGACATCAATAAAGATGGATACATAAACAAAGAGGTAAGTGAGCCGGGGCCAGGGACTCGAGGGAGCTACGAGGACGGCATCTAATCAAATAGAGCCCCAGTCGTAAGGATGAACTTGTCTGAATGAGGAGAGAGTGGCTTTGGGGCCAACAGAGCTGGTTCCTGGAAAAATGAGGAAGGTCACCTTTGACCTCCCCGTTGCCCTGCCCTGCCCTTTGCCCAGGCACTGAGAAAGGATTAAGCAGATTCATTCATTCCCGCTGGGTCACACATATTCGGTGCACATTCTAAATAGGATATAAATGATTTATTTCAGCATAGAGTTACTCTTCCCGGAGGAATTTGCATTTTAACAGGTTGACAGCCACAGGTTAAAGTTAAAAGTTGGGGTAGTCGAATTGCAGATATCACCTGGAAGAGAAAAGGGAGATTTTTTTGATGAAGAAGAGAGTACAATTGGATCGTGTTGGCCGCACCCTATTTTGCCTGCTAATAAAATCACAGAGCGGGGTGATGGCAGGTGCAGCCCTCCCTCAAGAACTCATCGTGAATAATTTCTGAATCCTCATGGCTTGATACTTTTAGAGCCTCAAAGGACACGTGGTGTCTCTCCGGTGAAATACTCAAAGGTCTATCTCAAAACTCACTCTGGTACCTACTGCATCCAGGCATCTGTCGATAGCATCCTGTGATATTCTACTTCCTGACCTCCGACATCACCTCAACCCTGCTAGGTTCTTTCCAATTTTTATTTCTCAATCGTTCCATAATGTATTTGCTCGATATATATTTGAGGGCTTATTAGGTGTTCCAGGTGCCGAAGATAAAATGGTAAACAATCCTCAAAATGTGCAAACCCTAGTATCCACTAATAGCAGATGTGTTCAATGAATTCTGGTAAATACAACAATGGAAATACAGGTGGCCATTTAAAATCATGCAAGAGTAAAAAGATGGAAAAATTCATATGATACATTACAGTTTAAAAATCTGTTTATAAAATAGTAGATTGTATAATATTATACTGAGTAGCTCAGCTTTATTCAGATGTCCGCTTTTGTTTCAATAAAGTGTGGTCACAGAGACAAGTCACCTGATATAGAAACAGCCACCTGGGCCCAACCATTCAGAGGAATTATAGAGTGGGGAGAGAGTCTTCCAAAAGTGGAGCGTGGGGCAATCAGTACACAAACATGTCCACCCCAATCCCACACATATCCCCTCGCTGAGGATAATGCTCAGGGAGAGGTAACCTGCCCAAGAGCTTCTGAAGGCAACGAGAATTTTCCACCGCCCTCTCTGTAGGAGAAGGCTCCCAGAATATAGCCCATTCAGCTTGTTTTCTAACTCCCTCTCAACCAGCTGAAGAAAATCCCTTGAGTCAATTTCATTCATAAGGGGGATATTTCATTCACAATGGTTCCCACACTGTGCTTCCATGCCCTCTCCAGGAGATGATGGACATTGTCAAAGCCATCTACGACATGATGGGGAAATACACATATCCCGTGCTCAAAGAAGACACTCCGAGACAGCACGTGGACGTCTTCTTCCAGGTAGGTGTACGCACCCTGACATGAGCTGTAAGTTCAATGTAGATCAGTCCACTCACGGCGTCCGAACAGTGGTTTGTGTCCACACCACTGTACTATTCACTGTACGAAAGAGAAAAGAATCGCAAATATATTGTTCTCCAGGAACAGACGGTCTCATTAAGCAGACCAGTATATACTACCGAAGAGAACAGGAACGCAAACGTGATATAACACAGATTCTAAGTTCCATAAAAATTCGTGGGGTATCTGAGGAAACACAGAAGACATCATTGAGCGCACGTGTGTAGGTGGTGAGCATTCGTGTCTGGGGAGTAAGGGGAAAGAAGGTTGGAAACCGTGGCGGGATGGACTGTGAGATCTTTAAGCTGGAGAGTTTAGCCTTGCTCTGGTAGAGAGGGTGGCCGGTTTGACCCATGAATAGAAGAGTAGAAGATCACGGTGATCATTTAGTAAAAAATTAACCCAGCAGCGGAGTACCAAAGAAAGCCAGAGTTCATTCTAGTCTAATCCTCTCACTTTGCAGATGAGAAAAACAGGCTCACAGAGGCTTAAAGACTCACTCGAGGTCACACAGTAAGCGACAGAGATGGAAGTAGAAACTCTCCTGTCCGGCGTTCCTTCTGCCAGATGGACAGGCTAGAAAAGAGTGGAGAAGACATGACAGGCTGTCAGCATACCTTCTAATTTTAAGGACGGTCATGTGCTGTAACCAGGGCCTGGGTAGAGGTGTCCGGCCAGTAAACGACCAGAGGTGTCTGGCCAGTGAATTCTCTGGGCACCTTTGGTTAGTCAAAAGTAAGTTTTGGGATGCAGATTACCAGGTTATTTAAAATGCTTCCTTTTGTGTCTTTCAGAAAATGGACAAAAATAAAGATGGGATTGTGACTTTAGATGAATTTCTTGAATCCTGTCAGGAGGTAAGGAGAGATCTCAGGGCACGGTATCTGTAAATCTAGGAAAGGAAGTATGGGGCGTGTTGACACCACCCCAGGTCAGAGCCACCACCAACACCAATACCTCCACTCCCTACAATGACCAGTGGTTGGTCTTGGCCAAGCACAAGCTGAGTCAGACAACCTAAGAAGCCCAGAGGGGTCTCTGTGAAACTACAGACTTCCCAAGTTGGCTACACTGTCATTTTTCAACCTGCCTCTGGCTTGCTGACCCCACTCCCCAGATGATGAAGGAGTAGCTGGAAAAAAAAAAAATCTAAAGCTGTGATTCTCAAAGCACAGTGTGCAAAAGAAGTGCCTGGATTGGTTTAGAAAATGTACATTTTCTAGGCTTCAATCCCAGAGACTCCAGATCTGGGGTGGGGATTCCAGAAAGCTTCGTTTTTAACACAAATGCCCTGGACCTAGATTGATGCTTCTAAACCTTTCATGTGCAAACCAAGCTCCCTAAAGCTCTCCTTAAGATGCAGATTCTCACCTGGTAGGTCTCCGGATGGGGCTGGAGCTGTTTCTTTCCTGACACTGTCCCTGGTGATGCTGATGCTGCCGGTCTTTGGACCGCAGCTTCATTATAAAGGACAGACCGGCCCCAGAGTCCACCAGAGACTAAACTAAAAAGAACTGCTTCCATCTAGTTTAGAAAAATGCATTGATGCCCCTACCTTATTTCAGAAAGGTACACAGTTAGTCTGAGCTCCGCCCAAACAGAACCGCAAACACCAGAAAGCAGGGGAGAATTTATTAACGCATGCTGAGCACCTGCCGAGTTTCAGGTACATTACATGAACCTCATAACAAGCCTGAGAGGTAGAGGTGCTATATCCAGCGTGATGATCCAACTATTTTATAACTAGAATGGACTGAGAATTGACCACTCTGAACCGACCTTGACCCAACGCCCTAGAGCAGTGCCCTAGCGGACTTCTGCTAAACGGCTTACTAACCTGTTAGTGAATGGATCCCTGGGTGGTCCAGGGTTCCTGAGCGGGTTACCAGGTAGCCAGAGGGGAAGATGCTGGGAGGATGGTGGGCAGAGGGGGAAGGAGGCTAAGGTCAGCAGCTATTCACCAACAGGTTAGAGATATTTCAACATTCTAATCATAACGAACTGGCTGAGCAGCAGTCTATTCATCATACTCATTCTAAAGAAGAGAAAAATGGAGGCCCCGCAAGGTGAAGAGATGTAGCTAAGGCACAATAAGTGACAGAGATGGAAGACGAACTCCATCCTTCTAATCTTAAATACCATGCTGTAGTAGGCTTTTTTTTTTTTTACTTTGCTTAACAGTGTTTTAATCAGTGTCTCACATTAGCGACTTCTATAGCTATTCATTCATTAACTCACTTGTTTTCAAAACCTACTCTATAAATAGACACTATGATCAATGCCATTTTACGCATGATGAAACTCAGGCATGAAGAGATTAAGTAACTTGCCTAAGGCCACTCAGCTGGTCAGTGTCAGAGCCAGGAGGAGTCTACGCAGCCTGACTCTAGAACCGATATATATGCTTAATGCCTAGGCAATAATACGTCACTGTTCTAGAAACTATTAAAGATTTCATATACCCAGAATCAATTTTCATCCTTGTTGGTATTCTTATTGTAGGTTTGCTTTCCGTTTCATTAATTTAGGCTCTAAATCATTTCCTTCCCTTTGTTTGTTTGTTTTTAATTCAACTCAATTCTCTAGGTTTTAAAGAAATAAGTTTTCCTCTACTGCTTTAGCTGAGTACTATTTCAGATCCTCAAAAATTCGATGTCGTATTATCATTATATGTTAATTGAAAATATTATCTTCTCTGACCCATGAAATACAACTTATCAACACTAACGACAACAAAAAAAAGAAATTGAAACTCTGAATAGTCCTATATCTATTAAAGAAAAAAATTGAATCCGTGATTTAAAACTTTCCCACAGAGAAAATGGCAGGCTCAGATGCCTTCACTGGTAAATTCTTCCATTTAAGGAAGAAACGTTACTCATCTTAAATAAACTCAGAGAATAGAGAAAGAAGGAAAATGTTTCAACTGGATTTATGAGATTATAGTAACTCTAATCTGGAAACTTGACAAAGCCATTACGAGATTAAAAAATTTCAGGCTAATAATATCCCTTCTGGACATAGAGGCAAAAAAAAAAATCAAATCCGGCCATATGTACAAAGCATAATACATCATGAAGAAATGGGGTTTATTAAAGGAATGCTAGCTCGGTTTAATATTCAAGAAATAATCAATGTAATTAATGACAATAGAATAAAAAAGAAAAATATATATATGATCATCTCAACGGATGTAGAAAAATCATTTGATAAAATGCAGTCGCCCAGAGCTGCTTAAAAGAAGCAATAGTCACCGTTTCACTAGATCATTCACTCCTTCCAGATTTCCCAAGGTGCTTCTTGCCTTGTGTCGGTCGGTTTCTAGGTCCCTACCACTTGCTCTCTGGTTCCTCACACCCCTGCAGAGTCCTTTCTCCCGAAAGTTTGCTCATGGGAGGAGCCTCAGAGAATTCTCACCTCTCCCTCTCTCCCTCCCCCGCTTCCTAGGATGACAATATCATGAGGTCTCTCCAGCTGTTCCAAAATGTCATGTAACTGCGGACACAGCCATCCGGCTCTCGGAGACGTCGTACGAGCACCGCCTTGACACCCTGATCTGCCCTCGTTCTGATCTTACACGCCGACTCTCGGGACAGAAACACCTCTTACACTTTGGGAGAATTCTCTGCCGAAGACTTTCTGTGGAACCCAGCGTCACGTGGCTCAGCCTCTGATTGCCAACTCTTCCTCCTCCCTCTTCTTGAGAGAGACAAGATGAAATTGGAAGCATGCTCATCTCCTCACACTGCAGCCCCATGGAAGGTCCCTCTGCTTGAGCTTAAATCGTCATGCACACTTTTCTGCTTGCCCCCAGCCCAGTGCTTCCAGGTCCAGCAGACCTTGAGGTATCTGGGAGCAAGATGACCTGAGCCAAATGCACACCATCCTCGGACGGCCTCCCAAACCAACGTGCCTGTTTCCCTTCCTTTGGTTGGAAGAATGAGCAACATGAACTGCCATGACTAGATTGGGGGAGCCAGCACCTAACGTAGGTAGGATAGGACTGAAGTATCACGCATGGCATCATCTGGTGACCCAAACTGCCCACGGCCTTTGTCCCCAGAGGCAAGGACCGATGATGATTCTCTCTCACACCAGCATCTGTGCTGGAGGTGCAAGGCCCTCGACTGCCCAGGAAGGGAGCCGATACCCGGTGGCCCACGCCTCCACTCCATCTCCTGCTATAGCTCAGCACTGCATGTCCCTTCCCGAAAGCCTAGAATGCCTGCAGGTTGCTGTAATTTTATACCATCTTCTAGTCAATAAACAGAACTATTTCTTACACTCTTAACCTTCACTTCTTCCATGACTCCAGGCACGTCGTGAACAGGGAAGGCTAGTCCATTCACTTGGCATCCAGTTATCGGTACTGCCTTTGTGCCAGGCACCACGTGATCCTCCCCAGCCCCCCAAGCAAACATCCAGCTCAAAAGCAAATACTGTGACCGCATGCAAAACTCTTCACAACACCTCCCTTCCGACCATATTGTCATTCCCAAGACTCTGTCGTGTAGAAAGTCTGGGGCCTCGTGCGGTGTGGCTGGGACACAGAGATGAAGAGGTAGCCAACATCCTGCTGAGGGACGTGGGGTCCAGGAGTTGATCGAGGGCCTTCGGCCTATAAGCAGCAACTTACTACTTATGTTGGACAGGATGAGTCTTGTTGTCCTTATTTGATGTCACATTAAAAAGACTACGAGCTAAGAGTGGCATTCTTGAAAGGAAAGCAATTTACTGAACTACTACGTGCTCGGTGTTGCACTAGGGACTTTGTAGACATTTACTTATTTCATGCTCATAGTAGAACATTCTAGAAGGTAGAGTCCTGGTTTTACTGGTGAGGACACTGAAGCTCTGAGGAGACCTGGCTAAGGTAGCACATCTCTATAGATTAAACTCTTTCCACTCTATCCTAGAACCTTCCTAGGGAAGTCTGCCTCGCCCCGAGGAACTGAAGGTACCTCCCACAAATCTCATTCACCTGTAGTCAGTCCAGAGATGCTTTGAATCCAAACAGCAGGTGAGAAAACACGCAGAGAAGGGAAAAGCCTCACCTACCCAGGGATCGCTAGCGAGAAACGGCCGCCACATATCGCGCATGCGTGTAATACTCCCAGTCCGCTTGCCATTGACCGCTGCTTCTCAGGGCGGGAAACTGAAGGGGCCCAGCCCTGCTTCTCTATTTGGGCTTCCCATGTGGTCATCTACGGCTGCAGGGCATGCGGTTGGCCCCCAGCAAGGCATACACTTAGGCCCAAGCAGAGGATCTACACTTGGGACCCTTCCCACGTGCCTCTGAACCTGCATCAGGAGGCTGTAAAACATCTAGGCCGTGGGTTTTCTCCCAGGCTGCACATTGCAATCACCTGAGGGCTTGAAAAGTGCCAACGCCTGGGGCCCACCCCAGACCAATTGAAGTAGAACCTCTGAGGGTGTAGCCCCGGCATCAGGATGCTTTAGAAGCTGCCCAGATGATTGCGATGTGAGTCCAGAGCCAAGATGGGGAACTCGCCACACCCAGTGCTAGGAATGAAGCACACAACCTGAGCTATCCCCTGGCTGTTAAAAAAGGGTCTGCGATTTTGACAAGGAAAGTTGGGTCTACTTTATTGACAAGGAAGCTGATGCAGGAGTGGCAGAGGCAAGTTTCAGGCCAGCAGGTCTGATCCCACAGACCATCCTGTGCGCACCCTGACCTGGCCACCTCGGACCCCAACAGACTTTTGTCTCCGACTCTGTACCGCTGTTCACACCAAGGATGGCATCTTTGAGGATTCCCATCAGAGGTAGGGACTGGAGAGGCCAAACGGGAAAGAGGAGGGGACCCCAGGTGGGGGAGGGGGGCGTGTCAGGGTGAGACGTGTGTTTGAAGGATAACCGTCAGGCCACAGCGGAAAGGTGAAGAGGCGGCTGGGGCTGTGGGCGGGACAGCCTTGGGTGCCAGGCTAAGGCAAAGGGCTTTCCCTGCAGGTGGCAGAGAGCCGCAGAAGGGCTCCGAGGAGGTGGTGAAGGAAAATGGAGCTGGAGGGAGGGTGCCCCCAGAGTCCCGAAAAGGGAATAGCTCCGGGAAGGATGGCGGGGACCTCAACGAACCTCGCCGAAAATAGAGGGGTCAGTGGACCAAGGAACTATTGAAAGGGTAGGACTTATGTAAGAGATCCTGGAGGACACGGTGGAGGACGTCGTGAGCGATGGGCGACGAAGGCGGCAGGCGTGCCTCTTAACCACCCCCACGCGGGGTGATGAGGTGCCGAGGGAGCAGCCGGCCGGGTGTGAGCGGGGAGTGCTGCTCGCCGTGGTGCCGCTAGATGGCGCAGGCGCCCCGCCGAATGCGCCGCGGGAGCCGCCGCTCGGGTCTCAAACCGCGCGGGTCTCAAACCGCGCGGGGCGGGCAGGGGGCAGGCCGCTGACGCCAGAGAAGGACACGCCCCGCTGCTCCAGACCCCAGCGCCAGGGCTGGCTTCAGGCCACCTGTGCATGCTTTGGCCCGGCACTTCCAAAGGCCCAGCGCACGGTGTCGTACTCGGCTACCTCCGCCTTGAAATTCTTAATGATCTCAACAAGGGAACCCACATTTTCATGTTCGCGCTGGGTCCTGCAAATTATGCAGCAGGCCCTAGCCGGAGCCTTCTGTTTTGAGCTGGTTTTGAAGCCCTCTCTGGGCCTTCACGTTGCTTGGTCCTCCTCCTAGCTCCCCTGAGATGCCAACAGAGCACTCATCACCCCACCAATGAGAAGCCTTCCACGCCGTGACTCATTTCTCCCTCCCACGCTGCAGTGAGGTGAGGCTGTGGTCAGAGGGGTGATGAGACCTGTGCGGAATCACAGGCTGGTTTTTGATGGAGCCCCCCCGGATGCAGCATCTCTGACTCCAAGTGCCGCGTCCTTTCCCACCCTCGTCAAAGGCCCCCACGGCAGTCAGGGCCCCGCGCAGGCCCAGACGAAGGCCTCTGACCGCCTTCAGGCCCACCTGGTGCTCAGAGGCTGAGATGCGGCTGTGATGAAGGGTCCGGGGGCAGAGCTGTTCCCAGAGTCTCCATTTCTTCTGGTAATTGAATATCCTTGGCAACCTGGAGGAATAGGCAGGGCTCCCAGCCCAACTTGTTAACCCTAGTTTCTGCCTCCTGTACAGACAGACAGCCGCAGCCTTGGGCCATCTGAAGCCATCAGGTCAGCAGGGTGTGCAAGGAGGGAGTAAAGAGCCTGGTTCCCCAGTAAGTGAGACAGCCCCGAGCTGGAATCCTGGCCCCCATCTTTCCAGCTCCATGCCCTTAAGCAGTGGGCCCCTCTGAGCCTGGCTTTCATCAGACTAAACAGGGAAATATTCTCAGGGTTAAATACCTCAAGGATTAAATACCTCAAGGGACTGGCAAGTTACAGGTACTCAGTAAATATTCCTTTATTTACTTTTGGTTTTTGTCACAAAGACAGCTGGGTTACCCTCTCTGGTTTCTCCCCCTTAGGGAATGGGGTGGGAGGCAGAAGTCTCAGAGGGCTGGAGGATGGGAAACCTGTGAGAAATGTGGTCCAACGGGCCGGACCAGGCACCCACTGACTGGGTCTGGAGAGAGGCCTGCACGGTGCCCAGTGCTGGTAGAGGCCGCAGGGAAGGAGGACAACAGCAGGATGGTAATAATGCTCACACTGCCCCAGGTCATACACCCCGGGCTGGTTTCAAAGCCCTCTCTGGACCTTCACATTGCTTGATCCTCCTCCTGGCTCCCCTGAGATGCCAACAGAGCGCTCATAACCCCGCAAACGAGTGACTTGACCAAGGTCAAGAGGGTGATGCAAGGACTTGACCCAGAATTCTAATTTTTGATTCGGTGTTCGCTCCAGCTCTGCAGAGTCAGGGCCCCCCACTACTGGATGAATGGGCAGAGAAGGCAGAACAACCCTCTTTGTTTCCCCATCTCTAGACCCACAAAGCTGGGGGTGGGCAGACAGGATTAGGGACCGAGGAATGGAGAACAAAAGACTCCCCAATTCCAGGGCCTGTGCCCTGAGTCCAGGCTGAGCCCGGATGAAAGGTCCTGGACCTTCGGAGTTGGACCGGCTTGGGCGACAGCCCCACTGCTGCCACGTACTTGCTGTGTGACCTCGGGTGGGTGACACCACCTCTCTGTGCCTCTCCTCATTTATAAAGCAGGGATGATAATACAGACAAGATTGGAGTAGTGTGGGAGCAGGGAGTGGGTTCTGCAGCCAGGTGGACTTGGTTCAGATTCCAGCTCTGCCATTTGCTAGCTGTATGATCTCAGGCAAGAGTCTTCGCCTCCATAAGCCTCAGTTTCCTCACGTGAAAACTCAGGATGTTAAGACCTCCTGCCTGTTGCGGAGATTAAAGGCAGTAATAGCTATAGACCACCAGACACCTTGCCAGCTCTGTAGGACAGATCAGTTATATTAGCCTCCCCAGGACAGAAGGAGACTGGGGGCGGCTGCTGCTACATTCCACGACAGAGACCACCCCAGGACCAGGCCTGGCGCCTGCCCCACCCTCCGTCCACCAGAGCCCCAGGCCAACCTAGTGCCCAGAGAACAGGCAGCTCAGAGCATTCCCGCTGTCAGCAAGCAGCCTTTGGGGAGTAAGAAGTGACATTTGGATGGACGTTAACCAGGCAACATGGACGGTGGAAAGACTGTGAACTATTCGAAACCTGGCTCTTAAGAGACAGAAAGTTTTCACCCCGAGATCTCAGAACCCTTGAAATGCTCATTCACTCCTCCTCACAATGGCCCGACACCACAGCACGACGTAAACACCAAATCTCAGAAGCGAGGCCGGACGGCAGTTGCAAATGACATGACTACCACGTCCACCGGGCTCGGCTCCCTGCGGACGCTTTTCTTCAGAAGGCAAAAAGCAGTGGCAAGCGAGTACCCCGCAGTCAGGCAGCCTGGGTCCAAATCGGCCACTCGCTATGCTCCTGTGCCTTTGCGTCCTGGTCTGTACAGTGGGGCTAATAGTCACACTCATCAGTCACAGCTTCAAGGGTGAAATTTAAGAGCGAACACATTAACTCAGGTAAAGCCCTTAGAAATACCTGGCACGTAGTGAGCACTTGGTTATACAAAACAGGATAATAATTGTAATCATTAATATAACTATATGATAATCATTGTTATCATTGCTGTTGATTCTGTTCTGTCGTGCTCCATATAAAGGCTCCTATAAGGTGTATGTAATATCATCTCGTGTGCATAGCAAGGCCCACAAGGCCGTCATGGCCAGCTCCCTACCTCCTGTCGCCTCTGTCTGCTCCCAGGAGTCCATCTTCAGCTTCCCTTGTGGTGGTTCCTGTGTCCACGCCACTGCATACACTGTCCGTCTCCTTAGAATGCCCTTGCCACCTAGCCCGGCGGCAAACTTCAACCCGCCCTTGGAGATGGCGTATGATTGTCATCACTCCAGGGAAGCCTCCCAAGCTCGAGCGGAGCTGACCTCTCCTCGCCGCATGTTCCACAGCTGTGCACCGGCCCACGAGCACCTGCAGCGTCCATGTCCCCCAGGATGGCAGGCTCCTTAAAGGGGAAGGCCCACATCCCCTTTATCTCCCCACATATACCCGCACCTCACGCAGCACCTGCCCGTGGCGGGCGCTCGGGGATTCCTCGCTGAATGAACGCATCTCCCGCCAGCATCAACGAGTTTGCACAGTGTGGACCAGGGCACTTACCCTGGACTTTACTGCGGAGTTGACCTGGACAGCCAGCACCTGGCACCTTTCCTCCCTCCAGGTGGAAGAGTGGGCCTTCTCTAGAGCCCGGCCGCCCACAAGCTGTGGGCAAATGGAGATTGGAGTACGTGAGGTGCCTGGTACAGGGGTGAGCACACAGCAGGTGCTCAGTAAAAACTAGTTCCTGACCTCATCCACCTCCTAGGAGTGACCGCCAGGGGTCACTCAACGCGGAAAGGAACAGAAAAAATAAACAAGTCCGAAACCAGGGTCTTGGGGTTTTCAGTAATGTTCTAGAACTATCCAGAGACGCTGAGAAACAGCTCCTCAGGCTGTCCGCATCATTCAGGTCAGAGCTGGTCTGCTCAGAGCACAAGGCTTGGTTATAAAGGGAGCCCTCGTCCCAGCTCCCCGACCTGATGATCTCAGCCTAGGTTTCTCTCTCCATGCCGGGGGGTTAGGGCCGTCACGATCTGGCTTTCTGGATTATTGCCAGGAATCTCATAAAGAAGTAAGTGAGAGACCTGAGACCATGAGCAGCGGGAAGTGGAAGCTCTTCTGGGTGGTTTCACGGATCTGCTTCCTCCTGTTCCCATGTGCGTGAACCGAAGCGTGGGGGCAGCCTGGCCGGGGTCACTGACCCCTCCAGGCTGCGCCCAGCCAGTGACTAAGTGTGGAGCGGGTATCGGTTCCAGCTCATGCCTACAGGACACCTGATCCTTCCACAGAGACTCCCCATAGCCTGGCCGACGAGTTCTCGGAACTGCACTGCTGTCTGATGCTCTTCCGACCCACTCCGTCCTGCCCTCGCTCCTTTCTACGGCTGTCTGACCTACCTTCACCCTTGGCAGACACTCTGCCCTGTAAATCTCCGCCACGTCTAATCCCACCTTGGCCTCTGCTTCTCGAAGAACCCTAACCAGCACCAACAGTGGTAACAGTACCTGCTTCATAGAGCTGCTGTGAGGCGCTAATGCATCACTCCGTGGAAACTGCTCAGGACAGTGAGCGTAATAAGTGTTGGCTATTACTGTCACTACGAATGACATCCACTCACAGAGCCGTCAGGTGGCAGAGATTTCTGTGGCGGTCCCTTATAGACCTAAGGAAAATGTAGTCTTAGCCAACGGTGGCATTTCTCATTCTTCTGAAGCCAGTTTTGGCCTAGCTGCTCACCTCACCTCCCTCAGATGCACATATTTGCAGGAAGTTAAAGAGAATTTATTCAAGGATTAGCTCGCGCCTTTGACCAAAGAGACACTGGCTCCACGGCTGAATCAACAAACTGACGACTCACCCTAAGTCTGCTCCTTTTTTTTCCTCTCTGGATTTTGGGTGCCGTAGCTGATCTCTTTGCCCCCACCCCCACACACCCACCACCACCTTAGCATTCGCGTGTGGAGACGTCTGTTCGCCTCTGCCCCTTGCCTCAGACACAGCCCCCCACTCCCCAGCAGTGTCTCCCCTCATCACCCACTCTGTTCTGAAAAAGGTGGCTCCTGGGTGTGGAAAGGCCACAAGGCCAGTCAGGGCTGGGCCCGGGCACCCTTTCTGTTGTCTGGGAGCAACAGTCCACAGGACGAGAACAACTGACTGTACAGGGAGGGTGTGGCAAGCCACGTCCACCGCTTTGGCTTTGTAATTCCTCCGACAAGCCCTGGGAGAGCTTCCCCATTCTGACAGGTCATCATCCTTCCTGATCCCCTCTCCTCTAGAATAAGCAGCCCTGATCTAGGGGGCGCTCGGGTGGGACCGACACAGAAATTTTCTTTCTAGTGGTGTTTCTTTGACATTGGCACTCCCCAGGGGGGCTCCCCAAGAGGGGGCCTGGGTCTCTGCCTTCCTCTGAATCCCCATTCCCCATTCACATGAGCAGCTTGCTCTAGACACCTGTGCCAAGTGTCTGCCACCTAACACTCCTCTCTTCAAGCTGAGACCCCTGACTTAGACCCCTCTCCTGGGCTGTCCCACTCTGCACATCTCCAGGGGCTTCTGCCCTTCGCTAACAGCCAGAGGCACCCACCCCAATGGGATCTCCTGTCTAAAAGCTGGATCGCCTCTCTGCCCATGCTGCCCCCACCCCAGCTCCCATTTCTACAGCCTCAATCACTGGAGGCATTGTCTCCCCGAGCCCACGGAACTGCTGCTCATGAAAACTGCAGTATTAATGGTTTCTGAAGATTTTAGTTCCCAGAAAACATGAGAAGGTCCTAGATGGCTTGTAATGTGAAGGAAAGCAACATCCTGGCCAAATAAACACTTTTCATGAAAGGCAATTAACATTAAGTGACAACTGTCATAGAGCACGCCACAAATCTGACTTCCTTGTGGCCATAAATGATGACCATGTGTGACCAAATCCCCAGGTCTGTAGAAGGACAGACTGATGGCAGAGCCACCATCAGCAGGTTAGCAACTCGACCTGAAAGTTTTCAGTGCAGTTTGGGATAGAGTATTTTGAATTTAATCTTTAGATAGTGCCACACAATCGCTTATGGCAGCTCTTACCCATATACGCAAACAAGGACATAATGACAAGGTCTTAGATAACAGTCCCCCCTCTATTTAGGAACTGTCCATTTCAGCCAGCAGGAAGGGGTGAGGGGAATGGGGTCAAACCCTGACCCGTGTGACACTGACATTGGGGAGACGCTTAACCCCTGAACGTACTTCCTCAGCTATGAAGTCAAAACAGATGCCAGCCTCACGGGGTTCTCGTCATAGGACAGGTACCTAGGATGGAGGCTGACACCCAGCGGGCACCAAGAGAGATGTCCTTCCTCCCTGCCTCCCACCACCCCATCTCTCACATCTAGCAAACAGACCCCCTCCCCCACACTTTGCCTAGAGCCCAGGTGGTTTGGAGGCAAAGCCACAGAATTTAAGGCCTTGACCACAGCTCGAAATTATGGGGCCCTCTCCCTCTCTCATGCTCTGCCCTGCATTCTACGTGTGGATTAGCTCACACGATCTACCAGTAGCCCTGAGGTGTAAGGTGGCCACTTCTGCATCTTAGAATGGGTGAAGTTAAGGCAGAGAGAGGTGAAGATACTTGCCCAAGGCCCCCTGGACAGTTAGTGATAGAACCAGCATTTGAACCCAGGCCATCTGGCTACGAAGCAGGAGCAGCCATCCGACTCTCTGTCCCAGGAGCCACAGGACCCGCAAGCTCAGCCCCTCTCAGCGCAAGCCCGTGAGCAGAGGGGGCAGGAGTCTTCAGAGGACCCAGCGGGGGCACGGAAGCCTGTCTGCCTCACACAAGGAGCAGAAATGCCACTCGGACTTGAGTTTGAGAGTCTCACGGCGTGAGCACCTTCCTCCCAGGGAGGACTGAGAGCCAGAACCGAGCCCCTCCTGGGGAGAGCTGATCAGAGAAACGTCCCAGGAAAGATGGGGACAATCCTGGGGCTCTCCTGGAGGCACAAGGCCCCGAGCACGTCCACTCCTTCCTTCACGATGCATCGGTGCTAAATGGAAGGGTCAAAGCCTAAAGTGACTGGACTTGAATGAACGTGGGCTTGCCGCCCATCTACTTCGTGTGCATCCGCCCGTTGAAGCCCACGACAACTCGGGGAGGACTCCCTGAGGCAAAGTGAGTCACCCAAGTTCACACCAGGCCTGCCCCACCAAGCAAGAACAGGGTGCTCTCCCCAGGCTCCACCTTTTAGGGCAGCCAGATGTCTGCCAGGCCCACCCTGCCCCGCTTCGGCCCTGCTCGCCCCCACCAGGCCCTGCAGGGCCATCATCATCGGCACCCTGAGGGGCAGGCTCGCCCACGGGGTCAGGTCGCTGTTGGAAATTCCTTTGAGAAAGGCTGCGTGTGAGGGAGGCAGACAGACAGACATCTGCGGGGATCACATTCACAGACAGACAGATCATTGCCAGGAGGAAGCCACCTGCCTCACCTCATGGCTCGTCTTACTGGAGTCACACAGGCAGATGCAGTCACCACCGTGTCCCAGAGGCCTCAGGGGGCGGGCAGAGCCCCTTCACAGCAGCTGCGTGGGGCTCTTAGCTGAATGCTTAACCCCGCTGAGGGCCCTCGCGGACAAGGGATGCCATATCCCAGGGAGAGAGAGACTCGGGAGAAGGGGGTCCCCTTCATACGGATGAGCCAGGGCTCCTATGGGAACCCCTTTCTGCTTCCCAGGGTGACAAGGAGGGACAGGTAGCACTGGGAAGGTGGGAGACCAATGTCTCTCGGAGGGAGAGGCCAGGTGCCTCTTAAGTTTAAGGCAGTAGCGAAAGAACACACCCAAACACCTACTATACCCCCGTAGCAAGAAAATGGGCTCCTTGAGTCCCAGTGGCTTGGGTGAAGGCCCAGGCAGTGGCCCCCCAGGCTGACAGAGGCCCAGACTGGCGTGGGTGTGCAGCACCCTGACCTGGCTTCCCAAGGGTTCCCAGAAAACCAACAAAAGGCCCACACAGCTGTTCGGGAGGTGCCAGCTGGCAGCCACCTCTGACCCGAGGCCATTCGTGAACTCCCGCTGGGTCACTCAGCGCCCCCAGACAGCCTGGGGTGTTGACAGCTGACAAGACAGATTTTCACCCAAAGACAGGTCTATGTTTCTCTGGGAAAAAGAAACCTGAGTCGCTGGCTTTCTGGGGCGTTCTCCTGGCGGGCTAACCTGAATAAACAAAGCCGTTAGATCAGAAGTATGGGGGCCACAGCCTGCTGTGCTGGAAGCTCCCCCAGAGTCAGGTGCTACCCCTGGCCCAGTCACCACCTTAGCAAGAGAGAGAGAGAGCCTTCCACCAAGGGATCCTGGTTCTACTGGCTGACTGGCCACCCCATGTCAACACCTTGGACCCTTTACCTGGGACACCTCTCCTTCCTGCCTCCTTTCTGATTCGGGCCCACTGCACAGGATTCCCGCTCCCGTCCCCTCGCCTGCCCTGCACCCTGGACGCACTAACGGGGGCTTGCTCCTGGAGGCCTGTCCAAGCCAAGTCCAAGGGCCATGTGAGTAAATGGGATCTCTCCTCTACATGGAGAGGTCAGTGCAGAATCCACCACCTACCAGCTCTGCAACCTTGGACAAGATATAAACTTCTCTGAGCTACACGGCTTTCTCATCTATAAAATGGGAATAACAATACTTAGATCAAAAGCTTGTGAACATACCGAACAGGCAAAGCCATAGAGGCACAAAGCAGGTTAGTGGTTGCCAGGGGCTGGAGGGAGGGAGATGGGAAGGGACTGTGTCTGAGGTTTCTGTTTGGGGCGATGAAAATGTTCTGGGACTAGATAGTGGTGAGGATTGTACAACCTCGTGAGCAAATTTAATACCACTGAATTATACACTTTTAAATGGGGGCTGCAATGGTAAGTTATGTTATGTGTACTTTACCATCATCAAAAAGAAAGGATATTATGAGATTAAATGAAAGTTGTGGAAATATCCATCGCAGATCCTGATATACAATAGTTCCTCGATTGATTTTAATTCCCTTCCTTCCTTCAGACTGAATTGTACACAACATGCTGCTCCACGTCTACCCAGGGCAGTTAGCTGCCTTTTGCTTTAGATATCTGCTCTGAGATGCTCGTAGGATGAAAGCCAGTGCTTCCAAAAAGCAAAGCCTTTCCCACTGGCCAACAGGAGAGAGTGTCTGATTCTGCCACCGCCCTTCCCATGCCTGCCGGTGACTGTGTTTACTTGTTTTGCTGGCTCGTTCCAGCAAGGCTGCACCCCAGGACTGAGTCCCACTGGAGGAAGGTAGAAGTCTGCTTCGATGCTAAGGCCGAGGACGTCTCTCTCAGTATCTCCTTCTCATTGCTTCCACAAAAGCTGGCAAAACTCTGGCACCCAGGGGTCATTTTTGCAGAAGAAGAATGGACTTCAGCCACATGCGCCATAATCTTTACAGTTGTATTGCTGCTGCTTTGCATGGAAGTCAGCAAGGGCATTTCAAATGCAGGTTAGCTGTTACTATTGAGAAAATGCAGTTTTCTTAAGTAATCAAAGACCTGATGAACACGACCTAAAACATATAAAATTATTTTGATAAAACACAGAATCTTTGCTTTCTAGGCAGACAACTTTTCACGATATCTTACCAGGAGCAGACCAATAGTACAGGAAAACTCTGACTTTTAACAGAGAATCAAACACTAATTTTGCATCGGCTTACTTCTGATATTTAAATTCAGTTCGTTAAATTCGTTCCCATCATATGCAGTGTGGCCACACATAAAATTTCCTTTCTCAAGATTTCTCTTCATAAACTTTTTATAACTTTCTTTGTGGCTTTTAGTTTGTCTCCCGTTCTCTTACCCATTCAGAAATAACCAGGACAAAATTACTTTCATTTCCAGCTAGGACTGCATGTTGGTGGGGTACCCAGTCTGTCAGGCAGCATTTGCTCTGAAGCATAGGTGCTAGGTGGCCTTGCCCCACCGTGGCCTCCCAGGCCCGAGGAAAGTCCAAAAGCTATCACAGTCGCCTGATTCACTTGAACTCTGTGCTTTTTTTAACACCACCAAACCCCCCTACATTGAATGTGCATGTGAGGTAAGCATCCGACTCAGAATCCTAAGGCCTGGATCCCAGTTCATGCTGGCTCTATAGCTTAGTTGCATGTGACTCTGGGCACTGCTCCCTCGTCTGCAAAATAAGAATAAAGGAATAAACCCTATGGCTTCAAAGGATTATAACGTGGCTCAACTAAGATAAGGCACAGGCACATTGAAAGGCTCTGAAAACTGCAAGACACTATATAAACGTACGGCATTATCATGACTTATTAGTATCCTGAATGCATAGCGATCAAGGCATGGGCGAGGAATACTCACCCCCTCTGGACTTTGTCTTTCAGGGACGCTCTAGAGGGTGGGTAGCCATGTGGCGTAGGAAAAACACCAGAATGAGTAACCTGTGGGCAGTATATCTGCATAGCTGAACATCCTGAACTACCACTGACCTCAGGCGCCCTGAGACTAGAGGTCACACTTGGAAACGAGGTGGTCTGGATGGAGCAGAGGCTGCTAGGGTTTCAGAGCCAAGGTGTAAGGCTGCCTGAGACCACTGGAGAAGAACCTGACTTCCCTGAAAACTCCCACTCCGGGCCTTTCTTCAGCTGATCTGAAAGAGATCGAAGAAGTAGCTGGCACTAGACCGAAGCATTGTTTGAAGCTGGAGGATAAGAGCGCATATGTTACCTACTTTATCAGCTTTAAGGTCTGGCTTGCCCCAGCCCCCAGGTATAATCAGCCTATTAACATATTGACTGATGCCTACATAGAAGTACAATACACTGACAATGAGCCTGGGAAGATTAAATACAAGATGGATGGATGACAGGCAGGTAGGTAGATAGCTGATAGGTAGGTAGATGGTAGAGCTACAGCTGATAAGTATGATAGATTAATGACAGATGATAGATACTTAGATAGTGGACTGGATAGATAAGTACAAACTTGAGAAGATGCTAACAACATCAGGATAAAAAGAACAACTTATTGAGCATCTACAATGTGCCAGGTACCATATGCCAAGTAGTTTTGGATATGCTATCATACCTGTCCTTCCTGAATTCTTGCATCAACGCCGTGCGAAATCATCATCCCCATTTGTCGGATGTGAAAACTGAGGTCCAGAGAGGTTGAGTAAGTGGCCAAAGGCATCCGGCTACCCGGGCCCATGTTATTTCATCTAAGTCTCACTGCTCCTGAGTCAGATGACAACCTCCCCCATTCCTACCTCCCAGCTCTCAACTGTCTGTTACTTTTGAGCCTTTGTTTTATGTGAGAACATCTTGAAAATACTGAGAAAAGCCCCGAACCACTTTCCATTCACTGAGAATCCAAAACCTGCTTCCTGTTCCAGCCTCCTTCAAGGTTCCCAGATGAGTGTGAGGCCCCTCAGGAGAAATCAAAGAACTTTCTCCTCAGGAGCCTACTCCCTACCAACCAGCAGGGAAATGTCTGCGAGGCTGGCTGGGGTCCAGGGGCACACTAAAGAAAATGGTTCGGAGCCAAAGGCATCTATGGGGCATTGTACACAAGGCTCATCCCCTCCTCCTACCTCCTTTGACTTTCTGTACAAGATGGATGGATGACAGGCAGGTAGGTAGATAGCTGATAGGTAGGTAGATGGTGTTTATATAGTGTCTTGCAGTTTTCAGAGCCTTTCAATGTGCCTGTGCCTTATCTTAGTGGAGCCACTGCTCCCTCTCCTAATTCTCTCCCTGTCTCCCCACCTTCCTGCCTCCGAGGCTGGCAGGAAGTGGAGGGATCTGGCCATGATGTCAGGAGGGCAGGGGGTGGTGCCGTGGGGCATCTTGTCTCAGCCTTGGCACTCTCCTGGGCCTCTGCACTAGCTCCCAGCAATCTCGGGGTACAAAGCCAAGCCACTAGGGATTTCTTTGTGCCTCCCCATGGGGCTGGAGCCAAGACTGGGTTTCAGGGCTACTGGCTGTGGTGATGGGGAGGACCAGGGTTTGGCGGACATTGTTGAAGCACTTCTGTTAGGAAGGTCAATTGGCCATGAAGCGAGGATGCCCCCAGAAGGACTTTGCAGGGGGTTAAAGAATCCTCTCTGTGAGGGATAGGGATAAGGGAGATTTCTAGAAATCTAGCCGAATTTCTCCCAAAGTCTCTCTTCCCAAACCCACCTCTTCTTGGGTTGGCCCGCTCAGCCTCTCTCCTCTATTCTCTCGGCCCCTGTGTCTCTTTTTAAAACTTCCCAGCCTGGAAAGCACGAGTTCCTGAGATCTGCAAGTCTACTTTTACGTAGACTAGGCTTCCTGTTGATCCCCAAAATTGCTCTTAAAATGCACAACCAGGAATCAGAATTTTAGAAATGCCTACGTTCTATCTTATGTACGAGAAGCCGAGGACGAGGAAGGTGAAGTGGCTTGCCAAGGTCACACGTACTACTAACTAACTCCTGTTGCATTTTATGGGGATGAGGGCTGTCCTCCACATTCAGAACCCGAGACTCACCTTCCAGGCATGAGAGGTGGGGTCACATACTTTATTTTACTTTCATGGGCATTCGATCTCGAGTCTTTTCTGGCTGTGGTCTGGGAGCATAGCTGAGACACTGCTCAGAAACAAAGCCCCAGTCGCCAACAGTCAGTCATAGCAAGAGCTGGGGGATTCCCACTGCCACCCGGGGCCGGCTCAGAGCTCCACCCAGGGGCGGGGCTGCGGGAGGCTCCACCCACCGACTTGCCTAGCCCGTCCTGCAGCTCCGTTTTTCCCACAGAGGCAGAGAGCTGCTCCATCAGAGAGCAGCCGTGCGCTGGAAACCAAGTGGTTAGGGCTGAGGCTGGGGAGAACCTCGGGGCCCCAGACGACCATGCTCTGCCTGAAAGCCCGGCCCGGAGGCCCGAAGCTCCTGTCCTAACGCAGCGCTGGCAAATCAATGCCCGGTAAGGAAACTAACTGCTGGGAGGGCGGACGGGGAAGGAGATCCGAATCCAAGCCGTGCAGGGGCTGAGGGAGGCGGGCAGGGCCTGGCATTTGCTGAGCACCTACTTGGTATCAGGGTACTATCCAGTCCAGAAAAAGAAGGCGCTATCAGACACCTAGGTGACCCTGAAGTCCAGTGTCTGACCCTGTCGTTCCCAAGAGTGCCAAAATGAGTACTCTCAAAATGCCGCTCCAGACAGCTCAGCCCGTGGGCGGCAGCGTGGCGGTGTACTAGGAAGAGCTTGGGTCCTCAGAGGCATGGTGGGATCACTGAGGTCCCCATGGAAGACATGGACGGGAGAGGAGAATGCAAACTAATGTTTACTGAGCATTTTCTATTCCCGTTTGTCTGTCGGGTGGGAAAGCCGAGGCTCTGAGGGGTTAAGTGACTCAGGTGCGTCTGGATCCAAAGTCCCAGCTCTCTTCTGGTGATGCCACATTCATAGGAGGAGACGTTAAGCCTTCAGAAAACTGAATGAAGGGATGAAAGGCATGGCAGTCACTCTGTGGACCCTCTTAGACCTGATGCCGGAGACAGGAGGATGGACAGGGCCGGGGATAGATGGACTAAAGGGAAAAGGTTTGAATATGACCCCTGGTGGACTGATAATGTTTTCTCTATAGCTGGTATTTTCAATGGACGAGAAGGAAAGGGCAGAGGTGGAGGAACATGATAGAGCACAGAATTATAGGCGCTCAGGTATGCTTTGTAACAGTAAAGAAATTCGGAAATAACTTAGTATCCATAAATAGGACATGCACTATGTAAATGCTGGTACGTGGATCTTGTGAAATACCTTGTAGCCATTAGCAAGAATGAAGCAGGTCTATGGGAACTGACAGGGGACAGTGTCTGACGTCAGGAAGGAGCATGTGTCGTGGTGCCTGGGTCAGCCCGTCGGGGTTTGCTTCCGCCCCTCACCTCCTGTGCAACCGAGGGACTGTTTCTTACCCTCTCTAAGTTTTTTCACTTGTAAAATGAAGAGCACGGCAGTAACTACTAAGCGAGCATCAAAGTGTTTTTAAAATGTTTGCTATTGTTATTAAGCGCAAAAAAGTAAATAGCATGCTATCACCCCACTTTCCCTTTTTAACGTCTTCTTCTTGCAAAGATATACGTGTATATAAATACCTATGTGTATGCAAAATAAAACAGCTGTTAATAGTGGTTATCTTGGAGGTAAGAGGCTAGAGAGAAGTGACGGAGGGACTTACGCTTTCTAAGACTATTTTTTAGAGAAGTTCTAGGTTCACTGCAATATTGAGCCCCCCACACGAGCCCAGCATTCCTCACTCTCAGCATCTGTTGAGTCGATGAACTGATGCTGATACCGCATTGAGACTTACGCTTGTAACTTTATACAGCTCTCTCTTGTTTTCATGTCCACAACGAGCACGTACTTTTGTAAATAAAATAATATTAGTTAACTAATAGCTGAATCGCATCCTGAGTCCCAGAATGGCTTGATTCCAGAAGGTGGCCTGGTCACGCAGGTGACCACAGAGAAAGATGGTCCACCCTGGGCCTGCCGGAGGATGGGGCCTCAGCCCCACCTAAGAACCCCCGCTTTGCTGTCACCAGCATGACCATGACAGGTCACAGGCTTGCCTGCTGCTCTCTCAGAGGGACGTCTGACAGCAGCTCCCCAAGCGGAGGCAGCCAGGCCCCCGGGGCCATGCCTACCCTGAGAGTCCTCACCACACACCATGCTCATCCACACCAGTCGAATGGCTTCAGAGCACCGGGGAGCGGGTCGGGAGTCAGGGGAGCAGCCAGTGTCCTTGACAAAGTTGGGAAGCCCCGGGCAGTGAGGCTGCCAGCCCTGGACTCAGACTCTTCTCCTACACTCACTAGCATGGCAGCCTTTCCAGAAGCTTCTGCTTCCTCGTCGCCACACAGGCCCACCTCGGCCCCAGACCACCTCAATAAAGCCAGTAGCTCAGTAAAGTGAGTCGCAATCTTTTTACCGGTGGAGGGTCTTGCCTGCAATTTGTAAAAAGTGCAACATCTATGAAATACAATAGAACGAGGCACGTAAGACGAGGTCCCCCTGCCCTGGGAGTAACCCGGCCACCTCCCAAGGCCATCGCGAGGATCCGTGGGAAAGTAACTAACTCATTCCCTGCATGTGGAAGGATTCGGGGGAAGTTTCGTTTTCTGTCTGGGGGACCTGCTTCACGGGCCTAGACCCTCAAATGGATAAGGGGACGTCTGGCATAGTCTGTGCGAGTGTATAGTTGAGGGGGGTCCTTCCTGGCTATGTCAGGGCGAGGACAGGGTGGCCCAGCGGCGTTTCTGGGGCTGGTGAGCCACTCTCTGATCAAGGTCTCAGCCTCTGGTTGGTTGGATTTAACATGTGATCGTCCGAAATGAAGCCATTCTGGGTGGCATGCAGGGAAGAGGTGTGGGAAGAGGCTGCTCCCCAAACGTAGAGAAAGCTACAGCCAACGGCCCACCGGACCCAGAAGCTGGGCCGAAAGGAGGGTGCTCTGCCCCCAACCAACCCCGTCTGTTTCCCCAGGTGATTCCTGCTTCGGCCTCTGTCTGCACAAGCGGCTCCTCAACATGAGATACAGTCTCCACTTGACCTTCATGTGTCTGAGTCTCTTCACGGGAAGGTGAGCTATGCTCCCCCACAGTGGCCTCGGGCCGAACTGCTCTGTGCACGTGCATGGGGTGGGAGGGGTGGCCGCGCCTCCTGCTTACCTGTGGCAAGACGAAACCTGGTCCACTCACCTCCCTGACTCTCCAGGGCGATGCGGCTTTCTGCCGCTTACTCTCCCTGGAGGACTCGAGCTTCCAAAACGTTCCTAAGTGGACACACCCCTTACGTTTCCTAGGAAGACACTTGGAGGGCTCCCTAGTCACCACAACGTGGCAAATGGGTAATAAAATGGAGTGGGAGAGGGACACACTAGTTCAGCAGCTGAAAAGCAGAGATTTCTCTTCGGGAAAGTCACGCTGGCATAACCGCATCCACGCAAACACAAGCCCGAGTTCATGCGCGCGCGTTTGTTCGCACATAAACCAGCGCATGCTCCGAGCCCTGTTTTCTTTTCCAGGATGTGCATCCAGGGGAATCGGTTCAACGCGGAGGTCAGCAGAAGTGACAAGCTCTCCCTGCCCGGCTTTGAGAACCTCACTGTAGGATATAACAAATTTCTCAGGCCCAATTTTGGCGGTAGGTCACCCTTTTTATCCAGGACGTCAATTCAAAGAGATGGGAGCCGAGGAGGGTTTCAGGAGGTTTGAGCTGACTCCACTTTCTGACCTGCAGCCTGTTGAGGGTGGGCAATGATGGATGAGGACAGCCGCCAATGATTTCTCATGCTGCCTTGGAGAACGCACCTTGCCTCTCCACCTGCAGGATAAACACTCCTCCCCACTGAGGTCCCTAGAGCCTCCTGACTACCTCTCACAAGCTGCCTTCCTTCTGCCCCCACTTCCAGTGTCCTTACTCAAGGAACTCCCCAGAACTATTCCACCTGATCTTCCTGCCTTCACATGCCCCCTCAAGGCTAAGCTAACCTCCACTCTACCACCTGGATGACCTACCTGCCTGGGTCCTGTGCCTGCCCAGGATACCTGCCTGCATTCCAGCATCGTCAGCGTAGAGTCCAGAGCCCTTTACCTGGCGCGCGGGGTCCTTCCCAGCCCAGCCTCTGTCCGTCTGCCAGTCTCGCCTCCCCACCTCCTCCCCCCGTGCCCTTCCATGAGTGTGCCCCAAATGCTCCCTGACTTCCTTGGCCTCCCTGGCCCCCATGCCTTTGCCGAGGTTGTTTATCTGCCAAGAAACGCTTCTTCCATCTTGACTCCCTGGTGAAATGCCAATTTTCCTTCGTGTTTCAGATCAAAGGCTTCCTCCTCTGAGAAGCCTTCCTTGATTCCCCCAGGCCCCATCCCCTTTCTTCGCACTTTATTTTGAACAAACCTCCAAATCACAGCCGTTACCTGCTGATACTGTCACTGTCACTGGTTTTACGTCTGTGTCAGCTCTAGGCTACAGCAACTGGGGGGCGGAGGGGGAGTCTTGCTTCATTTACCTTACTAACCCTGGCAGCAGCTCATATAGGAAATTGTCAATTAATATATGTTGAAAGAATGAGGCAAGAAGTAAGAGAAGAGGCCAAACACACACCTCTACACAGGATCCCGGTCTCTGTAAAATGCAAGGCTGAACCAACGTGGTCTCCAGTGTCTCTTTACTTAGAGCAGCAAGTTCAAGCCTTGGACTTGAACGAACCTGAGTTCGTGTCCCGGCTCTGCTGCTGGACAAGCACCTTAGCTTCCAGAGTCCCGATTTTCCTGTCAGGAACGGGGACGTGTCACTCACCTCTCAGGGAGGACAGAATGAGGTGGAGTGTGTGAATACGAGGCACGGTACCTGCCAGATCACCGGGGGACGGTCTGTCTTAACACCTCTCTCTTCCTGTTCTCTTCCCTTCGGGTGACAAAATTCTCTGGTCAGACCAAGAATTAGGGGGTTAGTCTAGGTGCTCTGAGGAGCAGACACTGAGAGGGTACTGTCGGTGCAAGACATTTATGTGGGCAATACCCGAGGGAAGCTAGAGAGCTGTCGGACTGCAATGCAAATCTGAGCCCAGGGCAAGGAGCGAGGGAGAGGAAGAAGGTGGGGCGGAGGTGTCTGAACTGCAGTTCTTAGTGTGTCCGCAGAGGCTGCTGGGGAGTCCTTGAGCCCAAGCTCCCGTCAGAGGAGGTTCCCACCCCTGTGCCTCCCAGGACAGGTCTGCCACAAGTGTCCCTGTTGTGCTCCGTCGCTGGTGGGGTATGGGCCAGGGGAAGGGTGGCCTCAGAGCAAATGCGGTCATAGATTTCAGAGCCCAGCAGCTGGGGCTGTCGGTGAATTACACCCACCCCCATCTCCACCCCCAGTGAGAAATCTGGGCTGTATGTTCATAGCCACATGACCAGGATCTGGGTCCTTATGTTCAGGAGGCTTCAACCCGCCCTGGTTTTCCTAGGCCCAGCTTCACGCTAACGACAAGGACGTGAGTCTGGACTCCTGTGAGGCCCACCTGTCAATTTCTCGGTCTCTCAAACCCCACTTAAGCCCACACATTGCCCTTCTTGCTGCCTGCTCACTTCTCAACAAGACATAGGGTCCTTGGGCAAGGCGCTCATTCCGAACCTAGGGTGAACCCAAGGGGGTGTGGGCCCCAGAGCCTACTAGGGTGAAAATAGGGCAAAGGGCCCTCCGTCAAAAAGCACATCCCCACTCCCATTTTTGTGCCTTTTGGCACTTTGCCTCCTAAAGGAGCCTCCATTCACGTGGCAGCCTGGAGGCCCATGGAGGGGCCATTATCCTCTGTGATGTCTGTCCACCCAGATCCTAGAACCCCGAGGCCCTTAAGGGACAAAACCGTCACGGGATTTTTCAGGGACTGAGATAGAGCACAGGTTTGCAAGCAAACCCTAGTGAACACTGCTGAGGAGCTGGCCTTGACCCCTTTCCTACAAGGCCCGGACTACACTGCCTGGAAACAAACTAAACAGAAAACACAGCGGGGCTAGAACTCATGTGTTTTCCGTTCTCCACACGCCTCGGGGAGGGCAGCTAGCCCTGACCCACTGCCCACTGGCTTCCAGGCACTTAAAACAGATCTTGGACCAACCCTTGCTGGTAGGCACTACTAGTTCTGTTTTGCAGGTGAGAAACTGTAGCACAGAATGGTTTAGCAATTTGCTCAAGGTCACACAGCTATGGCTGTGTCACACAGAAGTGGCTGGCATGGGATCCAAACACTACGACTCTCAGCTTCTCTTCTCGATGCTGCTCCATGCTGCCTAGAGGGGCAGAAAGCCACTTAGCACCACACTCCTCCAGCACCTTCCAGAGTCTGCCTTCAAAGTTCTTTTTTCCTACCAAGTATTACCAACGATTATTAACGTAATTATTTTTTAACTACATCGACTCTAAAACTCCATTTCCAAATTCCCACCTATAGTCTATGGCTTGGTTTCCTTCCCACCAATGAGATGTTTTTAAGCTTCCTTCGAATTCTGCTTCTCCTCATTACTGCACTGTCACGGGTCCCCGGAGGCACTCCCATTATTCCTCACAAGTGGATGCTATTGCGTCTATTAACCTGGTGAGTGAAGTTTCCTTTTCCAGAATGAGCTAGGATTACAGAAGAGAGGGGGAAGGGAAGGGAAGGCCGTTCACTGAGCGCCTGTTATCTCGTGTGGGACACCATGCTGGGAGCTGGTACAGATAACGATTTCTGAGCACTTGCCGAATGCCCAGCTGGGCAAGCACTTTGCGTATGGCCCCTCTCGCTGCCCCCTGCAAAGGTGCCATCACAGGCCTAGCCCGTTTGACCCTCCCCGTGACCCTATGATGTCATCGGCATTACCCCTACTTACAGGTGAGAAACTGCCGTTCTGACAGGTTTGGTAACTTTCCAGGTCACCAGGCTGATGCTGGGCTCACATCTTTCTCATTCCTGGGCTTTCTCTCCACATCTCCGGTCCACAGAGGAGGGAACTTCTCCGACCTGGTGTCCCCGGACAGTGGCTCCGAGGCCTCGGTCTCAAGGGCTAAGACCGGCACTCTCAGGAGTTTGGCCCGTCTGCCGAATCTCCATGACCGAGGCCTGACACCTGTACACATGACCAAGAGGGGAAGGTTCTGGAATTCTGAATAGTTTAAGGTTCCTGAAAGGTAAAGGAAGTGGAAAGTGTCAGGAGGCAAGTGAGCTCAACCTTACGCGTTCACAAATGCCATCTTGTGGTAAATTTTCTTCACTGAGGGGAAAAAATGATATCTATACATGAATTCTCAAATCTCTATTACATTTCTAAATAATCAGTCCCTCGCAAGCACCATAGGAAAAATCCTCCAAGTGCGAAGTAACAAACAACGTGCTTTAAAATATGCACTAATGAACATAGTGGGTCTCACATATTAAGCCGACTCTATATTTGTGCATTTTTTTTTCATACAAAAGGAAGACACACCCTATACAGTGGTTCTTCCTGATAGGGGCAGGATGTCAAACTTGGACCATACCTACTTCTAAAGCACATAAAATTTTCCAGTAGGCAAGCGCTAACTTCTGCAATTTTCTAATCTTTGAAAACGTCTGCTGGTGTTGTGTTAGGATACCTTCTGTCGGTGTTTCTGTGTAAGTCCTTCTGGTTTCTTTTTCAATCCTAGGGGAACCCGTGCAGATAGCTCTGACTCTGGACATTGCTAGTATTTCTAGCATTTCAGAGAGTAACATGGTAAGTGCGGCCCCTCTTCTCAGGATTCATGGGGATACACTTTCTAGCTACATGAAAACAGAACAGAGACTTACAGCACTTCTGCACTTGGAATGGCAGCAGCTGGGGACCTTAGCCCAAACCCAAGACAATGGAAGGTTCTCGTAAAACATCTTCTGAGTATCAGGAGGAAAATGGACTCGAAGTCCAGGAAGGGAGGAACCAGGGAGCGGAGCGGGTACATTTGGTGAGGGATGAAAATTACAGGAAAGCATGAAAGTATATATAGTGGGAAAGCCTGACATGGCTCCTCACAGAGCCGGAGATAAGCTGATGAAAACTGACAATCGTTGAACTGCTTTCGACCACCCTCTCACTTAAGAGGACACATTACAGACAGGTTGACACGAAAGGCAGTTTGCCAGGAGGGCCTACTGAGCATTCAGGGTAAATCCCAGACGACCAAAGCGCTTAGCTCGCCCAAACCTTCACCGCTTTGGCGAGGCCTCTGTGATCGAGGGCGAGGAAGTTAGGGCACTGCGCATGCTCGCGCGGGGCTCCCTTGGGCAGCGAGAGTTATTATCTAGAAGGAATCAGGTGCTTCGTTGTCCTATGGCTAAGCCCCGCCACCAGGTGTCTGCTAAGGTATAGTCTGTGCTCTTGACCTAAGAGGAGGTGGGGCAAAGACTTGACCCCTTCCGACCTCGGAACATCTCTCCGCATCCCTGTCCACTCCCTGCACCGCCCGCTCAGGACTACACAGCCACCATATACCTCAGACAGCGCTGGACCGACCCGCGGCTGGTGTTCGAAGGGAACGAGAGCGTCACCCTGGACGCCCGCCTGGTGGAGTTCCTCTGGGTGCCAGACACTTACATCGTGGAGTCCAAGAAGTCCTTCCTCCATGAAGTCACTGTGGGAAACAGGCTCATCCGCCTCTTCTCCAATGGTACAGTCCTGTATGCTCTCAGGTAATCGGGCACCTGCGACCTCGGAAAAGGCATAGATACAGCTTGAGTAGCTTTAACCAGCACGCAAAGGACCGTGCTGCGGTCCCACCCTGCTCGTGCTCCTGCCTTCTTAGATCCTTGTCCCCAATACAAAAGGGCCCTCTTTCCGTTCAGTCTGGTTCAACGAGCATCTACTGAGCGACTGCTCTGTGCCAGGCCCCGTGATGGACACTGAGGATACAGAGCGGATAGACATTGTCCTGACACAGACACCTGAGCAACGGCAGTGCGGGGTGCTGGCGGCCCGAGTTAGGGAGTAAGTTAGTGGTTTGGGGGGACGTTAGAGGATGCTTTCCCAGGCCTCTGAGCTGAGTCTCAAAGAGTAAAGGAAGTTAGCAAGGGAAGATGTCATGGAGACAGTGAGAACACACAGGGAGGTCCATTCAAGGGCCTTTCCTCCCGTGGGGCTCGGTTGAGCTGGGGTGGCTCCAGAATGCATCTCTACCTGTCCGAGTAGTTTTTGTACAGAGACTCAGAGTGCAGTGCTCTAAGGCCTCTGCTACCTGCAGCCATGGGCTTCCCCTTTGGCCCCTTGTCCAAATCCCAGAGGCCAAAAATTCCTCCCACCCAACTGTTCGTCGAGTTGCTGATTGGCTGGAACAGGAAAGGCGCTCCCTAGCGCTGCATGAGGCAGCCCACAGGGGAGACTCAACGCGGCCTGTGCAAGGGGTGTGCGGGGACTGTGCGAACCGAATGCTCCTTAGGGAGAAGGCCAGGAACCAAACGTTCATGGGGCTCACCTTTAATCCCAAGTAAGAGGCTAAGTTATAAAACAAAGACTGGGCTGACCGATACACTGAGTTTCCGGATTATTCATTTGGCACTCTTCAGCTGCCCTGAATTTTGCAAAGACCAGCCAAACCCCAGCTCCTCTTTCAAGAAGCCTAACTAGACTTCTCCCTTGAACCCAACTCCAATCAACATTCATGTCCTCCTTCCCCATTTCCCATAGCATGTGTGCATGCATGTGCGTATACATACATGCGTGCCTTTCTGTATTATGGCACATAACACCATCTGTCATGTTCAAGGATTACAAAAATGGATGATGGTTAATAGCCTGGTGCTAGAGTCAGACAGATTTGGGGGCCAGTCCCTGCTCTGTGACCTTAGGCGAGATACTCGACTCTCTGAGCCTCAGTTTCCTCAACGGCAAAAGGAGAATAATATTTCTACCTCATAAAGCTGTTCCAGAAATTCAAAAAGATGATGCACGCAAAGCACTGAGCCCAGGGACCGGCTTGTGGTAAATGGCGGCTCTTGTTTTGGTCTCCCTCAGAGGAGTGTGAGTTTCCTGTAGGTGGCACCATGCCATAATCATTTCCACTTTCCCCAAGTACCCAGCACAGTGCTTAATAAATAAAAGTGCTTAATAAAAATGTGTGACATGAAGGAAAAGGAAGATAAAGATCTGCTAATTGAAATCTCCACTGTCAGGGCTTAACTGATGTTTAATCAAATGTCTCTGGGTTTGGTCCTTGAGAGCCACAGTGCCTAGTGCCCTCCGATAGCTTCCGCTTCCTCTGCAAGCTGACTCTCCTCCAGGAGGCAGGGACCCGAGCCCCAGCCCAGCTCTGTCACGAAGAGCTGTGGGAGCCTTAAGTGAGCCCCTAAGTCTGTTGTCAAATGGTGAGAATAGTGACAGTCATCTTCGTTCTAGCTCCTCACCGTTTGTCATGAAGATTAAACTTAAAAACTGGATGCAAACGCATCTCACACAAGCCAATGAGTGATTCCGTTCAGTGATATTGGTGTTTGCCTCTCAGTGACCAACATTCAAACCTCCTCCATCTGGACTCCAGCTTTAATGGAGTCTCACAGGGGTTGCTCAGCGCAGAAAACCTCAGGAATGCTTTGAATGCAGGCTCCAAGCCACACATTCACTGTAAGAGTCAAGGCGAAAGTCCTCCTGGAGTGGCCCTTACCAGGGAACATGTACTTTCTATAAGCATCCTCATAACACTCTTTTTGAATCTATTTTTCCTTTCTTAGAATCACGACCACTATTGCATGTAACATGGATCTATCTAAATACCCCATGGACACACAGACATGCCAGTTGCAGCTGGAAAGCTGTGAGTATATATCCTGCGGGCCCCTGAGCTGATTTTCCTGAGTGACTTAGATCTGTGTATTCATGAAGAGTGTCCTACACCTAGTGGCCTTTCTTTTCTCGATGTTGACTGTAACAGATTCGGCCCTTCTAAATGTATGTGTAGAAAAATTTAGAGACCGTTCAAAGGCGAACCTTCCAAAATTTCATCTTTCAGGGAAGACCATTGTGCACTAGCACCAAGTATTTCCACCTTGGACGAGGCGGCCAAGGAAATGGGGGTCTTTTAGGACTAAGAGTTGGACTCAGGATCCGCTAAGGCTTGGAAGCTGGAAAGAACACAGCAGAGAACAGAAATGGCAACTATACAAAGCAATCATTGCCATTCACCGAACAATTGTTTCCAACTTCTACAAGGGATTGTTAGATACATATATAAAGCTTAACACAGTGTTGCCAGTAAGTGTGCATCTAAACTGCAATCTGGGATTCGCTTATGAAGAATGAGCATTTCCTCTAAGCTGATATCTGTCAAATGGCGCTGCTGAGTAATAGCCATTGTTCCTTAGTAAGTGATTCTGAAATGCCCACCAAACTTGGGGAAGTGGTACCTGTGATAGGTGTCCTAGGAAAACAGTGCCACCGAAAGGAGTCATTAAGGAATCAAGGCACAGCTCATACAAGGAGGAAAAACTAGATCCAAGCGCTGGAGACCAGTGAGCACCTCTTACATGAGGACAGACGTGGCCAGCCATTTAAGAAGCGTGACCCTTACAAGGCAGTGGTCATTTCTCGGAGGCAGGCGTTTAATTAAAGACTCAGGCAGATTAATTACCTTATTGATTAAACACATGCAAAACCTTCTTGAAGCAATACAGCTATTTGGGGGCAGAATGAAACTTGAGGTTAGCAAGACAAGGACTCATTTTGAGCCCCACGTGGCAAAAGTGATTGCCCTCCACGTGTGGCTGTTCTCATCTAAGTTCCAGGGATGAGATTCTCCTGCAAACTTCAGCACTCTGCTTGCACAAATACCATCCCCAACGAGCAGAGGAAGCATTCACTGGATGTTGATTAGCACTTATTTGGGTATGGAAACCTCACCAAGAGTTTTTTTCCTGAATGCCATCCCTAAAAAAGAATTGATGCCATCCCACAAAGCAAACTGTCCAAATAGGGGCTTGTATGACTCACTTAGATACTTTTATATCTTTGGCATCCTCAGTCTATTTGGACAGCAAACTTCCGTACATTTTGGGGTGCTTCTAAGGGAAAGCCCACAGGTCGTTTTTGCCCAGATGTCCTCTCAGAAGAGCTCATGACTTCTTCTCCACCCTCTGAAGGGAGATAACTGCTGCTAAGCAGTGGATACCTTCAAATAAGATGTCCTAAAACCTTGGTCCCAACACTGACACCTGTGCCCAGTCTCCTGGGAAAATGAAGGCAGTACAGATGCTTAAGATCACAGGAACGGCTCCACTGGGCTTTTCCCGTCACCAGCTGTGTGACTTCTACTGAGTAGGACTAATTTCCCTGGGCCTGTTTCTCATCAGTAAAGTAGGAAAAGTAATAATATCTGACTCAAAGAGTTATTTTTTTTTCTTAGCATCCTTATTGAGGCAAATTTACATACCATAACATTCACCCATGTGAAGTGTACAGTTCAAAGATTTTTTAGTAAGTTTTCTGAGTTGTACAACCGCGGCCACAAAGTTAAAACATTTGCATCTCGTTTAAGAGACCCCCCCATGCCCGTTTACCATCACCCCCTTTGCCCCCACCAGCCCCCAGGCAACCGCTAATCTGCTTTCCATCTCTGTGGATTTGCCTTTTCTGGATATTTCGTATAAATGGGATCAATGCAACATGTGGTCTTTTGCATCTGGCTTTTTTCACTTAGCGTAATGTTTCTGAAGCCCATGTACCTCAGAAACATTGGAGCATGTACCGGTACTTCACTGCTTTTGATTGCTTTGCTCCTGGTTATTCCGTACACAAGAACACAAGTACAAGCACCTCCGGCTCGCTTTCACCTCTTAGCTATGATGAGCGATGCCGCTGTGAACCTTCGTGTACAAGTCTTTTGCAGATGTGATTTGATTTCTCTTGGGCAGATGGAATGCTGGGTCAAATAGTAAAATTTATACATACATATATATATGTACATACATATACACATATATACACATATATATGCACATATATATATACACACATACATACACACACATACTATATATTACATATATATATTTCAACTGTAGGATCTATCCCAATTTCAGAAAATATTTTTAAAAAGTAAAAAAAATGAAGAAAAAAAAAAGAAATGTGTACCCTGCAAGGGTGTGAGAACATTAGAGACATAATATGTAAAGGACTTAACAGAAATGTTTAATAAAAGGCAGCAATTATGATTATCAACTATATTAGCAAAACTGCGTTGAGATTTTATCAAACACCTATGTTCATCGACATCAATAAAGTGGCTGGCGGTAGGGTTTTTGGTTTTGTCTTTGTATTTATGCCAATATGGAAATACGGACAGGCTGACCGTAAGGTCTCCGAGGACACTGTCAGACTGTCCCGAAAGGCAGGATCGAGCTGAGACCCTTGTGTATTCACACATATGCGTTCGATATATATTCGAATAATGAGAGAGGCCACTTCCAGAGGCTGATCATCTACCGGGTCTACACAATGCTTTGCATCGAACCAGTTCTCATTCGAAGGCAAATGGCCCCAGCAGGTCATCCTGTTCTGAGCGGGCACCGCAGTGACACCTGACAAAGCACGCCGGGTTCTGCATGGGATCACCCCTGGACTCAACGCCGTCGAAACAGCGCTCCCGCGGTCTCTCTCCATCGCGTGGCACGTTCCAGACCAGTTCCGTCTGCCACCTTCTCGCACTGAGCAGGGCTCTGTCTTCCTTGCCAGGGGGCTACGACGGAAACGACGTGGAGTTCAGCTGGCTGAGAGGCAACGACTCTGTGCGTGGGCTGGAAAACCTGCGGCTTGCTCAGTACACCATACAGCGGTACTTCACCTTGGTCACCAGATCGCAGCAGGAAACAGGTAACTCATGGGACGAGCTAGATAACAGCTAAAGAACCGAGCTGCATTCTAAGTCAGAAATATCATCATCTGTTCTTCGCTTTATCCCTTTGGGCCCAGGAACCCGTTTGCAGTGTGGCGGGGCCGTAGGGTTTGGGCTTGGCGCATTTACCTGCTCCACACCCATACTGTAGCGGGCCCCAAGGGGCTCACAGTCTAGTGAGCTAGATGTCAAGGAAACCAGAAGTTATAATGCTGCAGGAATATGATGATTAAGAAAGGCACACACACACACACCAAAAAGAGGCACAAAAAGAGGATCATGTGTGGGGTTGGGGTGTCAGCACCCCTGTAAATCCCACTCTTACACAATAGCATTTTCTTTCGGTGAAACTATAGTGACAGGTCACGATCAACCAGGTTTTGGTGAGTAACAGATGTCTTAACGTGAATATAGCTAAATGAAACGTCTCACAGGGAAACCACTCTTTTGCGTGAGCAGACGGGACCTTCTGTCTCTCGTTTACCCTTATCAGGAAATTATACACGACTGATCTTGCAGTTTGAGCTTCGGAGGAATGTCCTGTATTTCATTTTGGAAACCTACGTTCCTTCCACCTTCCTGGTGGTGTTGTCCTGGGTTTCGTTTTGGATCTCTCTCGATTCAGTTCCTGCAAGAACCTGCATCGGTAAGTAGTGACAACAGGAGATTTCTAAGAACTGGGTTGTGAGGTCCTTTTTCTTTCTTTCCTTCTACCATTGTTTTTATTGATATTCCCAGGGCAGTTCCAGGAGTTGGTTTCTTGAGAGGTTCTTTTATGCGGAGAGAGACAGACAGACAGACAGACAGACAGAGACTATGCTAACACTAGAGCATTTTTATGCCCATGTTACAGTGACAGATAAGGAAGAATTGTGACTGGATGGTCTATTGTCAGTTTTTTTGCCTGCCAAACAGCCCCTTCCAATAAAAAGCCAGAAGGCAAAACATTTAGAAAACTGTGTGATTCATATCTGTAAAAAATGGATAAATCAACCCTGTTCCAGGAGGCCGCAGAGTTTTCAAAACGAGCTATGTTCCATTTCTGAGTCCTGTCCCCACCTTGCCAAGCCTCGAACGGAGACAGTCTGCCAGGTAATGGTGGAAGGTTCACCGGCCACTGATATGGGAACATCGCCAACCTGTTTTCCCAGGAGTGACCACAGTGTTGTCTATGACTACGCTGATGATTGGGTCCCGCACTTCTCTTCCCAACACCAACTGCTTCATAAAGGCCATCGATGTGTACCTGGGAATCTGCTTCAGCTTCGTGTTTGGGGCCCTGCTGGAATACGCGGTTGCCCACTACAGCTCCTTACAGCAGATGGCAGCCAAAGACAGGGTAAGACTTCTGAGGGCCCTGCGTGTGATCCATCACCCGGGCCATGTGCTGGTCTGTAGAGATGACTTGGACCTGGTTCCTGCCCCCCAGTGGTTTGCTTTGCTCCAATGATTCTCATCTTTGTTCAGGTGGCAGCACCTGGAAGTCATGACATCTTTTGAAAAAGACTGTTCCTTTTGCCAAATATGAGGAGATATTAATACATTGAATTTTCCAGTGGAAAATAACTATTTTATCTGTTATGCAACACAAATCACAGCCAGGAGAACAAGCATCCATGAAAAACCCAATATCAAACCAAACGTGATCAGCCGCTCACGAGTTTCAAATTAATCCATATTTACTATTTAATTATTTTGTGCATTCTTGTTTTCTTAAATTATACAAATAATGGTTTACTGAAAAATGTACGGAAAAATTAAGTTGTGGTAAATTTCATCATTAGCATATTTTTCTGCTGATGGAGAGACTGCCATTATATATTGAGCAGTGAAACACTATGGCCCAGCTCTCAGAATATAATAATGGTTATTATCTCCTGAGCAGTTACATATGCCAGACACAGTGACAAGCCCTTTGCAAATATTATATCATTTAAAATGCTCATAAAAAAACCCTGTAAGGCTATCTCCATGTTTATAGCTGTGGAACGGGAGGTACGGGAAGGGTAAATGAACTACGCCAAGGGACACAGGTAGCAAGAGGTAGACCTGGGATTTGAACCTAAATCAGCTTGACTCCAAAGCCTGACACTTATCTTTTATTCCCATTTGCGGTGGGCAATGGGCCATATTAATAACTCTTGCCCTCTATGAGGCTGTGGAACTCTGGGATACTTTGGAAGCCCAATTTGACAGACACTGGTGTAAGAAAGCTCATCCTAACAAGCAAAAAGATGATAGGGAACCAATGGAGAAGAGGTACACGCCTTCAGCAAGGTACCAGGACTACACAGGTTCTAATAGTGAGGAAATGAAGACTCAGAATAGCATAAGGACCCAGTTGCGTTTTCTGTTGTGTTTGACCACTGTGAACAATGCTTCACACAGTCACATCCCCCAAGTACCAAAGGTAAATGATCCTGTGTACCAGCCAAAGAAGAATATGGATTTCATTTATTTTATTCCCTGTAGGCTTCCTTAAGGGGACAATGGTTAATTACTATATATATCTGGATTTGGTAAACTGGCAAAAAGGGAATTGGAGAATTACTGAAATCCTTCACTGAAGGTACCAGAAAGCCCATATTTTGCCATGTGTATAATAACAGCTTCACTACAGAGTACTTGCTGGGTGCCAGACAACTGGTCAACAGCTCATTTAGTCTACCTGACAACCCATCCGATGGGTACCATTATCACCTTGATTTCACTGGTTAGGAATCTGCTTCTCAGAGAGACGCAGTAACTCATTCAAGACTCCACATCTAGTAGGTGGCCTGGCCAAGGATCCAAACTCTGCTCTCTGACTTCACTACACTCCCCGCACCTGATGTCGCCCCAGCCATGTTGGAGAATGGCAACTCCCTGGAATGTCAGGGAGCATCTCTATTTCTGTGTGGGTGGCAAAGACCTTAAGACGCTACTGATTCCTATTGTCTCTCATCATTGATTACTCCCTCTTCCCTGGAACAGAATGGAATTCATGAAACATCTACTAAAAGCTTTACATAATTTATGCCATTTAATCTTCCCATCGGTCTCATGGGATGGGTTGAATATTATCACCATTTTGCAGGCAAGGAAATCAAGTTTTAAAGGGATCGAGGTGACTAAAATTTCACAATAGTGAGAAAAAGAATGAGATTTGTGCTTAGCACACAGCTCTGCATATTTAGAGTGGACAATGGTTATGCTTCCCATTATACAGGCTAATGAACCAGGGGTCAGTACCCACAAGCAGGATAACAGGACTGCCAAGTCTGGTTTACCAGCTAATTTCCGATGCACTCAGTGCCACTCTCTATTAAACCAATTATTCAATACTTAGGGCTCAAAGTATATAAATACCCTCCTATTTATTTTGCTGAGTCAAGTCTTTCAAGCTAACCACATTGTTTATGAACTAGGGGATGCCAAAAGAAGTGGAAGAAGTCAATATCACTAACATCATCAACAGCTCCATCTCTAGCTTTAAACGGAAGATCAGCTTTGCCACCATTGAAATTTCTGGTGATAACGTTGACTACAGCAACCTGAGTATGAAAACCAGCGACAAGTTCAAGTTCGTCTTCCGAGATAAGATGGACAGGATTGTGGATTATTTCACAATTCAAAACCCCAGTAATGTTGATAGATATTCCAAACTGCTATTTCCTTTGATTTTTATGCTAGCCAATGTATTTTACTGGGCGTACTACATGTATTTTTAAGAGTATGTTGAAACGTTTGCATGCCACAGGTCTTCCACAGAACAAGGTAAAGATGTAAATGGTATTCTAAGCCAAGTGTGCACCCTAACCCAATGGTGCTACAAGAGACTAAAGTAACAATTTAGCATTTTTCCTCAAAGAATGGACCCCCCAACCATTATTTAAGCTGTGTAGAAGTCCTAGTATTACAGAGTCTTGCAATAGAAACATCAATCGATTCCTTTTTTTTTATTATTTTTACAAAAGACATCCCCAAGGAGCCTGATCACAAACCTATTCAGGATTGGCTGACTGCTCATTGGGTCCCTGGTCAGCATTTACCTCATCTAAAAACTGAGAAAGAGGCCATTACATGTATTGAGTGACCCTCACGTATCAGGGGCTGTTTCTAAATTAATCACAGATGCTATTTATTAAATCTCTGCAGGGCTTATAAAATGCATTGTTGCTTGTTTAGGGAGTAACATTTTCAAATTTTTGTTTTTGATTAAAATGAAATGTGGGCCTATGTCAATCCACCGAAAGTCAGTGTACTAACTCAATACCAAGATGAGTTTTTAATACAGTAGTTAATACCTTAACAAAATTGTTCCCCAAATTCCAGTAAATCCTACCATTGGAAAGTCAAATGTAAGTGAAGAGCAATTGAATAGATCAATAATCTGTTTGGACTCCCCAAACCATTAGGGCTCTGGGGCTTTAATTCCCCACTTGACATGTCTTATCGTTTAACTATTATACTCATACTGGTCCTAAACAATGCCCATATCAGGGCATGAAATGGAAGATTTTTTTTTCTTACTTATTCTACGAGTCTCAGAATGGACTGTTGCCAACAAGACTTGCAGCATTGAGTCCATTTCCATTTTCTACGCTTTCCCAGGAGCAGATCCCCTGCATCCTTCCAAGAGGAGCTTTTACTCCTATGCTCTAATGACCAAGAATGATGCTTAATCGATAATGAGCTGCATTTCCCAGGAACAAGTGGCTTAGCATTAGTGAGCTTGGCCGTGCTCATATCCCTGATCCTTCTAGCTGGACCGCTTTGAGTGGCTTATCCTGCACGAGCAGGAGAATGTTGGCCCTGTGTCCTGACCTCACTGAGTAACGATGGGACTTGTGGCAGGACCTATGTTCAAGTTGCAGGTGAGCTGTCTTTTCCAAGACGAGCCCTAAAATAAGGAGCACAAGTGTGCATCTCTCCCTGCTCCTTGGCCAAGCTCAGCCAACAGCACCATGAGTGGTGATGCATGAGTGTGCCGTGATAAAGGCTTCCAGCTCTGCTTCAGTCATTTAAAGAATCTTGCCATCTTTACTCTTTAGCTTCCTTTTCTAATAAGTGTATGTGTTTACCCTTCCTTTCAGAAATAAATCATGGCTTTGGAAGATCTTTCTTCTGTAACCCACTGTATCCCAGGCTCTCATTCTTTTTCCCATTTTGATAGGTCTCATAGTTCCATTTCTATTTTGATAACCTCAGCTTTTTAACAAAATGTTTCTAATTGGAATGGGGGGAGGATAAAAAGAGGTGGAATAGGGTTGTCTGGTTTGATCATATTTGTGATTTTAAAAAAGAGCTTAAAAGAAAATATCTTCTCTGAAACCCATTCGAGTATTACACAAAGAAAAATGTAAATATGTGAAACTGAAATAAATGTCATATTAGCCACCCGCCAAATGAAGTGGTCATCTAGAGAATGAGTATTGTAACATCCCATTTGGAAAAAGTAGACTTTATAGAACAAACTCAGTGGGCTCGCGTTCTATCGTCCTCATGTTCCCTCCACCCCAGATAGTGCGCGCGTGTGCACACACACACGCGCACACACACACGCGCACACGCACACACACACGCGCACACACACACGCGCGCACACACACACACGCACCTGCTATTTCCCACCAGGGAAGATAAACACTGGTGACACAGTCAATGTCCTTTGACGTCACTTCACTACAACACTTGCCTTGCAGTGAAGCACCTGGGCCTAGAAATACCGAAAGACCCAGTTCCCAGAAACGTCACAGATTCCCTTCCACACCTTCTTTATTGTTTCGCAGGTCTCTTTTGTTTTCGTTAAATGATATTTTTATAATTTGAGAATACATTTTGGAAAAAAAAAGTCTCAGATTTTGTATCATGCTGAAATTTACATAGGCTATGACATTGGAATTCTCAGTAAAAACTCCTAATATTCTATATCTGCCCCATGCATCCTACTTACCCATATCAGTCCCAGGCCCTGCTTTATTCAAACTGTTTATTTCTGGGGTGAAAACATTAAGACCATCTTTTTGAAACAAGAGGACTTTCCAAAGACGTGAAATAAGGAGGGTTGAAGGGAGTCTAAGTCATGGGAATATGATTTTTAATTACTTTGATATTAAGAATATCAATATTCTCAACAGAAGAAGTCATATATAAGTAGGAAGACATTCAACAAGAAGCATATGACAGAGGATTAATTTCAAATGAAAGGATAAATGGAGAAGTGAGCATAGCAGAAAAGAGCTAGCAATTCAAGTAGACCGCAAGATGCAAATGAGTAGGCAGCACAGGGGAATGTCACTAGGAGAAAAAGTACAGTACGGGCTTTCGGTGCCAGGCGAGTATAGTGACCGTCCGTAGTGAGGGAGACTCGGACAACCAGGATCCAGATGTGGTCCTTCTTCAGTGATGTAAATTACTCTTACGTGCTCAGAGCAGCTGTCTCAGCTGCTGGCCCATAATTAATTTTGATCAGTCCATAATACATTTACTGTAAAAGAGCCTTGCTCCTTAATATACATTTTAAAAATTGAGTCTTAACATTAAGACGGAGAATTATATCCCAGTACATAGTCAATGTAATTTGTGTGTTGTACCAATGAAACCTTTGAATACATGTTTTGTGTTTTTTCAATAATTAAAAGTATATAATACACATAATTTTAAACAGTTTTTGTAGAGAATTTAGATATGTATCGGACTGTAGTATATAGTAGCGTAGTGGTTGAAAAACGTTGTGTACAATTCTGGCCATCAGTGCTTTTAGAAGGATGTGCAGGAATGAGAAAAGAGTCCAAGAAAAATGACAAAAGTGATTAAAATCATGGAAAACAAGTCCAACAATAAGAAGTTTTAGTACCTTGAAAAGCAAGGCTAAATGATAATCACCGCCATTATTATGTTCAAGAAGGGTTTTCTACAAGGGACATGCTGTTCCACTATTCACTTGAATAGGTGAACTGAATTAAAGTAAACAGACATAAATGAACTTAAGAGAGTCTAATTGTTTCGACGGAATAAAATGTACAAGTTGAATAATGAAGTGCAGTTGAATAATGAAATCTCAGGTAAACGTCTAGTCTCCATCTGGAAATTTCCCATGAGAATACACGATCATCTCTGTCCTTTGATTTTGCCATCCACGTGCCTAAAAGCAGATGGCTCTGTTCTGCCTGGCAATCTTGGGAGCCTGTAGATGCAGAGAGATGCCTCTGGCTGAGAAAATTCAAGTGTCATACCAAGTATTGCTAACAAAGAATATATGCCTGAGAGTATTCCTGGTGGCCCATGAGGTTGAGTTCCAAAATTATGCTCTCTTTTTAGGATTGGAAGCGGAGTCACGTGACTCACAGCTTTCAGTGACTTGGATGTGAAATAGGCTTTGATCATCCAATCTCATGACTTATAATTGTGCCTTTCCAGAAATTAGAGAAGAAACGATCCCATTTGGGAAGCTGAAAAGGGGAACAGAACACAAAAAGTGAGTGAGCAGCTGCGTGTTGGTCCAAGGTCTCTAATCTCTGGGGACATCTACATCTACAGGCCGGTTAGATCTTCTCTAAGCCCAGACTACAGCCAGGACCTAAATGATCTTGGGATCACATGAGCCTACCCTACAGTCATAGCCTGCTTCCTATTCAAGTCAAGGTATGAATTTTATTAAAATCCTCGAAGAGTAGGATTTCATACTTTATCACCTGAATCTCCACTTTCATCTGGTACTACCTCCTCCTACCCAGTAAGGAAACTTGGTTAATATACGGTAGAAAAAAGTTAACATAATAGGCCTGAGACTGCTATCCCCGAAAATTCTGTTTGCAAGTTGGGCCTTGAATGACATATGAGAATTTGGATTTGGGGAGAGTTCTAATTGGTAAGAGTGGCTCACTGCGCCTAAACCGTTTGTACAAACCACGTGGTTTATGCTGAACACCTCTTTCTCCTCTGGGAGTCTGGAATTTTGGTTCATGCTAAGCAGAGGGTCCCTATGTGACTGGCCCCCAGGAAAAATCTCAGAAACTGAGTCTCTCATGAGCTTCCTGGTAGACGACATCCCACACGTGTTGTCACGATTCCGTGTTGGAGGAAGTAAGCACATCCCGGTGACTAGGTGAGGAGATTATTGCAAGCTCGTTTCTGGCTTCCTCTGGACTTTGCCCCATGTGCCTTTTCCCTTCGCTGACTGTACTTTGTGTCCTTTTCATTATTTATTTATTTATTTATTTATTTATTTATTTATTTTTAATTAATTATTTATGGTGACATTGGTTAACGAAATCCAATAAGTTTCAGCTATACACTTTAATAGTAAGGCATATATATTTACACTGTGTGTTCACCTCCCATAGTTAGATTTCTTTCTGTCACCACGTATTTGACCCCCTTTAATCCGTCTACCTCCCCCTGCCCCTATCCCCTACCCTCTGGTAACCACTAGACTATTGTCCATGTCCTTGAGTCTCTGTTTGTTTGTCCTGTTCATTTGCTGCCTTTAGGTTTATGTCTCATATATAAGTGATATCATGTGATTTTCAACTTTTTCTGTCTGGCTTATTTCGCTTAGCATGATTATCTCGAGGTCCATCCATGTTGTTGCAAATGGCAGTATTTCATCCCTTCTTATGGCTGAGTAATAGTCCATTGTATATATGCATCACAGCTTCTTTAGCCAATCATCTATCGTAGGACACTTCGGTTGCTTCCACGTCCTGGCCACTGTGAATAATGCTGCTATGAACATCGGTGTGCATAGATCTTTTCAAGTCTTTGGGGTAAATACCCAGTAGAGGGATTGCTGGATCATATGGTAGATCAATTCTTAGTTTTTTGAGGAAACTCCATACTGTTTTCCATAGTGGCTGTACCAATCTGCAGTCCCACCAGCATGTATGAGGGTTTCTTTTTCCTCCGTATCTTCTCCAACATTTGTTATTACTTGTCCTGTTGATTATAGCTATTCTAATAGGTATGAGATGGTATCTCATTGTGATTTTGATTTGCATTTCTCTAATAGCTAGCGATGTTGAACATCTTTTCATATATTTGTTGGCTATTTGTATGTCTTCTAGGCAGAAGTGTCTGTTCAGGTCCTCTGCCCATTTTTTGATTGGATCATTGTTTTTTTTGTTGTTATTAAGTTCTATGAGTTCTTTGTATATTTTGGATATTAGGCCCTTAGTGGAGACGTTGCTTGCAAATATATTTTCCCATTCGGATGGTTGTCTCTTTACCTTGTTGATGGTTTCTTTTACTGTGCAGAAGCTTTTTAGTTTAATGTAGTCCCATTCATTTATTTTTGTCTTTATTTCCCTCGCCTTTGAGGTCAAATTCATAAAATCCTCTTTAAGTCCAAGGTCCTTGAGTTTAGTTCCTATGTTTTCTTCTATTCATTTTATTGTTTCAGGTCTTATGCTTTGTTTCCTCTTGCTGTACTATGTCATAGCCGTGAGTACCTCTATATCCTGAGTCCCACAAGTCCTCCTAGAGGCTCTCTGAACCTGGGGGTGGTCTTGGGGATTTCTGACACACGTGCTTGGGAACAGTGGTTCCTACACCTGGCTAAGCAAGAGACTCAACAGTGGAGCTTTACGGACGATGAATTCCAGTCTCGCCTCAGACCTATGGACTCAGGATCTGTATTTTTCAAAGCTCTCCAGATGTTTTTGATGTGAAATAAGATGGGAAAACAAATGGCAGATGCCTTGGTGGAAAAGACAACAGGTGCATGAAAGCTATATGTTCTAGGAAGAAAAATAATACAGTGTGTCTGCCACATGGAAGGAGAGTCCAGCTCAATATGATTATTGAATGTGAATAACGTATACAGCAGACAGAAAGCAAAAATTTTCTTTTGTCTCAATAGTCCTTCTGTGTTAGTGCCAAGAAAGAACAGGACAGGTTCCATTTCTGATATGGCCACAACATAACAAAAAGTCACCCAATGACAAACATGTCGTCAGAGAGTTAGGTGGGCATTCATTGCAGTTTTTGAGACGCTAAACCTTAACAGTCATGCAAATGAACTAGAAACCATCACAAGAAAGCAAAAAATCAGATGACACACAGACAAAGACTTTAGCTTCTGCCACGGGTGACGAGGCAGTTAGCTCGAATGATGCCTCATTGGTAGTTCTCAAGGAGGTTAGGGCTATGACCCCAAATTTTCCTTAAGAACTCTTAGAGTGACCAAGGGAGAGGACTGGACTGAGAGGTATCAGCTCATCAAAGTTGTCACATAAAAGGGCATCTCCGAACTCAAATTCCCTTCTCATTCCTAGGGCCTCTTTCCGTCTAGCCTGCCAACTAATTCTGCATCTGCACCAAAGGCAGAGGCCTGGCAAGTTCAGCCAGAATCTGAATTACACTGTGTTTATTAGCTCATGGATTAATTTCCAAACTTTAGAAGCAGTCTTGAAGCTGGCTTTTTAGGTCGAATACTTTTACAGGCATATATTTAACCAAAAAATGTGGCTATGTCCTCATAACATACAGAAATGTAGCCTGACTGATGAATAAACAGGTGATCTTGATGATATTTCTTTTTAGGAGAAGTAGGAAAATATGTCCCTAATGGATTTTGCTTTTCAATAACAAGTTATTGAACCAATTCACCAAAATATATCTTGAAGAATCAAAAACCCCTCATTCATAAATCAAATCCTATCCACGGAACAAAGGAAATGGGAGAGAATGACAGTAGAAAGTGATAACCACAAATATCACCAATAAAAGTTAGACTCAGATGCCATGGCATTTAAAGCCACAAACCTTAGAATGTAATAATAAAGTGGATTTTCAGAATATAAAGAAGTCCCAGGAGAAATTATCCATTTAAAAGAATATGAGGTGTACTTTCTCTGGCTTTACGTATTTCTTAAATCCTAATGAAACCTTGTAATCCATTTCTCAGAGGGATTCAAAGAAATTAAGTTCTTTTTCCCTAAATTCTGTTAGGGAAAAAGAACTTAATTTTATCTGCTCCTATAGTAATTTAATGTAACTTATCTAGTTATCTTTTCCCAAAGAGAATCCAGCTGCATATCCTTTCACACATATCCCAAAAGAATAATCCAGTTTAATGTAGTGCAAGAGCCCAGAAATGAGAATCAAGAGATCTAGGCTCTGCCATGAACTTAACCTCTATTTGCCTAAGTTACTAGTAAGTTAAATGGAACAAACGTATTTGCCCTTCCTATCTCGCTTGTTTGTGATAGGGTTAAAAATGAGAAGTATTTCGGAAATGCGTAAAGAAGCAGGTCCTAATTAACATGATACATGATTACGCACATACTACAAACCCCTAGAAAATGAGAATGGGGAGGGAGCTGGGATACCATGAAATCCAACCAGCTCGTATGACATCTTACTATACAATGACCAGAGAATCGCAGATGCATCAGAGGTTGTTGAACACAGGACACAACCAGGACTAGATACCAAGTCTACTAATGATTCCGAGTGGATAGCTTCGTACTCTGCCTGTGCAGTAGAGCATCTACAGGGTAACAAAAAGCCACACGCCCCTCAAGTGGTAACGGCATTATCTGTGGCCTACGTCTTGAAGATCTCTCCCAATCTGCCAGTTTTACCCTCAGAAGTCCCAGGCAGAGGTATCGCCGGAATCTTTGCTACCAAATCAGATCACTCTTCCCCAGAAAGGACTTTTTTAAGTCATCTTTTAGCATACAAGACCTAGCTTTTCACCACTTCCTTCTAAAAGCCCCTGCAGAAGAGACCACAAAAGCTGGCATCCTGTCCCCCACCCCTAAACATAGATCTGACCTCACCGGCTGCTCCTAGAACACAGTGAACAAGAAAATCCTATTTCATTTCTGCAAAGGTGAAATATCTCAGATCATGAATCCTCTTGGTGCTACAGAAGTGAATTGTTTCAAAAAACGCATTTGTATGTATAAGGAATGCCTTCCATTGCAATGAATCTTTTGCATTTTTAAAGGTAAGCTGTATGTTCTGACACTATAAATGGTAGTAAAGGTATTTCAAATTATCTCCCATTTGCTTGCTGTATTAACCAAGAGAGTACATTAAGGGCGATAAAGTTATATCTCGATCAGAAAAGCATACGGTGCTTTCATAAGCACCGTGCTATCACAGCACTGTTGTCTGCTCCAAGTTTTATGTTTTCCAAATAGAACATAGGTGTACAATGACTTTTATTCAGTCTTCCAGGGGAAAATATTAAGAATAATCACCACAATGCAGTCCATTAGCGGTTTTCTCCTTTTGCTTCTTCCCAGATATCTTATATAGACTTGATGTTATGAGTCACATAAAAAGGACAGGAGTTCATGGTATGTAACTGCTTGTCAATAGCTACAGTTTATTAAATGCCAATCATGTACCAAGCCTCTCAAACACCCTGTCTCTCATCTGACAATAATCTTATAAGGTAGATACTATTAGCCCATTTTGCAAATAAAAACTGATTCAATTAGATAGCCTGGCTCAGGCTACACAGTTGCTAAGAGGCAGAGCTGAGGTTTGAACCCAGATCTATTTGGTCTCAAGACCCAAACTGCCTCTTCCTTATTTTGAGTGCTTTGGATCTGGATCTGAGTTATACAATAATAGGAATGAAACAAATGCAAACAGTAACGAGAACATGTCTCCTTCACCTTGCTACCTTGGAAATATGCCCACTGACCACTGACCTCTCCATCTCCAAAGCCAGTAACTCCCAAGGGTGATGAGAAGAAGCAAAGTGACCCTGTGAGAAATCCCAGCAGCACACTGGAGAGCTTGGGAGCCACGGCTTTGACCTCAGTCAGTCAACTTGGATTTGAACCCCAGCTCTGCTTGTTCCTACCTAGTTGTGTGACCCCACTTAACCTCTTTGAACCTGATGTATTCTTCTCTGTAAGACAGGAAAACATCCTCATAGACTTGAATAACACAAACCGTGCAGGACACTTAACACTATACCTAGCACATTGTTGCATGCTTGGTAGGTGTTGTTTTTTTTGATTGGAACTTTTGCTGTTGGGTTGCTATATAAAAATAAAAGGCACATTATCGGTTTTAAAAAAATCCACAGTTTCTGGGTTAACTTTTTTTTTTTTTTGGCATTTTTTGGCACCTAATGGCTCTATACTTCATGATTTAAGAGAGAGCCTTAAGAACAAAAAGTGAATATCAAGTGCTGGGTTTCTGCTTTCGAGAACAGATGCTCTTGTTTGGGCTTAGCTAACACTGAAGTCTAGTCGGACGGCCTAAAATAGAACCTGTTTAATTTCTCTTGACAGTTTAAGCAGGAAATCAGTGCTGCTAAGAATGTGAAGTTAGAGTCTCTGGAATTTCTAATTAATATGTCAGTCTCTAAAACGCACATACCATCTTTTCTTATTTTTATATAATAAAAATTTAGCTCTCATTTCCACCATTCCCAACTCGTCTTTAAAAATAAAAAACGTTCTAAACAGGATTACTGAAAATACAGTAGCAAGCTGGCTACATGCAAAGCTGAAATGAAGACCCCCCTCTCAACAGGTCTCCTGCCCAAGGAAACCCCCACTACTAACCTTCAGGTCTTTCCACTTATGACTTAATCCAAGAGAAAAATGTAGATGTCCTTTGAGGAAGATAACACCTTAAAACATTTACCTCGAGGCGAATGAAGAAGGGGAGACTTTTGGACAGGGAACTGGAACAGGAGAGTGAGGATACTGAGAGTCTGAGGATTTGAAAGTGACAATTTGACTCAGAGCTGCCACCGCATAAAGTTTTGCATTCAAGGTTAAAACCCGCCGTTTCAGATAAGCAAGACTAAAACATAGCTTGACGGGCGTTTTCGTCAAATGCCATCCACAGGGCTGGCTCCTGATGGAGTTATTTTTAGATCTCAGTTTTGCTCCCTAGGGAGGCTTTCCCTCCCTCTCTGAGCAGCTCAAGTCCCCATGCTTCGTAGACTATAGCAGTGTGTGCCGTTCATTAAAAGCCCTGTAACGGTGACCGCAGCGGCAATCTTCATCTATTTGAATTATTTATTGGTTACCATCGGTCTTTCCCTGAGACCCAGACTTCGGACAGGCAAGAATATCCAGGATCTCACAGAATAACTCCCACTTAAAAGTACCCAATGAACGTTTGTTGAGCAAATGAATACATCCATGGAATCCAGAAGCAGTGAACCAAATTCTGTCCCTGGAAACTAGACTAAGTGTTTCCCCAAGTGTCCCTCCCTCCATTAGGGAGGGACATCCCTAAGTTAAAAGGCTTAGGTTTGAGTCTCGGCTATGACATTTACCAGCTGTGTGGTCTTAGTCAAATTCATCCCTCTCTCTGTGCTTCGTCTGTCAATTGGAAATAATGACAGTGCTTATTTCCCTGGGTTGTTATCAAGAGAAAATGAATGAAAACACATGCAATGCTTACAGCAAAGCCCAACATATAACAATGCAAATATAACCCATCGTTATTATATTTCTTGAAACACCACTTTGGCTAGATGATTTGGGGGATAAAAAAGACCTTTTTGGTCAAATAATTCTGTAAGATACTGGATTAAATAAAGTTAAAGGTCTTTCTTTGATGTAGGATTCTCACAGTTTTTAACATGCTAATGTACATTATGGAGAACCAAGAGGGGAACACAGTACGCAGTGTTTCCAAAATTTATTTGACAATAGAATCTTTTTTGTGAGTAAAATATGTTAGAGCATCTCATAGATATTCTGTGGAATACACTTTAGGAAATGCTAAATTAGATCCTTTGGTAGTAAAATAGAAAGAAACAGAATTTGAGACCAAATATTTTTCAATATTATAGGTACTGAAGAAATACTGACTACAACAAGAAAATAACTATTTCTTCGAATCGAATTAATGAGGCTAAATGGATAAAAATGGTCTCGCCTTACATTTTTAGAGCCCACTCATTTTACCTGGGCCAAGGTAAGAGACCCCCAGAGCACCTGAGAGCAGAGTGTGTAGCTGAGCCTGATGCAGCTGGTAGATGAGGCCGGGTACAGGAAGAAGAACAAGGCAGAGCTCCCCATTCAGTGGTTCATGCTCTGAAGGGAAACATGGTGTGTAGTGACATGAGGCATTCACGCCTTGGAGTCCGCCCAGCCCTTCTTTTTCCCCGTCATGCCTTCAACAGCTGTATTGGTACATCAGGGTGGCTGTAACAAAGCGCCACAGATGGGTGGCTTAGACAACAGAAATTAATTTTCTCACAATTCTAGAGGCTGGACATCCAAGATCAAGGTGATAACAGGTTGTTTTTTTCTGAGGCCTCTCTCCTTGGCTTGTAGATGGCCGTCTCCTCCCCTGTCTTCACATCATCTTCCCTCCGTACCTGTCTGTGGCCTAGTCCCTTCTTGTTATAAGGACACTGTCATTGGATAAGGGTCCACCCAAATGACCTCATTTTAACTTAATCACCTCTTTAAAGACCTGATCTCCAAATATAGTCGCACTGCGAGGTACTGGGGGTTAGGGCTTCAACATGTGAACTTTAAGTAGTGATAAGGGAGCGATGCAATTCATCCCACAACACCAGGCACAGCTTCTCACTGGCCTCCTAAAAAAGAGAAGTTACTGTGGTCCTGCTCAATTTCCTGCATTACAAACACAAAAAAGAAAAAATTAAGCCTTCTGCTAAGTTATCGATCACCCTCCTTTCTCGCCCATTTTTTTCCCAACCATTTTAGCTTTTATTCTTTTATCCCTGTGAGAAGAGCTGCAATGACATGTTGTTCGCCTGCTGATTCCCTGAGACCCGTCCTTAAAGGGTCTGTGTTCCATCCTACTCAGACCCAGTAATTCCTCGGCTACCAAGAATCTCCTCCCATAACATTACAAAGATGCAAAACCCGTAGACTGAAAGATATGCCCGAGTGCTGTTAAAATGGGGTAGTCTTCTTTTACAGCTGGAGAAACAGAGGACACTTGTGATTTGAGGACCTTTCACAGGTCTGGGAACAGCATTAAGTTAGCGGAGGCCTCAATACCTAACACAGCAAAGGCCATTGTCCTGAAACAGCAAAGAATGGATGTCACCAGCTCACCTCAGAGCCGGGACCCGGTTAGAGGTCATGGCAAGGTATTTGGTTTCTGTACTGGAAAGCAGGAGACTTATTATTATTTTTTTAATTATCTTGTTATGTGATAGAAGTTATAAGGCGAAAGGAAAGTATGAAAAGTTGTGGGTTTTTTTGTTTTTTTTTTATACCTGACCTTCTGATAGCTTGTATGTTTTAGGGACAGATAACTTCCTAATGAGACTTTTTATAATAAAGCTTTCATTGCTTTGAAAAATATTAACTTTTCCAATTCTTCCGGGTACATCAAACAGACCCCGCAGTTACGGTTACAATATCCTAAAGATTTAGCTTCTCGGTAATAATGGGTAAGAGCCTTCGCATTGCCACGGGCCAAAACTATATTATTTGAAATGAAACCTCTCATAAATATCCAACTATGAAGTCACTATCTATCAACTACTGCTATATAAACAGGACAGAGCTGAATCTCCCATCTGCCAATATTGGAGCTGCCACAAAGAATGATTTTGGATCCAGAATTCACAAATTAAACAGACTCTTGCTCTGCCAGCCAATTCTAGAAAGCCAAGTTTGGTTTGCTCTAGGAAGGTCCAAGTAAGGAGGCCTGGTAGAGTCTGAATTCTTCATGCATTTCCCATTTGCCAAGAGCTTAGACTTCCCTCAGGCTCATGAATTCTCTTCTGGGTGGCATAAAAAATGTAACTGATTCTTTAGAAAGAATACGATAGCTCCCAGTGGCCCCTTTCCATGTCTCCTTTTTCTACAATTTCTGCCATACCCTTGTGAGTGTCAAACCCTAGACTTCTTGCCCTCACTCCACTCTGAGCTCTCACATGTCTACTTTATCGTAGTTCTGTTCATCGCCAGAAATACAGATGGGTGGTCTGTGGACCATGCTTTGAGAAATACTGCTCGAAACAATGCGAACACATCAGCAGAGTGCACATCTGCATTTATCTTTTCACACCTTCTGTTCCAAGGCCTGGAACATGACAGTCACATGATACATGTGTGATAATCTGAGCTCAAGTCAAGATTCCTTTTTCGAGCCTAAGAGTTTTAAGTAGGAGGGGAACATGATTTAGGTTTTCAAAAGGAGCAGCTTAGAAGCAGGAGTACAGGGAGTAGAGATCAGAGTCAAGGGGACCAATCGTGCCTCCTTTAATCAAAATTTAAAAACACGTTATAATAATTATAGCCATGATTGATATAACTCTTATGATGGCCCAGACCTGTTGTAAAAGCTTCTTGTTTAACTCTTTTAGTCCTAACAATAACCTAAAAGGTAGTAACTATCATTATCTTCATTTCGAGACGGGGAAATGGAGATTCAGAGAGGGTAAGCCACTTACCGAAGGTCACGTGGCTAGTTAGTGGTGGAGGTGCGATTCCGACAGCCATCTAGTTTCCAAGTTCAGTCGTCTGTAAATCACTCTATGTGCATTACCCCGATGAGTCCTTATCTCTCACCCATCTAGCCCCTCAGCGAGGTAGCAGCCAATGTGCCAGCTCCACCCACTGGCCTGCCCTAACTTCACCTAGATCTGACCTACACTTCCCTGATTATCACCACCAAAACTCTTCTGACCTTTGTCTTATCCCCAAAGGTTCTGGGGCAATTTATCGGCTTTAATGTCTGTCCATTCGAGGATGACTCACCCATTCCTTCTACAAATATGTATTGAGTGCCCACTATGTGCCAGGCACTGTGCTAGGTGCAGAGATATACAGAGAAACATATAAACAAATTAAATAAGTATGGATCTTGATGGGTGCCATTAAGGAAATAAAGAGGATTGCATCTAAAGGATAATAACCCAAAGGAATGTTTTTGGTGTTGAGAAATTCAGGTGCTGTGGCAAATCACATAGGGAAGATATTTTGGGACATTGGTGACCTTCCTATTGGACCCGTAAATATATCAGCTTCTTTGTAAAAAATAGAACTGATCTCACCATTTCTCAGCCTAGAACCCTTCAGTGGTTTCTCTCAGCCTTCAGGATGAAGTCCAAACCCCTTAGCATGATTCACATGGTTCTCCAAGGTTGGCTTTCTGCCACCTGCCACACTCAGTATTGTGTCGATTCCTCCCTAGACCCCTTTCACACTCAGCTCTGGTCGTATTCAAGACTGATCATCACATGTCGGCCTATCCACCTAGACTGCCCATCCCCTTTCCCCACACTTCACCTAAATAACTATTTATCTTTCTACGCTCAGGTTAGAATTACCCTTGAGAAGCCTTCCCCACCCAGGCTGGGCTTGGGACTGTCCCTTGGTGATCTCTTAGTGTTAAGGGCTGAACTGTGCACCCTCAAAATTCGTATGTTGAAGTCTTCACCCCCAGCACCTCAAAAGGGGATGGTATTTGAAGACAGGGGTCTTTAAAGAGGTGATTAAGCTAAAATGAGGTCATTAAGGGTGGGCCCTAATCCAATATGACAGGTGTCTTTAGAAGAAGAGATTAGGACACAGACACAGAGGAAAGACCCTATGAAGACAGAGTGAGAAGGTGGCCATCTACGAGACCAGGAGAGAGGTCTCAGAAGAAACCAACCCTGTGGTCACCTTGATCTTGGACTTCCAGCCCCGAACCTGGAGAAAATAAATTCCGTTGTTTAGGCCTCCCAGTCCCAGCACACTAAGACATTCAGCATCCCAAGCAAGCCCTACTGATACACCTGCTTCACAGGCCGAAGTCGAGAAACCTCATCTTTTTAAATCTTTGCACCCCCCGTGTCGAGCTCAGGGCCAGGCATATGGTAAACTCTCGGTAAGTGTTTGCCGAATGAATGAAGGAATGAATGAACCGCTTATTCTGCTTGCACGGTGGCATCTTCAGTACAACGTTACCTCTGAAAACTGGAGAGCGGCCTGGAATAGCGTAACCGTCTGGGAGAAAGCGTGGCTCCCTCTGAGGGAGAATAAAAGAAACCAGCACTCCAGTTCCCAGCGCAGCCGTCAGGACTTGGAAAAACGGAAGGTGACGGAGGCAACCCCGGTGGCACAGATCCACGGTATTCCCCAGTTCCTTCGAATACATTTAATTGCGCACACAGAAAAGAATGGCATCATTATTTAATCCAAAACACAATAACAACAATAGATTGCTCGCGTAGGCGCAGAAGTCCCCTGCAGAGAATTTAATGTGCATGTTGCTTTTACCCACATAGACAGCCAAGGCAGTGGGAATGGGGGCCAGCCCATTCTCTTGGCCTGGTAAGAGAGAAGAACATGGACGCCTGTGGTTGTCGTAACAGGAAAAGGGGGGAAAACAAGAGAAAGCCCAAGGATATAGCTGCAAGTCCATTTAAGACTAATGCGTATCTTCATTTTCATTCTCGGCAATAACCCAAAGAAATATCTGATGCTGCTGAAAGACTGCTGTCATCCCTGGTAGATACTCATCAATTATTATTAAGAATTGCACAGTTCAGGTCAAGATATAATATGTCTCAGAAAAACCGTGGCATCTCCTTTTAATCTTGCGTAGAAAACAATTAAAGTATATAAAGCACATTATTAAAATATGTAAAATTTATAATTTAATTATAAGATTGCATAGCTTTATGATCTAATAGTTCTGCTGTATTTTGCATATTAGTGAACAATTGCTTTCTTAAAGCACACAGTAGAATCATTTACTTGATGCTGGAGAATAAGTTAATTATGGATTCCCTGTATATGACTAATGGATTTAATAATCACTTTACTGTAGAATTAACTTATACTTCCCTGTGCTTATAGCACTAATGATGATATTCATAAAAGTTATATTTTTTAAAAAACGTAAGATTGGCACAAAAAGAGAAACCAATGTACAACTTGGTTTTAGAGCCAACAGTTCTAAATAGATAGTTCAGAGCCATCAAGGCCTTCTCCTTGCTCCATAATAAATCATACACACCCTCTCCATCCCCCACCCTCGCCACTAACCCTGCCTCCATTGGCTTTATTAAGGGAATTTATTTTATTTAAGGGAAGACGAAATGCTTGCCAGATGCATTTAGTGAAGCTCCTGATTTTTTTAACTTCGGTTGCGGGTTACAACAAGGGTTATTCACTTACATCCACTTCATGGAGCTCTGGGAATCCCCATATGTGCTAAGATCACATTGGGATGCCCAAGTCCCTCTTTCTGTCCTCAATTTCAGTCCCTTGAAGCCACTCATTTATCTCCTTCAGCCAGAACAAACAACACTGGTGGAAGGAGTAGGAGTCTCTGTCCTTTGTTTAAAGAGGAGAGTCCCTAGTACTGCCTTTCTCAATTTTTATCACCATCGTCATCACCATCATCATCACCACCATCATCACCACCATCTTCATCATCATCATCTTCATCACTATCATCACCATCACCATCATCACCATCATCAGTATCGTCATCATCTGGGTTGTTCTTCCTCATGAAATAAGCAATAGAAAATCAGGATTTCATTTCCAGCTCTCTCAGTTTACTAGTGGGGATGACCTTGGTTGGGTCATTAAACTTCTCCGAATCCATTTCCATAGCTCTAAAAAGTGAAAATGGATTACCTCCGACTCTGAACGTGCTTTGTCTGCTGTCAAGTCCTAAATATAGGCAGTGTATCATTACGGTGCCCCTCTTCCCCAAACATGCATCACCCACCCACCCCATGAATTACTCTGCCGTTTCTGGCATGGAGATTTAAATATTCTTCAGGAAAAGAACTGTGGCTTATGCTTCGATATTCTGCACTGAGCTGTTCACAAAGTTTGAGCTTACTAAAATACCTGTGGATGAATTGATTGAAAGAGTGTCAATTCCTAATTCACTCCCTAAGGGATTGTAATTTATTTCCTTTGGGTCAGACACCCGTAGCTATAGATATGAACCCTTGAATGTCTGTCTCCCTGTCTGACACCCCCACCAACTGCTTCTGTAGAGAGCGCAAAGGTCATAAATGGTGATGAGAGGCTGCAGGAAATGTGATCTAGCCCCCAGTGGCACTCAGAAGGCATAAAGATACCACTTCCTGTCCCAAGATGCCAGATACGCTTTCCCTCCTCTTAAGTGCAATATGTGAATAAACCAACTTCTTTATAAAATACTGAATTGCTTTGAAAAGCAAGAAATCCACAAAGTTTTGATTTTGTTTATTCATAACATATATAACACTATTAGAGGGAAATTTTTTCTCGTCTTTATTGATATTTAATAGACAATTAGTTGCTTGTATTTACATCGTACAGTTCAATGAGTTTTTTTCAATTATAGCTGGCATACAATAATATACCAGTTTCAGTTGTATAGCATAGTGATCAGAGATCCACATAACTTGCAAAGTGATCAGCCCACTAAATCTAGTACTTCTCTTCCCCTTTAAATATTTATTACATTATTAACCATCTTCCCCATGTACACTCTACATCCCGTCTATTCTGCAGCTATCCATTTGTACTTCTTAATCCTTTTGCCATTTTTTGTCCCCCAATCCCCTCTCCCATCTAGGATCCCTCTAAATATTCTCTGTATCTGTGAGTCTATTTCTGCTTTGGTTGTTGCTGATTTTGTTCTTTAGATTCCACATGTATGTGAAATCACGCAATATTTGTCTTTCTCTATCTGACCCATTTCATTCAGTGCAATACCCTCTAGGTCCATCGAGGCAATATCTTTTTCCATCCCCTTCTTTTCAGTCTATGTGTCTTTTATTCTGAAGTGAGTCTCTTGTAGGCAGCATATGTAGGGGTCTTGTTTTCTTATCCATTCAGCCACTCTATCTTTTGGTTGGAGCACTTAATTCTTTTCTATTTGAGGTACTTGTTGGTAGGAATGTAGTTATTACCATTCTTTATTGCTGTTTTTGATACATGTTTTTTCTTCTTAAAGAAGTCCTTCCAACATTTCCTATAATACTGACTTGGTGTTGATAAATTCCTTTAGCTTATTTTTGTCTGGGAAACTCTTTACCTGTCCTTCAACTCTAAATGATAACTTTGCTGGATAACGTATTCTTGGTCGTAGATCCTGGGTTTTCATCATGCCAAGCCCTTCTGTCTTGCATAGTTTTTTTTTAGAAATCAGCTGCCAGTCTTATGGGTGCTCCTTTGTAGGTAACTAATTGCTTTTCTCTTGCTGCTTTTAAGATTCTCTCTTTGTATTTAACCTTTGGCATTCTAATTATGATGTATCTTGGTGTGGGTCTCTTTGGGTTCCTGGTTTTGGGGACTCTCTGAGCTTCCTGGGGTTTTATGTCTATTTTCTTCACTGGGTTAGGAAAGTTTTCCATCATTATGTCTTCAAATAGCTCTTTGATATCTTGTTTTCCTTCCGGTACCCCTACGACATGGATATTTTTACTTTGAATAGTGTTCCATAGGCTCCTTAAATTATAGTCTTGGCTTCTTTTTTCTTGCCATCTTTGGCTTTCCCATCCTCTATATAGGTCATTTGATCCTCTTCTTTATTCACTTTGTTTATTCCATTTAATATTCTTCTCATGTCAGATAATGTATTCTTCATTTCTGATTGGTTCTCTTTTATAATTTCCATTTCCATTTTTATGTTTTTATCTCTTTGTTGAAGTTCTCACTGAATTCATCTACCTTTCCCATAAGTTCATTGAGTATCTTTATAATTAGTGTTTTGAATTCTGCATCTGTTAGATTACCTGACTCCATTATTTCTGGATCTCTGTTCTGTTCTCTCATATGGTTTCTACTTCTTTGTCTTCCCATTTTGGCTGCCTTTCTGTGTCTGTTTCTATGTACTGAGCACAGCTCCTAAGTCTCCCAGTCTTATTAATGTGGATTTGTGTCGTAGGTGTCCAGTGGCACAGTCCTGAGAGGGGTTCAGCTGCAGGCCAAATTTAGCCCCAACCTGTGCCTCTCCAGGGCCACCTGTTAAGATTCAGCAAGCAATCCACAGATGTTGTGCTTATAGTTGCCTCAAAAGGCCACACCAGAAACCGAGGTCAGCTGCCTCCAGTGTGAGTCTAGGCGCTGCTTAGCAAGGCACAGCTGACTCGCTGAGGATATACCTGGATGTGGCTTGGGTGGGGTCGTGAGTTGGGGGAGGCGGGGTTTCAGGGAATCCTCTGGGCAGACCCACCTCTATTATCCAGTTTGATGACGTCACAGCTATGGCCATGCTGTGTCCCTGCACTGGTAGAGGGGAGGGCTCAACAAGGAACAATGGATACCGCCGGCACTTCTGTACCCAGTGAGTCTCACTTCGGCCCTCACTTGGGCAATTCAGTGTCCCTGGTAAGTCCCCGGTGCCCCCTGTGCAGCCAAACTGCCACTGGTGCTCAGACTGAGCAGGTCTGTCACCGTGCAAGTCCGCTTGCGGACACCTTTAAGAGGCATCTGCCACTGCTGCAGCCTCCGTCTCACACAGCTGCTGGGGACTGGGCAGCCCCATGTCCTCACCCCGTCCCACCTTCTGCCATTGCAGGGTGATTTCTTGACTTTCTCCCATTGTTGTAGGGCTTGTTCACCTAGATCCCAGGCAATTTTCCTTGCTGTTTGCTCCTCGTTTCTGTCACAACTTTGATTTGGTCGCCAGAGGGATGAACAGAGCCTCTATCATCTATGCCATTTTTTTTCTCTCTGGAAAAATTTAAGGTAAATTTTCAAGATTTTACTTACGTCCTCTTCAGCTAATTAAAATGTAGCCTGAATTAAGTGTTCTGGTCCCTCTTAATACCTAAAATTTCTGTTTGTTTGTTTAATGAATTTTATTTACAAGACATTCTCCTACACTTACACTCCCCAGCCACAGTCTAGTTTGTTTCTGTGGCAACTAAAATGATTTATTCATAGTCTGATTAGTCATAAAAAATACTCAGGATACTCCCTAAAATTTATTTTTTTCTCATTAAAAAAATGTAACCCACAAACCCCTTGCTTAAATTTATCCCCTTTTCCCTTCATCCACAACCTGTAGCTTTTGGCCTAAAGCAATGCTTTTGAGACTGCAACGTACATACCCATCACCTGGAGATCATGCTAAAATCCCCATCCTCACTCAGTTGGGGCCAATATTCTGCATTTCCAGCAAACTCCTAGGTAAGTCAGGTGAGCTGCCGATCCTGGGCCACACCTGGAGTAGTCAAGAACCTAAACTTTTTTTGTGGAACAGCCTCGAAATGCTCTCTCTTTAATTTTATACCCCCCAAATTCATATTAGACTGATATCATTTCGCATGAAAGAAACAAATGTTTAAACTGAATAATTTCTACTACTCAGAAATAGTTTTATTAGTATTTTTTTTCTCTTGACATACTAAAACTCACCAGCTTTCATCTCCGCCTCCACTTCCTCTCCATTTCACTTTATATTCCTTTCTGTTTTTTTCAGCCTGCTCCACAAACTAACATACATTGAGCGTTACACGACTATGACCACTTCTCTGACTTTTGGGTGTCTTTTGCCTTTCAAATGTTGCATGATATCTCAAACATCTTAAGGTACTTCATGCCTTACAAAGGGCTTGTTTGCACTTATTTTGTAAAAAGAAGTTCATGTCTGGAGAATAAAAAAAAATGAAAAAAAGTAGATGGAGTGAGATTCACCTCTGTACAAATCCTGGCTCTGCTAAATATTCAACCTTGGAGGAATTTTTTAACCTTTTTGCTTAGACTTTCTTGTTGGTCAAAGGGGTGTGGGTATAAGTAGTCGCATCATGAGCTAGTTATTGGGGTCAAGGTTGAGGTTTTGTGGCTTCAAAAGAAACTGTCTAGCTAAGACGGAACACAAAGGACACTTTCTGTGTGTCCCCTCTACACTCGCGTGTAGCTGACCCTCTAACCTTACTTTGCTGTTTCGGGATCTCTCCGTGCCCTCTGTCCCGCCATGGCTCTCCTTCTCCAGAATGACAACTGGCATCAGACACTATCTTCTCCTTTCCTCTCTAGCTCCCAAATCTTTCCAATTCCTCTAAAATCTTGCTGCTTTTGTGAAGCCGCGGTTGGTATCTGACACCTAGATTTCAAGTGATCGAACAAGACATGATGACAGATTTAAGAAAAATGACACCAGCCCTTAGAAGAAAACCAAAATCAATTCCCTCCCCCCACCTCTTCTTTGAGCTCTCTCCTTTTCCAGCTGTGATCTTACCTCATCCATCATACTCAGATAGAAATCCATACATCTAGTTTAAAATCACTGTTTCTCAGGCAACAGCCAGGCCACTTAGCAAGAGTCTAAAGCAAGCCAATATAATATTCTTCTCAGAGTGACAGTCAGCCAAAGATTACTGTGCCAGAGTAGGTTAATTATTCTAAGAGGACTTACTTTTACTATAATTATTGATTGCCTTGAACTAATGAAAAAAAAAAAAAAGCTGCTATTTATTAAGTGTCTTCTCTATCCCCTAGAAGCTTTTATATATGTACCTCATTTTATCCTCATCACAACTCTGCAAAAAGTTTTCCGATTTTAAGGAAATTTTAAGATTGTGTTGGTGTCGTTACTTACCCAAAGTTACAAGCTGGTGATAGAGCCAAGATTCAGACAGGCCGTAAGTGATTATCTGACTGTGTTCTGTTATGATTATTTTTAATTTAAAATTTATGCTTAGCAAGTAATATGTGCATATGGTATTAAGAATTCCATAAGACTTAGAACAAATAATTTTTTCTGCTATTTACCTCTGTACTTCTTTTAAAGTATGCTTCCTTGCTATTTTTTGATGTTGACATATAATTGATGTACTATTACTATGAAAGATGAGGATTTAACTCTCAACCACCATGCCCCCCCACAACTCCCTTCGTCCCCTCTTAATAATATCAGACTTCTTTGTTGAATCAATAGTCCATATTTACATTGACTTGGACATATAAATATTATTCACAGCTGAATAATAGTAAGAGTATAACTTGATACATTTTTTTCTTGTACAACCATTTTCCTTGAAATTAATAATTGCAGCACCATTCCATTTCGTTAGTATTTCATCCCTAGCTCTCTGCCAGAACCGTAAAACTCTCAGTCTGGACAAATGCATCAAGTGATTTATTGGTTTTCTGTATGTGCATGTTATGTTTTGTTTTTCTTCCCGACATTCACCGTACAGCCCTAAAATACCAGTCCACACTGAATGCTCCTTGAAGTCTGCTTTATTCATTGAGTTGGGCTCTTAGTAGGCCCTTCTGACCTACAGATGTATTTCCTTCAGTTCTGGAAAGTTTCCCTCTACGATTTTTTTTATCTTTTCCTTCCCTTTGATAATTTCTCTGTCCTCTGTTGTAAATCTTATGAGTTAGATGTTGGACCTCTAGAAAAATTCCTCTATCTCATCTTTTCTTACGTATCTTTTTGCCTTTTTAGTTTGTATTTTGGGTGATTCTTCAACTTTTCCTTCCGACTAATGGGTTTTTAATTTACGGTGTTCTATTTTTCATTTCCAAGATCTATTTCTTATTCTCTGAATATTTATTATGCCATCCTGTGCTTATTTCAGGGATGCAAAATCTTCTTTTCTCTAAGCAAATCAATTATAGCTTTAAAATTTTTTTTTCTTCTACACCCTAAATTTTCTATTTCCTCCAAGTAGTATTTTCCTATTAGTTTATTTGGCTCTCATATTTCATATTAAAGGCTTTCCTCTTGTCTGTATCACTTTGAGGCACTCTTAAATATGGCACAGGAAGTTCTGTGCATGGACAGAACATCCAACTGGTGAACTTTTTAAGAGAGTAATAAAAGGGTGATGAGTTGGTGGGTCAGCTTTTTCATTGGTTGATACCCAAAGTCACCATCCAAAGCTTATATCTTCTGGGGAGGTCAGTTTCCCCATAGAAGGATCCTCCTGTTTCTTCCTTGGAAGGTGTAAACCTGGATGCCAGCATCCTGGGAGCTCAGAAGGAAAACAGACATGAGGTTTTGCTGTTCGGTAACCTGACTTTACTAAATCTCCTGGTCTAGCATTTTACCCGTGACTATAGCTGAGCAAACCTTGCAAGAAATGAAATGCCTAGATTTTTTTTTTCTTCTTTAACCATCTACCACGGAATGAATCTTATTGACTATATGCTAACTTTCAAAACACTCTGTTTTCAGGCCCGCTCACAACTTTGTCTCCAGAGGTTCCTATTGCTTCCATCTCTTGACATTCTGGAGTTCTGTGGTACAACATGGCTGGCTTCTTGTCGCAATCTAGGATTCTTCTCTCCCTGCTGTGCTAAATCAGTTACCACCTGTTCACTTGCTTTCCAGCTTCCAACATTGTATGGGTTTCTCCATTTGCTGTGGGGCCCTCTCCTGTTTTCTTTGTATTTGTTGGTGTCTGTTTTCCAAATTCCTTCACTATTATTTTAGTGAGATTTGAGCAGGGAACAGGAATACATTGAGAACCCATTTACCATGTTCGACCAGAATTTCCATGCTTTATTGTTGCTTAGAGTTATTTTAGAATCACAGTGTATTAATTAATGGCCTAGAACCTCAACTGATCCTCATATAAACAGAGGTCGATTAGGTTAAGCCATAGATATTCTTTAATATTTCATAAAATAGTAGCCTGGGTGTATTGATCGTGTTAGTCTAACTCTTATGACTAAAACAGGAAGAGGAAAAAAAAAAAAAGAGGGTAAAAGGAAGGAAGGATAAAAAGAAAAAAAAAAGTAAAGTCTTTCTCTAAATTGTTTTTAATCACACATGATAATAAACTTTATACTTTATGTAATTTTTCTTCATTAATACTCTCAGGCTTCACTATTAGGTGGTATGAAACAATTCTATTCTCACACGATAACTGCCTTGGGATTTGGCTTCCAAATCCAACAGGAGGCAAAAACTACACTGCCATTGCCAAGAGTGTAGTTTGTTTTAAACCCAAAAGCTGTCCTTATAAAAATTGCATCCCAGAAGAGCATTTGTGGATTTTAAAATATCCTATTTATCTTCTCTAAACTTGGAATCTGATATCAATATTGGCTTGAAACCATCTGTGGCAGATTTGTGATTTTTTTTTTTTTTTTTGGAGGGAAAAAAAGAAATAGAGACTTTTTTCTCTTGGCTTAAAACCCAACACTCAAGATTCATATTCATTACCTTTGAATGAAGCCTCTGGTGAGCACAGTGGTCTTTGCAGCCCTCCTACATGGTTTGCAGTCTCCCCACTTTGCATTGTGGGAGCTGGCTGACGTTCAGGGAAGGTAATGACTGAGGAAAATGTGATTTAGAACTCTGCTCCCAGCCTGCAAACTGCCTGTCTGGGACTTTGTCGGATCGATATGGCTGCTGCTTAGAATGTGGGAATGTGAAAGGTCAGCTCTGAGGCTTGGACAAAAAAAGAGTAATTTCTCTGGACAGTGTGGGCACCACACGGTATGTGTCCTAGATGCAGAGGCACTGATGAATGGAGAAATCCCTGAGACATGAGGCATCTGTATGAACCAGGAAAGTATCCGTGGGGCCGAAGGAAAGACCTATGGGAATGTATGCCCCCTCAAGGAGTTAAACTCTCAGAAGAGCACCAATATTAGCATGAAACACAAAGACCGTGTGAATCAGGTAATTCAGAATCCCCATACCATTCAGTGGAATTTTTAAAAACCAAAGGATATGTCTCTGCTGTCTCTGCATATATTTTTCTAATATTGACTATGCGTGTTGAAATGATGTGAGAGCCTGCTATGTATTCGTGGTCATAATCTGACTTAATTCTGGGTCATCTGACCTCCAGCAGATCTAAAAATGTAAGTGTAAAAGATTAGTTGTCTAGGGATTGATTTAGTATGCCACAGATAAAATTATACAAGAACAAAAAGAATGAACTGTAAGAGTTCAACTATGTGACTTCACAATAGCAAATGTTTCTGTTTATATATTTCATAACAATAACAATTTTTTATCTCTTCTACAGTTATGTGAAGTCCACTAAATTTTAATTTAGTGAAATCTAGATAGAATTAAAAATAATAAGCAATAAAAGGCAAATGCCTTGATAAATATGAATTATGTTTGTGCTGGACTTAACACATTTTTGAAAGTATAGGCATGACACATAATCAGTTGGATAACATTTTGTTTTGGTGTGAGAGTCAAAACTGATATCATTTGAAAGAACCACATGTAAATAGGTTGTAAATCTATATTACATGATAAGTAAGTAGAAAAGACTTCTTATGTCAATGAGAAATCATTTGCATTTATTCTGGTGCACTTAAGAGCCATAACAAGACAAAATAAAGTTCTCATAAGGCTGCATTTTCCTTGATAGGATAAAGAAGCCAATGTAAATATAAAACTACTATACTCATTGGGAAAGATGAAGAAAAATAAAGCAATTACAACAGCAACTTTTACAGAGATAGTTTTACAGCCCCATATTAATATAACTCATTCTTCAAAAATGAGCCATTCCAATTTCTTACAGATTTTGAAATGTCCTCATGTGTGCTCTCCAGAGCTCTAAATTGCTCAACGAACACTTCAAAATATAGTTCTGGAGACAGCTATTAATGAAATAGAGCAAGTTCAATAGTTACCTCAGATCCAGAACCCACTATGTGTTCATCACAGGCTCATACTATAAACACGTGTATTTCAAAATATGATTATTCCATTTAGTCTTCAAAAGTCCGTAAGTGCAATTTTCCCTACTGCATCTGCTTCTGACAAGTAAAAGCTTAAGATCTCAAGAAGCAGATTCCCAGAATGAAATAAGGCTTAACCAGCCATGTCCCCACTGTAATAATGTCGACCCATTCTAATACCATATTAGAACTGCAAATACAGGTGCACAGTTTGCAGAGAGCATCACAGGACTGGGTGTGCTGAAACTCAAAACTCTCGAGAATTACATAGTTTAGCAAAGAATATTTCTGCCTATGATCCATGAGTTCAAAATAATATCTTCAATCAGCTCTAACCTATTATTGTATATTCTGTTGTAAATGAGAACTAATCATCATTTTCCCCAGAGTAATAGAACCACAGCAACACTTGAAGTCGAGTGATCCTGAAATGATTACCATATGTATTATTAATGAATATTCATAAGACAAAGTTTACCAGTGTCCACTTTTTTTTTTTTTAATTAGGGTAGCCCTTTTAGTATCACTTTTAAGGCCATCAAAAGTTAGTTTTCAGAAATCTTCTACGTCATTTGTAATCACTGATTCACAACTTCTCAGTGTGATTGGTGAATTCCTAGGACTGAGAAGATGAGTCTAGAAAGACTAGTGATGTCAGCAGTCTGGGAATACAAAAGCTTACCATTCTGGATTGGGTTCCCCGCTCTACACTCTAATTTCTACATGGATGACAGCACTGTGTGACGTTAAAGTATAAGAAAATGAATTCAGATAGAATCGTTTCAGAATCTTGTGACAAGCCTTTAAAAATTCACCACGATTACAAAAACATGGGTAACCACTACTCTGTTAATGTATGTTAATACCTTCCTGGAATGGTCTAAATTCACATGCTTCACAAAACGAGCAATTTGCCAACATAATTGTGATTTTCCTACATTCATAAGAAACAACTTGCAATTATTTTAACACACTAAAATCCCTTAAAATATTTCCGAGGTTGCATTTTACTTAACTCTGACTCAATGTCCTTGAACCAAATCACACAAATCTTAGGTGATTTACCAGTCCATTGCGTACAATTTTCTTTGGGGTTTTGGCAGATAAGATGATGAATTGAGTTTGAACTTTGATCACTCTAGGTGCCAGGGAAGGTCTGTGAGACCTTTTGCGAACAAGACAGTTAGATTTATCATGAGTGATATTAGTACAGGTTATTTTGAGTATATTGAGTTTGTAATATACAGGAGAATTAAAGGGCCAGCTTTGCTGATTAATATGTGGCATTAGCTGGAACAATGAAGTCATATCAGAGTTTTCTTTAGCCAAGCACAGAGTAATTGATTGGTAGACGATTCAGGATTAAAACCAAATAGGTTTGATTCATTTAAGCCCAAGAAAAGGTCACTATTGTTAGCAATCAGAAAGTACTTCCAAAAGAGAAAAATGCAAAAGAAAAGTACTACCAAATATGGGGAGCTTTTCGTACAAGCTAATGCAAAAATTTTGGTGGTTAGGAGAGCTAAGCTAAATCATCTATTCTTTATGAGTTTCTTGACATAAAATATACTACTCCCTAATGTTGAAAGCAACAATTTTAACACCAGTCCACTTTTTGTTTTATTTCTTATCCCATTTATTTTTGATTGGATCTTCACAACCTAATACTTCCAAAGGCCACATAGAGTAGTTTTGCTTTGAAAAGGGGGATTTATGTGATTTCCAGTTTTATATTTGGTGCCCTTAGCATCAACATTCTTGCTTTCCCAGGACCAAAAAAAAAAATTAATGTTAAATTGACTGATGGCCCATTCTGATTTCCTAAGATTACTACTAATAAAAAATACTTAATATTAAGAAATAGAAGCTATGGACTATAAAATTTGTAAAAGCTATCTGCCTTTAAAGGACTATATCAGCCATTAAATAATTATCCAATGTCAGCTTGTATCAATTGCAATACGGACTGAAACAAATAAACAGTTAAATAACTGGGCAAGAAAATTCATGCAGCTAGATTAAAGATGGCTTGGGTTTTTTACCCTGGGCAATAACAAAGTGAATTTCCGAGACGTTTTATTACTTAAGATAAAACTGAGCTACGCAACAGTGATATTGCTTTATTTTTCAGAAAGAATTTTTAGTATACATAATTAAATATTAATTAAATATATGCACATGCATATATTTTGAATTTTATCGTCCAAATGCATAAAAATGTCCTCTGAGGCAACTTGTAGAAATTTAGGATATTTTTATGTGATTTTTTTTTAAATAAAAATAACACCAAAATAGAATTTACCATATTCTTAGTTGTTGTTTCTCATTTATGAATAATGGATCTGTTTTAGATTTAGCTCCATTATTGAAATAAAATTACAAAGCTAGTTATGGTACAATGGGAAAAATACTTACTTTGTGGACAAACCTTATTTAAGTTTGGGCCTTGCCATTTAACAATGTGACTTACCTTGGGCAAGGTGCTTAACTTCTTTCAAGTCACCTGTAAAAAAAAATATATATATCTACCTTACCAGCTGGTGGTGTTAAATAAGAATTGCACAAAGTTTGGTATATGTTCAAAAATGTGTTTTTCTTTCTCCCATCCACATGGTGAAAATGAGATCCTAGAGTAATTATTTTTATCCCCTATATATTTTATAAAAAACCAGCTTTTTAACTTTTTTTTGATACGGCCCTTTTTTAAACAGCTTACTGAGCTAGAATTCGCGTGCTGCACAGGACACCCCCTTAAAGTGTATAATGTTTTTAGTTTGCTCATAAAGCTGTGAGTCCATCACTATAATCAAATTTATTCACTATGATCAATTTTATATTTCCATCATCCCCCCCCTCCAAAAAAAACCCAGTCCCCTTAGTCATTACCCTCCAATCCTCCTCCATCCTGTCCAGCCCCAGACAATCACTAACCTACTTTCTGCCTATACAGGCTTTCTTATTTTGTACACTTCATATAAGTGAAATCATACAATATGTGGTCCTTTGTGACTGATTTCTTTCCTTAACATGATGTTTTCAAGATTCATCCATGTTGTAACATGGATGAATATATTCCATTTTATTGCTGAATAATACTCCATTTTGTGTCTATACCACATTTTATTTGTCCTTCTTCAGTTGATGGATATTTCAGTTGTTTCTCCTTTTCAGTTATTAGGAATAATGCCACTGTGAACACTTATGTGCAAGTTTTTGTATGGACATGTTTTCACTTCTCTTGGGTGTATGCCAATGGCTAGAATTACTGAATCATATCATAACTTTATTGAACCATCTCAGGAACTTCCAGATTGTTCTCCAAAATATCTGCAACATTTTCTATCTCTACCAGCCGCGTATTAGGGTTTCAGTTTCTCCATAACTCCACCAACACTTGTTATTATCTGTTTTTATTTTAATAGCTATCCTAGTGTGTGCGAAATGGTATTTTAACGTGGTTTTGATTTGCCTCTCGCAATGGCTCATGATGTTGAGCATTTTTGCATGTGCTTATTGATTATTTGTACATCTTATTTGGAGTAATGTCTACTCTGGTCATTTGTCCATTTTTAATAGGGTCGTTTGTCTCTTTTTGTTATTAAATTATAATAGTTCTCTATATATTCTAGATACAAGACCCTTACCAGATATGTGGATCCTCTTTTCCCCATCATTTTCCTATATTTCCCCTCCTCAACATCCCCCACCTAACTTAGTAAAACAAATGAGCAAGCAAATAGCATAATATGCCTCGGAATGAAAAAGACTGTGAGAAAATTATTTTGCTTCTTTGCTCCTGTTACCTCGCCTTCTCAAAAATGGCTCATTGTTTATGAATATGACATAATGAATATATGTCATAAAGAATATATGTCAACCACCTAGCACTTTGCTTTACCCAGAGTAGGTACTCAATAAATAGTAGCTATTATTATCAGTTTTTTAAACCACACCTCTGGGGCATTCTTTTTAGAATAACAGGTGAAGGCATTTAAGTGGCGGAAACAGTGTAAACAAAGCAGTGAGGACGACTGTGCTATAGAAATCATCACTATAGCTGTGTAGAGGGCACAAGTGGGAATAGAAACAGGTAAAGCTGGAAAAGTAAGATTGGGCTAGAAAAGAGGATCCCCTAAACTCAGAGTACAGAGTTGGGATTTTTCACAAAGAAGCCATGAAGAGTTTTTTCATAAAAGTCACTGGAGGGTTATTTATTTTTATTATAAGAGTTTTCAAACATTCTCAAAAGTGGAGAGCAACGTATAGTGAAGTTCATTATATACACATCACCCAGATTCAGTAGGTACCAACATTTTCCACATTGATTCATCCACCTCTTCTTTATTTTGCTGTTTTTCTTTGCCAAAATATCTTAAAGCAATCCCCAACTTTCATGTTATTTTACTCTCCATACCTTGGTATACGTCTATAAAATACATGACATTTCCTTATGTAATCAAAATGCCTTTATCATACCTAAAAAAATTTAAACAGTATTTCCTTGGCATCATCTATCTACCACCCAATCCATAATCACATTTCCCCAATTGTCTCAAAAATGTCCTTTTACAATTGGTTTTTTAAATTAGGCTCTAAACACAGTCTACCCATTACAGTTGTTTAGTAGGTTTCTCAAGTCTCTTTAATTTAGAAAAGTGCCCTCCCCCTTCCTTGCTTTTTATGTCATTGGCTAATTGTAGAAAATGGGTGATTTGTTTACATAGAATATTCCATATTCCGGATTTGTCTGTGGGCTTCTTTGAGGTGGGGATTGTCATTTAACTTGTTTTTCTGTCTCCCCATATTTCCTGTAAGTGTATGTTTGCTCTGGAGAGTTATTTAGACTCAGGCTCAAGTGTTTGGGCACAATCCCTTTGTGGGACTTTTTTGTGGACTTCCTATTGCATCATAGCAGAAGGCACTCCAGATCTGGCTGTCTCACTTTTAGTAATGCTAATACTGGTCAGTTGTTTCAGGAGATCAAAGCCTGATCCCACCATGATAAAGTTCTCCATCACCTTCCAAATAACTTCAACCAGCTGACGATTATTGCCTGAATCGATTTGTTCATTGGGAGTTAAAAATAGTGATGTTCTAATGCTAGCATTGTTTCCATGTTTATGGATTGAACTTCTTCTGTAAAGAATTTTTCCTGAGTAAAACAGACAGCGGTACATCAATAGTAAGGGACTTATACCCCACTTTCAATGGATAGATTGTCCAGGTATAAAATCAATAAGAAAATAATGGACTTAACTATATCTTACATCAGATAGACCTAACAGACATATACAGAACATTTACCCAACAGCAGCAGAATGTACATTCTTCTCAAACACACATAGAAAATTCTCCACGATAGATAATATGTTAGGTCACAAAACAAGTCTGAATAAATCTGAGAAGACTGAAATATATAAAACATCGTTTCCTACCACAATGTTATGAAACTAGAAATCAATTACTAAAAAACCCAGAAAATTCACAAATATATAGAGATTAAATGACATGCTCCTGAACAAATATGTATATAAATATATATATACTATAATACATATAATATATCTAAAATCATGTCCTGATTATGACATGATATCATATTTATGATTCATGCATTGAAGATTAAATTTTTTAATGAATTTAACCCTCTACTTCACAGAGCACTAGCACAGAATAACAATACTAAGAGTATTCTAAGAATGTAGAATCAAATATTTAAATATTTTAAGAATCAATAAAATAATTTGCAATTGGATATTTTTTTGCAAAATCTTGCCCACAGACAACCATCAGCAAGAGATCAGACATTGGTTAACCAGTCTGAAAAATGACTAAGTTTAATCCATCCATAATTGACATTGCAGCAGACACAGTTGCAAAATGGCAAACATCATCCCAGTTTTTAAACAGACTGTCCAAGTATGCGTTTGGGGAGGGATGTAGAGCAGTGGAAAGATAGGGGCAGAAAGCTTGATTATGACAGCTCACTTAAGATATGCCTTGGCCCGGCTCATTTTCAAATTCTGGGATCTCTTTTGAAATGGTCATTACCAGGCTGTTTGCAGGTGGGGTAGTCCAAGGGGCCCTGTGTATGGAATATCCAGTGCTAAGAATGCAAAGGGCTCATTTACAAAATAGCCAAAGGTGGACCATTGCTGAAGGTGCCAGGCCCATGGCAGCCCCTTTGTGAAATGTCTCTGGTATAGCTCATATTCAATGATCTGGTTTTAAATTAAGCCTCTGTAAATGCCACATATTCTTTTCTAGTTTCAAATACACTGGTTCTGATAAGTCATCTAGAAGTAGAAACCACTGGCCAAATGAATATTCCAATCACTTTTTAAGTGGGTTTCTCCAGAGGTGGCTTTTAGTATCACATTATAGAGTGGCCCATTATATATTGGCCCACAGAGTGATTCAATGTTTTTAGCATTATCTTTACATGGCCTCTCTTCTTAGGTAGGGTGACTGATGATTTAACCAGCCACAGTCTTCCTTCAACACTCTAAAATGTGGTTGTACATCTATCATTCTCACATTCTCCAGGGCTCCTGAGGCCAACATTTCAACTTCTCAGGTTACTATCCAATGAGATCTATTAGTGAATTAATGGTAAGTGTTACTGCCATATGCCTGGACTGTATCTTCATATTTTTCCTATGTAAAATGGCAATCCAAATATATTCCTAATGATGCAGACATGATAGGCCCTGCTGTAGTCCTTCTAGGGAAAGACGATTTCTTAGAGGTGATATTTTGTCAAAATGAATTCTGCCATTACAAGTAACCAGTCCTAAGGGTCTCTGAATACTTTTTTGGATTATTGTCTGTGCGGACAGAACAGATGACTATTTAAGTGATGTAGTGTCAAGAATAATAACAATTTCCATTGAATTTCTTCAGATCTAAGACACACATCAGTTATAAGAAGTACAATTATTTTATCCCCAAATATATCAGCGTATATTTCCTACAAACAAGGCCATTCTCTTACATAACTACAATAAAACCATGAAATCAGGAAATTAATATTAAAACATTACTGCCTTCTAATATTCATACCTCATTCAAGTTTTGCCAAGTATCCCCAAAATGGACTTTATTGCAAAATGATCCAGTTCGGAACCATGCACTTAATTATCATGTCACTTTAGTTTCCTTAGTTGGATATAGTTCTTCTTGACTTGAAAGTCATCACCTTGGCACCTGTGAAAATTACAGGCCAGGTAGTTTGTAGACTGTCTCTCAGTTTGAGTTTGTCTGATGTTTCCTCATGATTAGATTCAGGATATGCATCTTTTATGAGACTCCCACAGAGATGGTAATCTTATTGCGTTCCTTCAAATGGCACATGATTTAGATTTGTCTCGTTACTAAGGTTATCCACATTAATTACTCAATTAAGGTGGTGGATGACAGACCTCTAGGCTGGAAAGTTACTCCTTTTTGCATTGTAATTAATTAGTATTTTGTGAGTATTACTCTGAGACTATGTAAATATGTGGTTCTTCATCAAACTTCCAATTTATTCATTTACTTACTTTTATTAGTATGAACTAATATTAGCATATTATTAAGGTTTCTTATTTTTTTCAATGAGTTACAATCTATACTATCATTATTTATTTTGATGCCCTAATTTTCTTATATTTGGCAAATGGGAGCCCCTTCGAGCTGGTTCCTGTGTCCTTTTGAGATGCTCCTTTTATTCTTTATGGATTTCCTGACTTTCTGGCACCCCAAGATGTTTCAGATTTTTCTTATACTTACATGCCCCAACTTGGAATCAGCCATTTCTCCAAGGAGCTCTGGTTCCTGTAAGTAGAAAATAGTATTTAGAAGCCAATTCTTAATGTTAGGTGTGTTCATAACTATTGGGGTGTTGCTGGCCTTAGGCTCTCTCAGTAGGGCACATATGTAGGTATACACACACACCCTTAAATTTATTTTTATATCTATCTCTGTATATTGAAAATCATAATTTTCACAGATATTTTTAGTTCTAATCCAACGCCACAGGGTTCATTCCAGTTCTCTCCCTTTCAGTATTTTAACTCCCTTCTCCCACAGAGAAGGGAGAAATGAGAAATCTGGCTTCCATTACTCATTCCATTCCATTTATTTATTTCATCAATTCCTCTGTATATAACCAGTTTTCTAACTCCATTGCCAACTCCTCCTACGCATAGAGACTCTCTTCCCCATCTGGGGTTCCGACACCCCGTGTCAGGGCATCCCTCCACGTGAACACCTTCCTCAACCTAGCACAGGCTCTGACTCCCCACGCCTGGCTAGTCCTTCTCCCACCCCAAAATGGATATCTTTCTCAGGTTTGTTGAGCTCCAAATTCCTGCACTGTGCCCCTTGCCCTTGCCTTCAGTGCATGGATACCCTCTTCATACCAAGGGGGCTCTAAAACCTCATTCATTATAGGCCAACTTCTACATAGACGCCCTCCTCCACTGCTTAGTCTCTGGCACCCCGAGAAGGACCACTTTCAGGCCTGGATGCTCTCCTCAGCCCATTCAGGAGATAATACCCTTGCGAACCAGCCTTTCTACATAGAAGTCCTCTTTGTTTTGCTTGCCACAGCTGGCATAGGCCTTGCTCCACCCTCCTAGACAGCTTTAAGACCAGCACAGAGTATGCATTCGTGAATAGCTCCCTCTTTTACTCTCAAAAGTGTCCTGGGTGAATGATAAACTATATGGTCAACTTATATATAAGTCAACCTGAAAAGAATTTTTAGTTTTTAAAAATATGCCCTGAGGGCAAAATTTTATCTTTTTCTGCCACTCCCAGGTATAGAGAATACTGACGGTTCACTTAACATTGCTACCATCTGCTTTATTTATAATAGTGAAAAAAAATCAGACAAATCTAACTTACTCTCAGTAGAGGCTTGATTAAATATATCATGGTATGTATACACGGTGAAATATGATGAAGTTCTTAAAAAAGAAATGAGGTAGCTCTATAATACTGACATTGAAAGATATCTAAAATATATTGTTAAGTAGGAAAAGCAAGGTACAAAACAGTACTACAGAATAATCTCGTTTGTATGAAAGAAAAAATTTTTTGCCCACATATGTACGTGCAGAGACAGAGGCATGGAAGGACATATGCTGCTATATTGAGATGGGTTATTTTTGACGGGCTGCCATCAACTTGGCAACTTGTACTTTTGATTTTATACAATTCTGTATCATTAAATTGTATACAAAAATCGTGGATTTCTTCTTTAATCAGGAGAAAATGGTAGAAATACTTTTTCAAGATAAGTCACTGTAGTTGAAAAGGACTTCATGTGGGCATCGGTATTCATTGATCTCCCCAAAGCTCCTCAGTGTGACATAACCAGATCCTGGGGATGGCATGGATGTGTGCCGGGCCAGGAGAGGTGGGAGGCGGAAGATGAAAGGAAAAGGGAGAAAGTTGACGACTTGGTTTTCCTTGAGCTGTTCTTAGGCTCTTTCATTTTTCCTTATAATAAGAGATTTGCCTGGTCAGCTGGGTATCCTTACAGTAAATTTAAAACATAACTCTTAGCAAAAGGAAAATGTTGGCCCTTAAGGGAAGGACTTTGGTTCTAAGAAGTGGTAAAGCTTTGCCTGCTCAAAGTAATATTAGTATTTGAGGGACCTGGTTTTATATTTTAGTCCAAATTAATTTTACTCTAAAAATAATTAAACAGTATTGCTCTCATTGATAAGGCCTAACTGTGTTTTATAGAAATCTTTTAAAAGCACTCAAAATGGGGACATGTCTATTTCTGGAGAGTAGCTATGTGCATAAAACGGGCTATATGACTGGGAATAGCTCTCTTTCTGCCCCATTCTCTCCATTTCAATTTAAGACTACATTATTTTAAAATATTACACACACACACACACACACACACACACACACACACACACACACACACTGCCTTATTCCAAAGAAGAGTTGCAGCAATAGAGCCTGTCTGGTCAAGTACACCTTTTTTAATTGGCCTTTCTCACACACATACACACCTCCCTTCAGCACGTTTTTAATAAGTTCTTTTTGAATGAGTACTTTAATGAGCGTTAACGGTAATCGCTTAGGTCTGATGTTTTGTTACACCACAATTTTTTCTCTGATTATAAAAATGAGTAATGTACATTTTAGAAAATCTTGAAAATAGAAAAACATTCTGAAGAAGAAAATCACCTGTTAATCCCACCATTCATAAAATAGCACTGTTAACATTTTTTGTATTCTGTTCCATTCACTTTTTCTATGCCTTTTTTTCATTTGATTGTAATGATACATTGCTTCATTTTGCCTTTTACATAGCATAGAAATCTTATAACATAGCATTTTCCATGTTTTTACAAAACTCTCCATAATTCTTAATGACGATGTAGGATTCTGCCATATGCTGTACTGTAATTTACTTAATCTTTTCAGCTTTTCCCTATTATAAATCATGCTGTAATAAATATCTTCACATATAAAACATTTTTTTCCAATTTAGGTTATTTTCTTAGAACAACTTTCTAGAAGTTGGATGACGATGACAAACATTTTCAAGGTTCTTGATATATATTGAAAAATTGCTTTTCAGAAAGGTTATAGTACTTTATTTATCCAACAGTATTGCATGTCAGATGACATTTTATCATAATCTTGCAGTAACTTTAAGGATACATATTAACATAACATTATCATCTGGCTTATATAAACAATGTCTTAAACTTATGTGGAGGACCTAATCTGCAAATAATAGAAGGCTATGTACAGAATGAAAATTATTACTTAATTTTTATTTGCCAAAATAGTGGCATTATTAAAACATAGCAGTATATCTTTATTATTGCTGGTATGTTAAAAGCATAAAATCAATTAAAGGAAAATTATGTATATATAGTTTTTAGTATATATGTAATAACCAAGATTATGAAATTACTCATATCCATATCAGCAGTGAGGAGAAATTGTTCTTATTACTTCCGGTTTCATTTATTTAAATAAATGAAATTTAAGGCTAATGACTTGACAAAACAAAAATATAGTTGAAATCAACCAACAGTAAATATTTTATGCAACTGTTGTGTTTTGGAAGGGTTTTACAAAAATTTAAATTTGGGGGATGCATTCTTCTCATGTTTTTATTATCTGCCTGCCTTTTGCTGGATTCCCAAAACTTACTGGAGTATTAAGCAATCTTACTAAGCGTGGTTGATAAAATTACATTTGTAGAATAAGTTAAGAAAAATGTATACTAATGTTACCTGTATGTGCTTGATATGTGCTTGATCATAGGTTTACATTTTAAGTATTGGTAAAATAAAAATTTTAGTTGGGTAGTTTAAAATTTCAGTTCCACAATTTATGAAAATATGAAATAGAAATACCATTAATGTCACAGCCTTTCAGTATTCTCCAGAGAAGAATGGGTGGGGTAGAAGGGACAATGAGGAAATATCCATCCAGCTTGACTGTAAATTTACAAAATAAAAAGTCTAGAATAATTTACTGTTTGAATAAAATATTAATTCCATTCCATTAAAAATGTCATTTTCAATATGATAATGTGAATTTATTTGATAATAATAATTGGTATTTATGTAGCACTTATTATTTGATAGGCACTATGTACTTCATAAATATTAACTGATTTAATCATCACAGCAACCTATGAGATAGGTACCATTAGTATGCATTTTACAGATGAGGAAATGAAGGCATGGAGAGGTTAAGTAACTTCACCAAGCTTACCAGCTAGTAAGTGATGCAGCTGGTACCCAAATCCAACCCGTTTGGCTCCAGTGTCTTCCTAACCACTATTCTCTACTGTCTAATCTCATTGCTACTTATTATAAAAATTTTGAATTATTAACTTACCGTTATCCTGATCTTAGATATAACAAATCAAAACTCAAGAGATGTTAGGTGAATTTCCTAAGGTACCAGAATTACAAATGTTAATTGAATCCCCTGAAAAGATTCAAAGATCAAAGGTCCATCTACCTTTTTTAGAAGACTGGTTCACATAAAGGAAGGTAATTTTGTAATTCCTACAGGCTCTAAATGTCCCTCCTTTAATTAAGTTTTGTGATAGAAATTAATTATTTGACATCCTGGAGCATCTTCTGTGCTAATTTTAATAGCTATAGTGACATGATTCTATCTCAAATTGTATTAATTGACAAAAAAAAAGATAAGGAGTTGAATGCATATTTTGTTGATAGAAAATCATGGAAGGGAGAGTTCATTGAAAACAGAAATCTCAAGTGGTCTCTCAAATCTAAAGGGAAAAATAATTGGTCTCTCATTTCCAAAATTACCTGGTGAATCCACAGGTAATTCTGTTGTTGTTATCACAACTTTACATTTGTACCAGGGATATTCTGGAGTGGGAAAAAAAGTCAGCCAGGAAAAGAAATGAGAGTTTGGGAGCAAAAATAGCTGGGATTTGAGGGACAAAAGTCTAGAGAGGGGGAAGCTATACAGATGTGAGCCCAAAAATCTGTGTACAAATTCCCCTCAAATCATTAGTCAATTCTTAAGATGCACATGCACAGGGAAAGACTTTAAGAAACTCAGGAGCACCTAAAGAGTTGGACAGAGATTTTAGCAGCTGCAGAGTGTTGAGGAGATGCGGGCAGGTGGTTAGAGTTCAAGTCCCATAAAGTGAAAGGGTCTTGGTAAACACCCCCCAGGCTTTAGTTGTAAGATCTAGTAAGGACCATGAATAAGAGCAAAATCGAAATAAACCTAAATTTAAAGACTAAAACCAAGCCTCAATAGGATTAAGGTGATCCACTGGTATTTCATCTGCCTACTACAATTAGAAAATGTAACCCTCATTGGAGAAAGCTGGTATCACACAGAGCCTCAACAATTTTTTCTTCCACACTGTCTGACATAATAAGAAATTATGAGGCACACTATTTATGGGACCAAATACCACAAAACAGGATTCAAAGGTGATTCAGATATTGGAGATATCAAACAGAGGCTTTAAATAATATGATTAAAATGTTCAAAAAAATAGAGGAAAGATAAAAAAAATGTCACCACAGCCCGGGAATCTACTTAAAGAATGGAAGGAGAGGAATCAAATGAAAATTCTGGAACTAAAAATATTATTACTAAAATTAAGAATTCAATAGAGAAGTTGGATAGCAGCTTAGACACAGCAGAACAAATTCCACTGAATGGGCAACAGGTCAGTATAAAAAAAAATATGCATATTAAGGCACAATGAGATAAAAAGCCAAAAAATGCCAAACAAGAGTGTAAGAGACATGGGATACTCAAAAACATCTAACATACATGTAATTGGAATTCCAGGAGGAGGAGAGGGGACAGAAGCCATATTTAAAGAAATACTGGTTGAGAATTTTTTCAAACACTGATAAAAAAAATAAGATTTTATAATTAAGAAGCCTTAGGAATCCCAAGCAGGATCGATCTCTCTCTCTCTCTCTCTCTCACACACACACACACACACATACATACACACACACACACACAATTACAAGCAGGATCTCTCTCTTTCTCTCTCTCTCTCACACACACACACGCACACAATTACATCACGCTCAAACTTCTAAAGACCAAAAAGAAAGAAAAATTGTAAAGCATCAAGTGGGTGAGAAAAGAACACATAACACCTTCAAAGCAGCAACAATCAGACTCATGGCTAACTCCTCAATAGAAACAGTGGGAACTGGAAACCGAGGGGAACACATTTTTAAATGCTGGCAAAATAATTTTTTAAGCCAAAATGGAATTCTATACCCAGCAAAACTATCTTTTAAAAACTGTAGGTAAAATAGATGTTTGTATGTTAAGAAAAGCTGAGCGAATTTGCTTCTAGTAGACCTGAACTATAAGAAGTATTAAAGGAAATTTTCACACTAAAGTACAATGACCCCAACTGGAGGTGTCAAACTTAAAGAACAAATGAAGAGCATCAGAGAGGAGTGACTTTTGACCCACTTCTGCTCAAATACTCATTCCAATGAAATAATTTGGTTTGAAATATAAGTTCATATGAAATGAAATACAGACAAGAGGTGAGCTAGAATTTTGCAGCTTAACACCATGTAGACACTGTCAAGTTTAATTTTAATCAAAATAAATAGGAAAACAAAGGGTGACTTTGGGAGTCAGGGGTCGAGGACAGCCGTTGGCATGTGGGAGTCTAAGGTTACGGCTGGCTCATGGTGTTACGGCAAGTGGGTGTTAGGGGACATGAAAACTTGTGGAGATGTGGAAGTCAGAAGCCCTGGGCAATAGTTGGGTTGTAGGGGTCAGGGGTCAAGAGTCTTTGAGAGATGTAAGGGTGGGGGGTCACGGATGACAGTTGGGTTCCGGTGGTTGTGTGAAAGGACGGAGGCTTGAGGTCACGACTCACCTGAGATAACAGCGGTTGAAACGAGTGCAGGGGACAGTTGGGAGTCTTGGTTCCCAGGCCCCGCCCCTTTGGACCCGCCCCGCGCTCGCCACCTCCTTCGCCCCGCCCCTCACGTCAGGCCCCGCCCCGCCCCGCCCAGCGCTACGAACGCGGGGGCCGCGCCGCTCGGGCGGCGGGCGAGCGAGCGAGCGGCGCAGGGACCCCGCGGGCGGCTGGGGCTTCCTCGCCGCCCGCCTCCGCTCCCTCCCCTCGGGCTCTCGGGGCCGCGGGCCGGCGCCGCCTCCCGGGAAGATGGCGCTGCACTTCCAGGTCAGTGCGCTCTGCGCCGCGGGTCCCCGCTGCGCCGCCCCGGGAACCAGGCGACACGCTGGGGTCTGGGGACCGAGGGCCGAAGACGGCGGCGGAGGCCGCGGGATCGTGGACCCGCGCCCCGGGCACCCGGGCACTGGCCTGGGCTGCACACCGCGGGCCCGGGCCGGAGGGAGGGGCGGCCCGAGCCCGGGGGCGGCGGGTGGGGGCGCCGAGGCCGGGCTCGGAGGTCGCCCCTCGGCGGAGGTGTGGATGATGGGGGCTGGCACGAAGGGCGGCTTTGAGGGCGCCCAGGCGGGCGGGAGCACGGCCGGCGGGACCAGCCTGCCGGCCGCGGCTCCGTGGTCAGCCAACACACAGTTGGGACGGAGCTCGTGAGGGGCCCTGGGTCCGCCGAAGGAGCGGCGGGAGCGGTTGGACTTTAATTGGCCAGAGCGGGCCGGGGCCGGGGCCGTGTCTGTAGGGAGTTGCGAAGGCGGGCTCGGCGGCAGCCTCATTGGAGGAGGAAACCGGGGCAGGGCGCGCGCGAGGAGCGCGGAGATGCTGAGGATGCTCGGAGGAAGGCTCCTGTATCCTCCGGCTGCACAAGCATGTAAATCCAGTTGTTCATTCAACAAACATTTATAGAGCCCCCCACTGTGTCTCAAGCACTGTGCAAAGTTCCGGGATAAAGGATTACATCATTTAACCATCCCTGCCCTCACTGAATTCAAGATAATTACAGTACATGAGAAAAATGATATGATAGAACTAATCACAGGCTATCATGGGAACATTAAAAAGGGGCAGTCCACCAAGTGTGTGTGTGTGTGTGTGTGTTGGGGAGGAGTGAGGCAGAGCTGCTGTGCTGCTCAGACTGATGTTTTGAGCTGCTTTGAGCTTCCATTCGTCCACTTTTTTTTTTATTCCTACTTTCCTAGACACTGGAGATACAGCTCTAGCAAAACTTCATATCTACTGTCAGGGAACTTGCAATCTAGCGAGTCTTGAAAGAATTCTAGGAGTTGGCCAGGTGAAGAGAAAGGAAGGGTGTTGAGAGGCAAAAGGACAGTGAGCCAAGGCAAAGAATTATGGAAGAACATGGCACACTCCATCTGGCTGGAGCATAAGGTTCATATGAGAGAAGGAAGCAGAGGAGGCTGTGGATGGCAGGAGGTGACCTGGGAAGAGTAGGAAATTTCATGGTATGGTGACAATGTATCTAAGTGACACATTCTCTTTGTAGACTTCTTTGGACCCCCTGTGGTCACTCTCATTCTTCATTTATTGATTCTTCCAGAGAGTCTTGTCTTTCCAGCCAGCCACTCTCCTGGCTGCTTGGTAATTGAGGCTCCAGGATGTTATAGATTAGGAGGTGGTAAACCCCACACATTACTTTTTGACTCCTTGCCATTTTAAGGGCCTCCAGGTCAAAATGATGTTATTTATTATCACTTTCGTAAAAATGCCCTCTGGGAAATTTTCACTGGAAGAATCTCACAGGGAGGATTTAGGGATTGTAAATAGGTAATCAGATGTTCATAGATCCGATGTAAATCTTGAGGGTAAATTAAAAACTATGGTGGAAGTTTGGAACGTTTTCAGACTTGGAAAGATGATGCATAATAGTAAATCACAGTCTTAGAAGATTTCTTCATACTTAGGTAGAGTGTTGGAAAAATTAGCTGTTGATGCCCAGACTACCCATATCAGTTTCCTGGTAATGTATTTTCACAGTAGCTGTGGACCTCTTAAAAGTGGAGTTGTACAAATAGAAAATCATAGTTTGGAGGGGGCATAAAAAACTTCAAAACTTCAGTTTGAATTCTTTTCAGCCTATAGGTTCATATTGTAACCCAGTTAACTCAAGGAACATTTATTAATAATAATAATAATAACCGGTACCTAGAAGTTCAAATTTTTATATGCTCATTGTAGATTTTGGGCCCCACTAACTTGAGAAGTTCACATATATGTATACATTTTATGCCTGAAGACAGTGAGTGTTAGAACAATTGTGACTTGCCTGAGGCTACAGGGTTAGAATAGACCCAAAAACTCATAATTCTATATTCTTTCATACCCATATCTTACTGTCACCTACCCAACAGAGTAGGTAGTCAAAAATTATGCCATTACAGTGATGAGTAAAGAAGTGGATTTGTGTAAGGTGAGGATAGGGCATTGCTCACATCATGACATACATACATTAAAAGAAAAAAAAAAAGTAATTATGTTGCTCATTGACATTAACTGCCCACAGCCAAAAGACTGGCTGCCAGGAAGGCAGGGGGATTCATACCTCTAACCCATTTAAGGCACATGCATTCTGGTTAGGAAGCTGTGAGTTAGAGTACTCTGTCCCAAAGGAAGTAATAGATCTGGGTTATCTGAGAGAAGACAGTCCAGATTGGGGGTAAGGGGCAGAGTGAGGAAAGTTAGAGCTGGGAACAAGTAAGTTATAGGCACTAAGATATGACAGAAGAAGTACTTAGATCGGAATCAAAAGATAATGTTAGGAAAAACATAGAGAACCTAGTTGGTTGATCTTTTTTGCTCTCAGGATTTTCCAGAACCAGAGACTATAGATTTGATCTAGATGAGATTGTGAACTGTTATATTTGAACATAATAACATGATGAAAAAAGGGTTTAGCAGTGATCATCCTGGCAGTGTGGACTTGAATGGGAGAAACTATAGGCAGAAGACCAGTACGGTGTTTTGTAATTATCAGTAATGAAGAGATTTACAGTTTCTTGTGGATCTACTATGTACCAGGCACTAGATTAAACTTTCTCTCATTTTTTTTTTTTGTATCTTAATCTTAACAATTGTTTTGGAAGGTGGATATTATTTCAAAATAATGTTTTTCAATTTCAAAACTGAGGTCTAGAAAGGTTAAATGATTTGCTTGAGGTCACTTAATAAGTAAGTGGCAAATTCCAAAACTTCCACTCTTATTCCCAAAGAAGCCGATGAAGAATCCAGGGCACTGGAGGCCAGAGTTAGAAAATCCCCTACTGTCCGTGAATACCATGTAGAGGTGTTGAGTCTGAGTCGTTACTAAAAAAGAATTGGTAGGACTTTATGACAAATTAGGTTTACACCTGGAATCAGCCAGACTGCGGGGTTTGAGGACACACAGTTCACAAAACTGCCCTCATTTCTGATGCCGCTTGCATGTTTGGAGTTTCCCAGAACCGCCCTCAAGTCTGATAGTTTATCAGCAGGACTCACAGAATTCACTGAATGCTCTCATACTGTTGGTTGCAGTTTAGCACCAGGAAAGTACACAGATTAAATTTGATTAAAAGAAAAGATGCATAGGGCAGAGTGGAAGGGTTCCAAAACAAAGCTTTCATTGTCCTCAGGACCCGTTCCTCTCCCCGTGTATATGTGTGACAGAATGCACTGAGTATTGCAAACCAGGGATGCTCACACAAGCTTTGGGTTCTGGAGTTTTTATTGGGTTTCATTATGTAGTCATGATTGATTGCCCATGTGATTGATCTCAGTCTTTAGTCTGCTGATACCATATGATCTGAAGTCCCCACACTAAAATATATGGTTGGTCTTTTAGGTGTACCCTCCCCCACGGTCCACCCTGAACAAAAACAATCAAGTATGACACAGATTATCTCCCAGAATCTGAGGGCAAAGGCCAGACTTTTCTCCAGGAAGGGCCAAACTCTTAATTATGCAGGAGGGACTAGGGAGAAGGAAGAGCCAAAGATAACATCAAGATTATAAAATCTGCATTCTGGTCCAGACCTCTGAAACCACTGAAAGAAAACAAAGGGACACTTGAGGTGGAAGTCTGTGGGAAATATATTTGATTCAGTTTCTGACATTTTTGGGTTGTCTTCAGCATCTTTCTGGATTTCCAAGAGGGAGAAATTTGTAGGTAAATTCAAAGATGGTGAGCAGACGGGGCTGAAAGGATGCCCTAGGATGTCTGTCATCTGCAGATAGAGATCTGAAGTAAAGGGTGGCAGGTTACAGAGCAGTGACAAGACTGCATGTACTTGGGGCCTAAGACTTGTATTTGGTTCGGAATTGACCGTGTATTCTGTGATTGATCTTGAGCACCTTATATATATGTTGAGCTCTCAGCCTCTGTTTGTCTGTAAAATGGGTGTGCGAAAAATACATACTTTGAGGGAGTCTACTTTCCAGGATTGGTTTAAAAAGTAAAAGGTGGAAATACTTTTGTAAACCATAAAGCACTAAAACAAATTCTATTCAATTCATTGTAGAAGGAAGAGTTCCAAAAGGCCCAGTAAGCCTTCAGGTATGCTCAGGAAAAGGTAGTAAAGGGAGGAAGAAACACAGAATTTGTGGGAAATGAGTAAACTTCAAGATAAAGGCATTTTTTTTTAGTATTGGTAATCAAGAAGCTTAATTCCAGGAGGCAGGAAAGATATAGGGAAGTAATTGAAAAGAGTTTTGAATTGAATCGAGGTGGGCTTTTTGTGGTTCATTGATTTATTATTAGGGGACATTTTTCCTCTAAAACAAAAGCCTTTATTTATTTTTTTCTAGCTTTAGTGAAGTATAATTGACAAATAATAAGCTGCATATATTTAAACTATGCCGTTAGATGAGTTTTGACATGTATATACCTGTGAAACCATCCCTGAAATCAAGATAATGCACATAGCCATCAACCCCAGAAGTTTCCTTGTGCCCCTTTGTAATCCCTCCTTGCTGCTCCCCCATCCTATTCTCCCCCTCTCCTCTCTCTCCAGCCAGAAACCTGATCTGTCACCGGAGAACCAGTATTCGCTCTTTTTGTCTGGTTTCTTTACTGCATTTCCCTGTTGATAGATACATGTGTGGGAATTACTGTATAGAAAGAAGTCACATCATTTATGGATTAATTAATTGTATGTCAAGTGCAAAGGCCAGAAATAAGTCCAGAATAATCTGGAAGGTCTTTATTTAGACTACGCTGTGGAAGTTGGGTGCTATCTGTTTATATTAGATGGTTGCTCCATGAGAGTTTGATGATGTCCAGCTTTACTCATTCTATCTATTAGTTATTGATATGGGCTCCTAATGTTGATATTAAGCCTCGCAGCAGCTTTCATAACTCAAAGGTGATTTGTCAGCAAATTGAGAAGGGAGCCACCTCTCTGGGCATTCCGACATTAATGGTGTTCTCTGCCATCAGTGTATAAAACTAAGATGCAGATTTATCAGTTCACTGAAAAATAAAGTCTCTCTTTACGGAGAGATTCTTTGGAGAGTCAGATGGTAATCAGAAGATTGCTCGGTCAGACAGCAGTCACCACACAGTGAGTTTAACTGTTTTAAATGTCTAGTTAATGCTTTGCCACCAAGGTAAGGGTCTTTGTGTCCGTGTCTTTTCCTCTAAAAAGATTTCGTATGCCAGCCATGTGTTGAATTGTAATAAATATGGTGAAAGAATAACTTGATTTTTTTTCCCTCCTTCCTTGCAATCTTTCTGAAGAGCAAGTTCACACGTTTCCCATTTTATCCTGTACTGCTTTTCAGGTGTTAATAATTTGAAATAACTTTGAGGACAAAAAAGGAGTAATTGGAAATATTTTAGACTTAAACAAATGCTATGTAAGTATACTCTAGACTTGTTCTGTGTCGAGGATCTCTAAATCAGTCTAGCAAAACAGACAATAATTTCCAGAACTTTTCCAGAATCTTTGTAAATAGATTTACTTAGGTGCCGTTCATTGATTCATGTTGTTTTTCGTATTTATTTCCTAGGCCTTTTGTAACAAATTACCACAAATTGGGTGGGTTAAAACAACAGAAATGTGTTCTCTCATAGTGATGGAGGCCAGGAGTCTGAAACTAATGTGCCAGCAGGGTTGGTTCCTCCTGGAGGCCTTGGGGGAGAAACCGTTTCATGCCTTTCTCCTAGTTTCTGAACTAGGAAAAGATACAGAAATTCATATATATTCATGAACCATAAATTATCTATGCATTTTAATATTATGATATGCAGTAATAGTCCGAGGACTTGTCGGGCCAATTGGGGCAGAGGGGGAATGTTCAAAACTGGATCGGGAAGCGGAAAAGGCCATAAAGGAGCTAAGAAGGAGAGAAAAGCGAAAAGAATGAATAGAGCGAGAGGAGGTCTCGTTTCAGTCTTTCTTGTATATTCCTATTAGGCATTTGAGAGAATGTTTGGACTAGTGTAGCTGTAAGGCTGCCACATAAAAACTCATGCCAGAAAGGAAAGAAAATAGCATCTCTTTAGGAGTATTACCTTCATATGCCCACCAGCCATTGAAATCTGTGCCTTTTTTTAATTTTTGGTACTCCAAAGACTAATTCTCTAATTCAAGTTCAAAGCGAAGTAGTTTGTTTTGGTAAGGTGCTTTTAAAAAATTCTTTTAAGCTGAGAGTAATGTTGCACTCATTTTAAACTTTTTTCTTCAGATTGTATCCATATGTCCTATATCGTCAGTTAAGATTATATTTATAAACAGAATTAATTCTTCGTGCCTGTAAAATAGCAGTCTGCAACATGATCACTCGTTTTATTATAAATTATCTAGGCCTAATTGATGCCTTTTTAAAAGGCTAGCAATAACATGGGTCAAGTCATAGTTCCTAAAAATCGTGACATAATTTGCCTACAGTACTATGAGTCATTAGCTCAGAAGTCTCAAGTCAGCATGTATTTATAATTATCTTTTTTTTTTTATGAATGGAACCATTGCAGTTCTTAGAGTTTGAAAAAGAATGTAAATTAGTGTAGTGTCTGCACCTTGTGCCTGATAACCTTCCCACATATCTTTTTAGCTTTGATGTCTCCTCCTTGCTGTCTGTTTATCAGTCACATTGACCTTTTAATGCCTCGAAATGATTAAGCTCAGTTCTGGGCCCTGGTAAATGCTGTTTCTTCGCCTGGATTGCTGTCTAGTCTTTCTTTGGCTGGCTTACCTTTCAGATCAGCATAAATGTTCTTCCTTCTGGCAGGCCTCTTCTAACTCCTTGGATTAGGCAAGTCCTCCTCTTTTTACACTCTTACTTTTCCATCAAAGAACTATCAGTTTGTAGTGAAGTAATTTGGAGGTAGGAGATATGCCTGTTTTGTTCACCATTATGACCCCTAGTAAGTAGTGGTAGCTCAATAAGCATTTATTGAATTGAGGAATACAGGCATGCTCTTTGCATCCCCTGTGTCCTGTGATTAATACACTTACCTTATTTTTTTTACCACTCAAGTAAAAATGTTAATTTTTTTTTTTCTTCTCAAGAGTTTGGCTGAATTGGAAGTATTATGTACTCATCTCTACATAGGGACTGATCTTACGCAAAGAATAGAGGCAGAGAAAGCACTCCTGGAACTTATTGACAGCCCAGAATGTCTCAGCAAGTGTCAACTTTTATTAGAACAAGGAACAGTAAGTATTTGATCACAGCGATCAACCATGAAAGATCAGTAGATATATGTCATTGTTGATGTACTCCTGTAGGTTAGCAATGATGACTGATAGGTATTACCACATGTCTTTTTACTGTAGTTTATTTCACTGTCAAAGAGATTAATCAGAGGAAGAATTGGAGAAGGCCTGGAAAGCAAACTTAGGGAAGAGCCTTGGAGGTAGAAATAGACATGAATCAAAATAGTTTCTTGATTCCTCTTGGCCCCTCTTTATGTATCGTACTGGTGAGCAAAATTTATATTTCTAGAAAGTTCACTGACAGCTTTAAAAAAAATTAAGGTGGGAGAAGCAGATTTATGGAATGATTGAGAGGAATGCTGACTGCCCAGTGCCTGCATCCCTTCTAGAGTTTCATAGCCAGTCATTCAGCAATTATTTAGCAAATACTTCTGTATAAAACAGGTTGCTGTACTACCTGCTCGCTTTACGCGGGTGCGTTAAAGTAACTCATACTTTAGTTGGGGAGGCGCAGGTGTGTAAATAAAGAGCTCCGTAATGATACAGTAAGCAATACAATGGGAGACTGTATGGTCTAGAGCAGAGGTCGGCAGACTTTCTGCCAGATTGTAAATATTTTAGACTTTGAGGGCCCAGAGGCAAAATCAAGGATAGTTTAGTTTGTAAGTACATCTAAAAGAAAACAAATTTCCCCTAAGTTTTGTTGGTGAAATTTAAAATATAAAAATTGAGTACAGCTTTTTTTTTTTTTTTTTAAACACAGGTCTGCTAATGAAAAGAACGGAATTATTTTTTCGGGGATAACATTTTGCTTAAGTGGGGTTCAAAGTTAGTATTTCCTATCATCAACATTGATTGCAAATTTATATATGTTAATACTGATACATAATGAGATTTTACATCTTTCCTCTTGGAAAATACCTTTTCACACAGATAGGTATTGCCAGATATTGCTGTCAGTCCACGAGCATGTGATTTTCATGAAGCATATTCCTCACTTAGAAGGCATTTATAGAATTGTTCAAACTTCTCTTGATATTTGCCTTTTAGAATGTCAGTACATTGCAGATTAATCACTTCCAATTGAAGGTTGAGAGGAAGCTCCTCAATAGCTCAGTTAAATGGATTTTAAAATATGGAAATTTCCTTTGCACTTATGTCAAGGTCTGAAAAATGCTGCTGGAACTGTGGTTTGAGCTCAGAAAACATACTCAGCAATAGAGATCTTGTTCTTTGTTTTAACTTTTGGCGGGGTTGAAGTGTGTAAAGCAGCTTGAAATTACTTGCGATTCAAACAGTGTCAGTTATTGAAATGACTTTACTGCATAGTAAGTTTTCTCTGATAAGTACTAAGCACTGTTTGCCTTTTAGGCAATTTTATATCTTTAGGTCGAATTCATTAAGAGACATCATGAAGTTTGTAGCAAAAGCTGATTTCCAAAAGCCATTCAGTATTCAACAGTAGTGATTTAGAATGGTTCTTCTCATTCAGAAAAATTTCATTGTCAGCCTCAGCTAAAAAAAAATTGCAGTGCAACTTTGCCCCTGCCAAGCTATTGAACTGTTAGTGTGGTAGGGCAGGTCAGGATTTTTTGCTTCTATTTCTGACAGAAATTTACAGAACCGAAGATAAGTTCATGAATGTGAACGTCCACAGTTAACATCACTGATTCATTAACACTGACAGATTCAATTATTTACTACAGCCCTTTTCTGCTCGATATATTTTTACCACCAGTTGTGACACATCTTAGCAGATACTTCTTCAGGTAGTACAGAATTAATGTTTTCTCAGCTTCTTTAGTTTCACCCACTCTTCAAAGATGTTAATTCTTTAGTCACTGCAAACTTAACATCAATTTCTGGAATAAACATACAGTTAATATCGGCAACACTAGGAGCAGTATTAGTAACATCTGTCAGCTCATCAAGAACTAAGGAGAACCTCAGATCATTTGCCTTGTGTGAAATCCACTTTGGATGTTGCTCAGATGTCTCCCGCTGTTCGAACATTGTTCTCATGGAAAGGCTAGTCTGAAGTTTATTTTCTTGGCACATATTATATAATATTACTTCGGCTACTGCAATAAAATAATGGTGATTTAATTAACTCTCCATTGGTAAGTGGCTTTCCTTGCTTGGCTAACAAAATGAGCCACTTCAAAAATTAACTTTGGTTGCAGCTTATTTTATTTTCTATTTTTTGAAGAAATTCTGCTGTGATGCGATATTCTGTTTTCAGTTTTCTACTTTTTCTGACTGTCGATTTCCTGGGAATTAGGAATATTGTTATAAGTGTTTAGTCCGATATTGTCAACATATAGCATATTCTTTTAGTATAGCTATAGTGCCATTGCGTAAAAAGCACATTGCTTTACTATCTAATTCAGTAGTAAAATAATCCACACTCCACTGTACCTTAAAAATTAGACTTTGAAGTCCACTTTCATCTTGTTTTGACATGATGAATATGCACTGGTAATAATAAAAGGTACATGTCATGTCATGGTGATATCCATGGCACTCTTGGCCCTGTGGAGTTATAACTACATCACTGCAATTTATAGTATATTGAGCAAACGGTAGGAGGCCACGTGCAGCCTGTGCTAACTCCTCAACACTGCTGTTATAATACAGAAGCAGCCATGGACAATATGTAGATGATTAAGTATGACTGTGTTCCAATAAACTTTACTTATGGACACTGAAATTTGGATTTCATATATTTTTCACTTGTCACAAAATATTATTTTGATCCCCCCCCACCCCCGAAATGTTTAAAATAGTGAACATCATTCATAGCTCATGGGCCTTGCAGAAACTGGCAGGATTTGGTCCACAGGCCTTATTTTGCTGACCTCTGGTCTGGTGAATAAAAAGAAAGGACAATCTTTACGAGAAGTTGCTGGGGGCGTCATAAATCACTGAACTGAATTTTGAAGGATGAATCCGCTGTTAAGACAGCTGGTGGCCAGAGGGAACACACATCTGAAGGAGGGGGGAGGTCGAGGCGGGAAAGACGTCGAAAGGAACTGAGAGAAGGCTCTTGTGGTCAGAGGATAGTGACGAGTGGAACCAGATGAATTTGAAGAGATAATCAGAGGCCAGAACATGCAGGACCATATAGACATGATAAGAATATTTTATTTGAACTTATTAATAATCATTTTTGTCTCTAGATTGCTTGCTTTAAGAGACTGCCTACACCTTCCTCAACAACCAAACTCTGAGAGAGAGGGAGGGAGGGAGTGGAGTGGAGGTGTGTGTGTGTGTGTGTGTGAGAGAGAGAGAGAGAGAGAGAGAGAGAGGAGAGAGAGAGAGAGAAGAGAGAGAGAGAGAGAGATTGGAGGGAGAGAGAGAGAGAGATTGAGGGAGAGAGAGATCCATAGTATATCTGCCAGTTTGGCAAACAAGAAAAATTCCCATTATTGCTTAGGAAAAGTCCCTATCATACTGTTTTGGTTACTCTAATTTCATTTGTGATGATAATAAATCAAATTTATTATTCTTTACAGACATCCTATGCTCAGCTCCTTGCAGCAACATGCCTTTCAAAACTTATTAGCCGAGTCAGTCCTTTGCCAGTTGAACAGAGGATAGATATCAGTAAGTGGTTCATTATGCTTTTTATCAACTTGTATTTTAAAAATAATTTTTTCCTTTTAAATATGCTAAACTGTTAAAGGCATGCACATTATTTGATTCTGTCATTTTTTAAAGATGAGTAGTCATGTCTCTTTTACCTGTCTAGTAATGAACAGTGATTGTGACACAAAAATGCGTGATCAAGAAAGCATGTGTTTAAATTAATAATAAATAATAACTAGCATTTTTTGTGCACTGTTTACTAAGATTTGCACTGGCTCATTTTATCCACCAAACTTATAAGGTGGACATTATTGTTAGGCTCATTTTATAAATGAGGAAATTAGATTTAATCGGCTCTGTAATGTGCCCAGGATCACATAGCTAGAAAGAAGAGCAGCGATCTAAACCTACACTGTGTGGAGTCCATGCTCTTAGCCATTGTCTCAACTTCATATATAACTGAATGGTAGAAGAAAAGTAAAATATCCAGTATTTCTCAGGATGCTGTATCAAAATTATTTGAGATGCATCTAAAATCAAATGCAGATTCCTGCTAATTAGGAAGTTAATGTGAACATGGATGAATAGTTCTTGAGACTTTGTTGGAAAACCGATTCTATGAAGTAGCAGTGTATTTTTCAGAAGTAATGTATTTTAAGCTTGTGTGTGTATGAGTTTTTCATATGGACAAAGATCTAATAATTGAGGTATGGGGTTTTTTTGGTTATCTTTTTACATATTAGAAATTGTCGACTCATTTCTGTTTTCCAGTTCTCAAGGGTCATATGACTCATATTCGAGTATCATAAAAATTAAAATGTGATGGATCTTTAAGCTCAGTTTTTGAATGGTCAGATCACAGAATGACTTATGTTATTTGCCTCATGTATTAGGCTGATCTTTCTCTAAGCACCTAGAGTCAGAGGCACTGCAGAAAACCTAGAGCCCTACCCATGCATTATGGACGTGTGTGCTTAAGAAAACAAAAGAGAAATTTACAGTTTTAAAAACAAGGATTCAAACACTATAAACCTAAGTCATAAAACATTGTAATTTTGTTTATTTGGCTGACTTTTATACACACACATACACACATTTTAAATAGGTTTTATTTTTTTAGAGCAGTTTTAGGTTCACAGCAAATAGAGTTCCCGTATATCTCTTGCCCCCCACATATAGATAGCTTCCCGCATTACTAGCATTCTGCACCACGGTGGTATGGCCGTTACGATTGATAAACCTACATTGATGCATCATTGTCACCCAAAGTCCCTGGTTTACATGAGGGTTCACTCTTGGTATTGTGCATTCTGTGGGTTTGAATAAATATATAATGTCATATATCCCTGTTATAATATTGTACAGAATAGTTTCACTGCCCTAAATATCCTGTGTTCTACCTACTCATCCCTTCCTGCCCTCTAACTCTGGAAGTCAGTGATCTTTTGACTGTTTTCACAGTTTTGCCTTTTTCGGAATGTCATGTAGTTGGAATTGTACAGTGTGTTGCATTTTTAGATTGGCTTCTTTTACTTGGTACTGTGCATTTAAGTTAAGATTCCTTCATGTCTTTTCATGGCTTGATAGCTTGTTTTATTTTAGTACTGAGTGATATGCCATTGTCTAGATATAGCACAAGTTTATCCGTTCACCTACTGACGAACATCTTGATTGCTTCCAAGTTTAGCCAATTATGAATAAAGCTGCAATAAAGCAGACTTTTGTGTGGACATAAGTTTTCGACTCATTTGGGTAAATTCCAAGGAGAGTGATTGATGGATCATATGGTGAGAATATATTTAGGTTTTAAGAAGTTGCCAAACTGTCTTCCAGTGTGGCTGTACCATTTCACTTTCTCGTGAGCAATGAATGTGAATTCCTGTCGCACCACATCCTTGTCGACATTTGGTGTTTTTAGGGTTTTGGATTTTGGCCATTTTAATAGGTGTGTGGTAGTAGGTCGGATCTTACATTATTTGCAGTTCCCTAGTGACATGATGTTGAACATCTTTTCACATGCTTATTTGTCATGTGTATGTTTGGTGAGATATCTGCATAGGTCTTTTGCCTATTTTTTAAAATCAGGTTGTTAATTTTCTTATTGTTGAGATTTGAGTTTTCGGTATATTTTAGATAACAGTCCTTTATCAGATAAGTCTTTTGCAAAGATTTTCTCCCAGTCTGTGGCTTGTCTTCTCATTCTGTTGACATTATCTCTCAAAGAGCAGAAGTGTTTAATTTTAATGAAGCCCAGCATATCAATTATTTCTTTCATGGATCATTCCTCTGTTGTGTGTAAAAAGTCATCACCAAACCCAAGGTCATCTAGGTTTTTTTCCTTATGTTATCTTCTAGGAGTTTTTCTACTTTTGCATTTTGCTTTTAGATCTGTAATACATTTGAGTTAATTTTTGTGAGAGTGTAGGGTCTGTATCTAGATTCATTTTTTTGTATGTGAATGTCCATTTGTTCTGGCACTATTTGTTAAAAAGACTGTCTTTGCCCTGTTTTATTGCCTTTGCTCCTTTGTCAAAGATCAATTGACCCTGTTTATGTGGTTCTTCTATTTCTGGGCTCTCTGTTAATCGATCTGTTCTTTTGCCAATACCACATGGTTTTGATTATTGTAGCTTTCTGACAAGTCTTGAAGTTGGGTAGCGTCAGACCTCCGACTTTGTTCTTCTCCATCCATATTGTTTTGGTTATTCTGGGTCTTTTGCCTCTCTAAATAAACTTTAGAATCGGTTTGTCAGTATCCATAAAATAACTTGCTTGGATTTAATGCGATTTCACTGAATCTACAGATCAATTTGGGAAGAACTGATGTCTTGACAATATTGAAACTTCTGTCTATGAACATGGAATATTTCTTCATTTATTTAGTTTTTTGATTTCATTCATCAGCTGCAGATTTTTTGTAGATGTTCTTTATCAAGTTGAGGAAGTTCCCTTCTATTCCTAGTTTGTCGAGAGTTTTTATCACGAATGGCCAATGGATTTTTCCTGCACTATCGATATGGTCTTGTGACATTTTTTCCTTTAGCCTCTTGATTTTCAAATGTTTAACCAAGCTTGCAAACTCATTTTATGATACTTCTCTCCAAGACATTTTAGTGTTAACAAACTTGCAGCCACATAAGTTATTTGTGGGGAAACACTTTTAATTTCTAACATGCTTCATAAGTGCTAAATATTGTTGTTATTGTCATACAGGCATTTGACACTCAAAGAACCTTTGGTACATAGCTTTCCAACTTTCTCTCAACTTTTGAGAGTCTGCCAGCTGTTTTATTTCATTATCCCGTGTGTCTTCCTAAACATTTCATTTTCTTGCTATGGCTTTTCACTTGGACTATGGATGAGATTACAGTTCTCTTCTTGATCATTATCATTGATGCTTACTAAACTGGACAATATTTAAATTTAAGTCATGTAAAAAGCATAACATGAGAATATTTTATGTAAAACATTCAGATAAAATACCAGAAAGATCGTCTATTAATACATTTTTTTCTGCCTTAGAAAATAAACTAATTAGCCTGTACCTTTGCTCAGGCAGTGTGGGAAGGTGTGCTGGTTGGTACCAAGATTAAATGTGAAGTTTGACTTGGTCTCCCATTCATTGTTTTATTATTTCAAGATCATCCTTCTCATGGTTACTGCCACCCACCTATGGGCTCCTCATAGCCCCACCAGGTTAAAACTTTTCAAGATATTAAAAGTAAAAACAACTGAAGTAAATAAACCAGATTTTCTTTTATATTCAGAAAGCAGTGTCGTCTTTTTCAGTTTAGTTATTAAAATAAAAGATTACACATAATGAAGCTCAAGAGAACCACATTACTATAATAGGAGAAACCTCTTTAAGATTTATCTTAATGCTAGGAAAATCTGTGCTTTTAAAAATATATATTATTTTATCTTATTTTTATTTGTATAACTATAATTTTAATGTTAATAAAAAATAAGGTTGAAATATGCTAGTCGTGAGAACTTTTTTTTTAATGCGAAGACTCTCACTGAAGGTATCAAGAACAATGATTGACAGTGTACTTGGATTTTGGACTCTTTTCCATTAAAGTTATTTTTAGTTAAATATTCAGGTACTTAACTTTTCTTCACTCTTTTCCCAAATGGCATGCTGCCCTTTGGAGACAAAGTAGAAATGGAATCTTTCCCTTTTAAAAAAATATTTTCTTGTATTTTTCTGGTAGACTTTGTGTCATAATTGTTACTGACCTCAATTACTTAGTCCACTAGCTCATACTTGAATTTGCTACCTACTTTTAATGATTTTGGTATATTTACCACTAGTCTATTTGTACTTTCTTTTGCTTATATACTTATTTTTATCATATCGTACTATTTGTACTTTTAATGCCACTTAAACAGGTTTATAGTAAGTTTCGCTATAACATGACACATGCATTCCTAAAAGTGACTGTGCTATTCAATACTATGTATAAAACCACAAGACTTATGAGAGAAATGGGATTATGGAAATAAAATTCAAAACTGTCAATGACACATTAAAAAAAAATTAACAAAAGATGTAGTAGAGTTTTATACATGTTAAATGGTGAAGAAATTCATAAATAGTCGAATAAATACGGCTTTTTAACTTGAAGAAGACCCGAATTTGGCTTGTGGATGTGGCTTCGGGAGCGTTGCTGCCTGGGAGTTATTATGCAGTGGTGGAAGGAAGGTGATCTGAAATAGGGTGGGAAACTGTCACAGCAGAGAAGGGTGGCTGGGGCTGATGGGAACAGGGTGAATGAGGCAGCTTGTAGATTTCTGAGGTGTGCGTATTTCATGTAGGGCTGGGTTCACTCGGCCAAGTCGAAGTTTTTTGTATTCACTTAGCATTTTTTTTCTACACAAAATCATGCAAAAACAAAAGTGACATTCTCATGATACACACATTTCCCCCTAATATATCATTTGAATTGGAACAAATTTGCTCTTTCAAATTAGTCTTATAGCAGATCTTATATAAATGAGTATATATCTTACAGAAAGAGATTGACTTTTTGTCAAAGAACGTATCATCACCACCTGTTTTTCTTCCATGATTCACATTGTGTTACTGAAACGTTCAGATGGTCATAGAATGTTTTCTTCCAGGGAACTACATTCTTAACTATGTGGCGTCACAACTCAAGCTGGCTCCCTTCGTCATCCAAGCTCTAATTCAAGTCATTGCTAAAATCACTAAATTGGGGTGGTTTGAGGTTCAGAAAGATCAGTTTGTCTTCAGAGAAATTATTGCTGATGTGAAGAAGTTTCTTCAGGTAAGTAGGCGTCATTACATCACTGGAACATCACTTACTTGCTTTCTTTTTGCTTTAGAAACTGCTTTTCTTAAAAGCCGATGGTTTGCTTGGTTTTGTGGCTCCCACTACCATGTTAGTTATGAGTTGTTATTTATCCCCTGGGTACTTTATTTTCTTTTTTTTTTGCCAGTCATGAGGATCATGCCATTGTATAACTTCCAGACCAGAAGAATGCATATTATGTTTTCTAATTTCAAAAATACGTGTTCTGACATTTCTAACATAGGTATCTGTATATGCAAAACATGTATATGATGTTTTCATGTATTATCTAAAGCTCATTACATCTCTATGAATTTCATTTTGTAAATGAGAAAACAGGCATAAAAAGTTAAGTAATTTGCATAAGATTGCACAGTAACCTAGTAAAGCGTAGAGCGTGCACTTCAAGTTTTCTAACTTAAGATATATATAATATATATTTAATTTTTACATTATACCACGTAGACATTTTTAGTCTCAAGAACATTTCAACCTGCAGTTATAGCATATGCACACTTAACTTACACAAATTCAGGTATTTGGGCTGTTAAAAAAAAAAAGGCAAGAGGACACTAATTTAAATTGTGCCAATGAAACCGGTTGCCATTCCACATGGTATTGTATGTCCTGGGATAACATATGGGAAACCTAAGTCTGCTGTTTCCTGTTCCTGTATGCCTCTTAGGATGACCATTGTGCTCTGCTCAGTGTGATCTAGATGTTTAAAGATCCATATTTTTTCATACAAACATTATCTCTGCTTGCAGGAAAGCACTGCAGCTGGCGCTCTGCTGAAGAAGCAATAATGTGTTAAAATTCTCAAAGAAAAACTGGCAGTTTGGATTAATTGAGAGAGAGTTCAGTATCGGTTTATCAGCAGTTAGGGGCCATTTAGACTTTCTGAGATTTTCTTTTTTATATAGTAACTTTAAAATTTAATCCCTGTGTACGATGTAACTCATTCATATAGTGCAATGATGGAAACCTCAGAAAATAAAATACTAGACCGCGCTGCTTCTCTTTCATTCGTATTGTTGAAACCATGGTTAACAAATGCGGCAGGTTCTCAAATAACGTTGCTTTATAATAATAATGTTGATGAGATGCTATAACTTGTTTATATCAATGAGCACCTGGTATAATTGGTTTGGGTAGAAGTCATTTCCCTTAAAGGCGCAGAACCTATTGAGGTCGTTAAGTGAGGACTTCCTGTATTTGATCATCTAAAACGACACAGGACACAGGCATAAGTGTTTTCAGCTCTGGGGAGATCTGCCCTGAGGCAGAGGGGTAGTTTATTCAGAGGAGTTTCGAGTTTGGCTAACACAAAGCACCCCTCTCATCATTGACTAAGATTGCACACAGCTCCTCAGGAATCATTAGCATAGACAAGAATAGGCTTCGAAGTTCTTTTTTAAAAAAATCAAGGTCTAAAACTCAGTGGAATGAAATCTTTCTTGTTGGCTAACATTTTTCAAGCTCCCTTTTCAGTGGCTGGTAAGTTGAGCTTCAGTTGGGCTTTCGTGTGCTTTTGTCAGTTTTGAAAGACTAGAAGAAACAAAATGTTTTATATTCAAAGTTTATTGTAGTATCACAAAACAAGCACTTGCTCTCTGGGTATACGACTTGACCTAACCTTTATTCATGAGAAGGACAATTGACTTGACTGTGTTAGTACTCTAAAATAGTACCCATATGGTTCCTGTGAGTATCAGCAGCTTCTGTAAATTTTATACTAAATTTATTTTAAGTTCGTTAACTCTTTAATGGCCCGAAGTTTTTTCGTTTCTCTGTCGTTGCAGCCTTATCGCTGCCACAGTCCAGACATTTACGTGCCTCTTTCTACGTGCATACCCAGGAGATCCCCCCGTTGTCTGGGGGCATCGCTGTTCTCATTGCTGGTCCACAGTGAAATAAGGGTTTTATGTCAGAATATAGGCACACGTGGTACTTCCTTTATCAATAAAGCTGTACTGTGAAAAAATGCCAATGTACTTAGTGACTTAGCTGTTTTATATTACGGAACAAACTCTTTTATCTGGTCACATACTAGAACCAAACCATCCTTGGATTAGAATTGAGTTTGTAGATGACCAGCAGGTTCACGGACCAGCACTTGGTCAGGGAACCACGGTTTGAGGAGCATTGGACGAGTACGCGGAGGATGGACACTTCGGTGACAGAAAGTCGGTAGCCCAGTCCAGGCAGTTCGTATTGTTCTGATGGGCCATAGAGAACTAAAATGCAGACATTATGGGACGTTTCTTTTGTTTATGTTTTTATTTTGAGATAATTTGAACTTAGTTATACCTAGTGACCCAGTGTTAATGGAATTCTGTGATAGGGAATGACCAACTATAAAATTAAGACTTGAAAAGTGCATCATTTGTATTAATGCCTTTTTATGATTACACTGTAATTGGACATTACATTTATTTTTTTCATCCTTCCAGTTGGATTTTGCATAAGGTAATTTGTTAGTAATATGCCCATGAAATCTGAGTTTTGATTTGAAGGAAGTTTTTGAAATTAAATTAGAAGCTGATTAAATTAAAACATTATAGAGGCAATGAAACTGTATACCATGTTGATAGTCATGTATTTACCACAGTACATTGAGCACGTTAGATGCCTTCATTATAGATATGCAATAAATGCGCACACATGTACTACAAAAATAACGTTAAAAGGTTCTGAGTGATCTTATCTGATATTAGATCAAGGGGTTTAAATTAGTTCCTGAGCTATTATTTATTGAATACAGCTATCTCAGTAGCCTTCAAGCAAATTTATAGAACTAAAAAGCATTTTTCGTTCATTCGTGTTCATAGTCTTATGAAAAGTATTAAACCAAACTTGAATTTTGAGGTTTAGTTTATTCTAAGTCCTAAGTACTGAAACCATTTTGTGGAGCGTCATGCAGTTCTAAGGCAGGTGGGCTTTTATCCCCCTCAACTCTGCATACCGAAACTTATTCTTCAAAAACGAATTTGAAATTCTTTTGGTCTGTTACTCAGTAATTTTTATACATATTTTACTAGATATATATTTAAGAAAATGTGATGTTTCAGTATTTAATTATTTGTAAATATTACCTGGTTTACACATTAAGAACCAATCACATGTCTCCACTTAGGCCAAACTTGGTTATTTTCTCCACAGGGTACTGTGGAACACTGCATAATAGGAGTAATAATCCTTTCAGAATTGACTCAGGAAATGAACCTGGTAAGCCTTTCAGTCTAATGGTGACATGAAGTTTGCTAAGTAATGCTGTCTCTTTGATGTAAAATCTTCTTTATATGGCATAAAACTCTTGAGTAGTTTTTTTTTTCTATTGGTGGGATGATAATAAGTGTTCGAACTCTTTCATTGCTATTGAAAATAACAGCAATAGTATAAAGTACTACAAAGAACGGGGAATTAGACATGGTCCTTACTCTGTGGCAAATGGAGAATTGTCCTTTTATCTTCTGTATATATAGTAATACACTAACCATAAGAAATAAATTAAATGCAGAAGAGAAACAAACCTTTATTTGCTTACAAATAGAAGAGAAGCCGTTTGGTGAATTGATTTTCATTGGTGAATTGATTCTCAACAATGGGCGCACAGCGGGACTCATTAAGGAACAGGCCACTTGGCACTCCGCCACATCTAGCGTGGATTTTCACCCCGCATGAGGGGAGTTTTCAGAAGCTACGCCTCCCCCCAACGGTGCCTTTATGAGCTCAGCAGCTGAGCGCATCGTCACCTGCTCCTGGGCACGCTTGTACTTAACACGGTTCTAAACCAAACAAAAGAAGTTGGATTCTACATGGAATAGTGGTATAATAAAGGAGAATGTAGTGTCTGTATTTAAAAATGTCATCTTGAAATGGCCTGTGTGTGGGTGTGGGTGTGTGTGGATGGATGGATATATATATATATCCATCCATCCATCCATCCACACACATAGACATACAGGGAGAGCTTGCATATCCAGGACCCCTTGCCAACTCCCTTTGGAGTGACAACAGTTTCTGCATATATTAAAAAAAATATCATCCAAAATAACTATTTTCTACTTGTATTCAATCAGGAATTAGAAAACAATGAAGAGAATAGTACAACAACCCCATTTATTCATTGTCTAGCTTACATAACCATCAGCTTTTTGCTAATCTTAAAACTAGCATTTTCTTTTCATTTCCTACTTCCTAGCATAATAGTACTGCAGACGGCCCTGGTAGTGAGGATTTGCTGTGTGGGGGTCATTACTGAGGTCAGATGTTACCTGGCGCATGATTCAGAGAGCAAATAAGTTGTTTTAATTTTTAATTAACTACCTTAAACTTACAGAAAACATGGGAGTACAGTACAAAGTTCTTTTCTCAGCCATTTAATGCTGAGTTGCTGACACGATTCCAGAATACTTTAGTGTGTTTCTTACATTCAAGGACATTTGCTTGTATAACCATAATACAACAATTAAAATCAAAAAGTTAAATGACATGTTATTGTTATCCTCATACTCCATTCAAATTACATCCTATGTCCCAGGAAGCAACAAGTTTAGAATATAGCATCTTATTTATTTGACATGTTTTTTTGGTCTCCTGCAATCTGGAAAATTTGTTTCCTATATTGAAGGAAGTTTTACTTGAAAGAAGGGAGAAATGCTGGAGATGCTAATTCAGATCTTACATATTGGATAACAGATTCTAGTAACTAGTTCCTATAATCACTTTGAACTGTTACATTTCACATTTCTATAAATAAGTTGCATTTAGGTATAGTTTAAATTGTATGATGGAGCCTTTGGAAGTGTCTGATAATCAATTTTGAGCTTTTTTTTTTTTTTTCAAATTTATGAACATTAGCAGGGAAAATGCTTTATTTTCTTCCAAATAGCAAAAGGAATGCCGTAGGAACTGTAGTCCATGGTGTTAATAATTGTTTGGGTAGCTGATGTCAGCTTCGTTTGCTCTTTCCTATAGATAAATGGAAATATTAATGGTATTAATAGTGTGGTTTTGACCCTATTATATTTTGGAGGCTCAAGAACTAGCTTTAGTAAATTTATTCTTAAAAATTATTTGTCATTAACAAAATGTTCAGAGGGAACATACTATTGCTTATGTAATAAATCATATTTGATTATTTATAATTTCTGCCTTGATTTCTTTTTAGAATACCAAGTATATATGAAACCAATGACATATCTGGTATATATAGAAATACCACTTTCACATAGAAGAATTTTTATGTAATTGATTCAGTTCGCTGATTCACAGAAAGTTAGAATTTGAAAATTATGTTAGCGATTTCTCATTTTATTGATGGAGTCTGAGGAGCAGGAATTGATAGTATTTATCTATTATTTTATAGTAGTCAATTCTGGTTTTTAATTTTGGGGTCATTACAGTTTGTAGAAAGAGCCCTGAGTTGGAACAATTCAGAAACTTGGGTTTTGACCGCGGCTGTGCCATTAACTCTTTGAGCAACCTTATTAAGCAAGTCAGTTATCCCAGTAGATATTTAAAAGTTCTTTTAGCTCGCTCTATACTTTACGATTCTTTAATCATTATTTCTATTCCTTTTCTTAATAAAATTTTGTTTTGCTAATCGTTAAGTCTGGTTAAGTAAATTCACCTTGACCTTTTTAGGTTGATTATTCTAGACCTTCAGCAAAACACAGGAAAATAGCTACCTCGTTTCGTGACACTTCTCTCAAAGACATTTTAGTGCTAGCATGCTCTCTTCTGAAAGAGGTAAGTTATTTAATAATTCAATATCCAAGTTAAAATATTTAGGAAATTTTAAGTTTCAAAAGAATTTCAAATGAATCCCTCCCCTCATTCTGCCTTTTGAAGCGTTGTTGTGGACAATCCAAAGTACAGTAGATTTGCTCAGATCTGTAAGAGGTTCCAAAAATTCACTTTTTCTTTTTTTTTTTTTTTACTAAGGATGTAATACAGTAAATCCAAAGGGAATTTAGCAACTTGCAGTTAGGTAGTAGTTTCATTGTCGTCTTATGTAGATGATTTATTACAGAAACTGACTGAGACTTAGTTTCCGGGTTGCCCCGCCCATATTTGAAATGACAGTACGTTTTCCTGATTCATCAGCTCCCAGTATTTATTCATAGTTCAGCCAAGATAGTTGACTTAAATAACTTCTTTGGGAAAGATTTCCTCATTTGCTACGTCTTGCCCTATCGATCATTAGGGATAATATGATTTATAATCATATGGTGTTCTCTTGTAATATGGAGACTCTTTCATACTGCTCAAGCTTGTGAATTGGTATAATATAGCATTTTCCAAAGCATGTTTCACTAATCACTATTTTCTACTTATTTCAGTTCTGTGGTCTAGTAACATGATAACTCCCACATTAGGCCACACTGAAAGACCCTTCATTATTTAAAACATTTTGCTTTTAGCATGGAAAATTTTAACATATACGAAAGTATGTGAATAGTATAATTAGCTCCTTTGGACCAATCAGCCAGTTAAGCAGTAACAACTCATGACCATGTTTCATCTGTATCCTTAACCTAACCACTTTAGTTCTTTTTGTGTTATTCTGGAAGCAGAATCTCAGACTTCATATCATTTCCTCTGCAAATATTTCATGATGTATCTCTACGAGATATAATCTGTTCTGGTTGTATCAGAATGGACATTTTGCGTTTGAGGGGGGCGGGGCATTCAGGATTATTGTCCAGAAGCTCGCAAGTGTGCTTCCACATTCAAACAGCTCTGAAGACCTTGTTAGCTGAATTGGGATTATTTATGCTCGAAGTTCCCCACTTTTTCTTGAAGAACCTTATATTTTCAGCTTATTCCAAGAAACCTTTGAGCTAATGAATTCCATATATTTATACGTTGGTGCTGTTTAAAGTATTTGTCTTAAAGTTACCTCTTAAAACTTTAGAAAGTGACCTACAATTTACAGGTAAGTGTAAAAGTTTTTATTTCCGTTTTGTAAAATAAAATTTGAAGATAGTCTGTTATTGTAGATTTTTGTTGATAGAGATTTTACAATTCTTTCTAAAACATACAACAACATCACTTTTGGGTTTTTTTTGCTCATTTTAATTTGGCATTGAAGAATTATTTAAATTAGTGAAGTGAAAATTTGTTTATTGACATATTTCATGATGTTTTATTTGACTTTGAACTTTTTTCAGGTATTGGCCAAACCTTTGAATCTTCAGGATGAAAGTCAACAGACTCTAGTAATGCAGGTCTTGAAACTAGTCCTCAACTGCCTTAACTTTGACTTCATTGGCAGTTTAGCAGATGAATCTGCAGATGATCTTTGCACAGTGCAGATTCCAACGACCTGGAGAACAAGTAAGAAGAACGTTTAGTGTCAGAGATGGTCAGCGTAAGAGGCAGAGAACTAAGTACTATAGTTGCCTATTTGCAGTCCTCTGTTTTTGCTCGGCAGTCAGAAGGTAGCTGCTGATAGCCAATAACGAAATCTGTTTTCCCCAATTCATATCGGAGGAACTTCCATATTTTGATTTTGTAAAAAAAGGAAAGACAGCTCTAGAGTTAGAAGGGAAACAGGTTTGGGAGGGAAAATGCAGAGTTCCGTTTGAAAACTTTCAGATAAATAGTGGGAGAGGATACAACACCCGGCAATAGATATCAACATGATTTTTAAAGTTATAAAGAGAATAAAATAGAATAATTGACTTAGCGGGGCAGAAGAGCAACTTAACATTGTTACAGAGAGGGATACCAAGGACAAGCAAGCTGATTTGTTCTCACACATCCCAGAAAGACGATGGCACTAGAAAGGGTATTTCTGACGTCACAAGTGGGGACTGGGGCTGAAAGGGCTCAGAATCCCCAGGATCTTCTCACCACGTGTGCGGCTAGGTGACAGTCTTTCCCCTTCTCTGCCCTGAGTGCACTTCCTTCTCGCTTCTCAAGACCAGAGCTTTTTTACCCCCGAGAAATTAAACTGGGGAGGTTTCACGTTCAGGGTAATCAGATAAAGTGAGAATCACCATAGATTGTGTGAAAACCTCTAACCTGGAAATTAGAGACTAAAACAAACAATTAAAAGGGGCTTCGTATCGTAATCGTGGTCATGAATACATGAACCAACATCTAATTAAAATTGCACAGACTAAATATACACATACACATTCACTCATGAGTACATGTGAATCTGGGAAATCTGAATAAGACTGGTGGATTGTACCAAGGTAGTTTCCTGATTGTGATACTGTACCATCGTTTTCTAAGAAGTTACCATTGGGAGGAACGGAGTAAAGGGTACTTGGAGTCTCTTTGTGTTATTTTTTGCAACTGCATAAGAGTCTGAAATTTTCTCAAAAAAATTTTTTTAAAGAGGTGGTGAGTGTTAGTAGAAACAAAATGAAGAGTAGAAATAAACTTAAAAAAGGTATATGTATTCCCAGAGAGATACGAAAAGGCAATTCATCTTTGAAACAAGAATAGGACATTGTTTTAAAAAGAAACTTTCAGAGAATGTTCCAAATATGAAAAGATGGTCGTGAAAATAAAATATCAGTAAAAGAGTTAGAAGATAAAGGTTAAAGAAATATCTCAGGAAGTAGAACAGAAAAGCAAAGAGAGATGCGATAGGATATAAAAATACAAGAATATTGGAGCATGAAGCTGAGAGGTCCGGCATCTAACTTAGGAGTTAAAGAGGACAGGAAAAACAGAAGGAAATTTGTAAACAGATAATACCAAAAAATGTTCATAGCACTGGCACATAAATTTTCAGATTGAAAAGTCCCATCAAGAACCCAACATAATGAATGAAAAAAGCATATACACTAAGGTTCATAATCATGGCATTTCAGAATAACGAAGATAAACAGAAAATCCTAAAATCCACCAGAAAAAAAAGTAAATCACTTCAAGGGACTGGCATCGAGAAAGGTATTAGACTTCTCAGCAGCAGCGCTGGAGGCCAGAGTACAAGGAGTAATGTCCTCAGACTTCTGAGGGAAAATTAGTTTCACACTAGACTGAAATTATGAAGTTTAAGAGAGTAGATGCAAATCTTCCTGAGGTTTATCCCTTATGTACTTGCTCTCAGGAAGCTACTTGATCATACAAGCCAAGAAAGTGGAAGATAAGGAAGGGGTTTGGGAAAACAGAGCTTCAACATGAGTGAACAGTGAACAGACATAAAAAAGAGATAGTTATATACCAAGTTTAGGAATAACCCCTCCAAAGCGAAGGCTCTGGGCGATACAGGAGCGAAAATGGAAATGATAGGTTACTTGATGCTATTGATTATGTGAAAAATGGCATGAAGGACATTTTGCAGATCCGTCAGAGCATTTGGAAAGAATTAGTGACATACAACTAAGCACAGAAAGGATGCTATGATTAAATCCAGAGACTGTTATAAATGTGATATAATCATAGTGTACTTGGCTCAGTTATTAACATTATTTACATAGTAAATGTAAACACTTAGAATTGATTTAATCTCAACTTGTCATAATAGTGGATGTGTTTTTAAGAGAGAATGGATTGTGGAGGGGGGGTGGTAGAGTAAGTGATTAGACATCTAAAGCCTCATGTACTGTAACAGGAATTCATTTAATGTCTAAAGTAAAACCAGTAAAGAAGTAGTAATGTAGCGTGTTATTTGTAAACATATATATAAGTATAACTAAGAGTCAAAAAAGTTGTTGAAAATGGGGTAGGGTATAGTTTTTTTTTATTATATACTTTTTAAGTACTTTTTGATACTATTTGCATTTTTAAATGTTTATATTACTTGAATACAAAGGAAAATATTAAAATGCTCTAGGTAAGAACTGTAGATGCTACATAGAAATAAGGAACATCTTAGCTAGTTAATTTCTATCTCTGTATTAATTTATCTTTCAAAGGAAAATAGGAATTAAAAAGGAATTAAGCCAAACTGGAAAGAGTGGCCACATGCAGGGGTTTTGGGGTTCTTGGTTTATGTGATAATGGCTTACGATGTTAAGATCACAGAATTGAAAGTGATGGTGTAGAAAATAATTTTTTTTTTTTCTAGTTTTCCTGGAACCAGAAACATTGGATCTTTTCTTCAATTTGTATCATTCTCTTCCACCGCTACTATCCCAGTTAGTAAGTAAAAATCATTAATCATGTCACTAAAAAGTACCTATGATCTTTCTCTAAGGGTGGTATAGATTTACTTTTAAAAATTCTATTCATGTTCTTGAATGGGTTTACCTCTCACAGGAAATTCTGACATCTTTTGGGATTTATATTGCTTAAGCAATTGTCAGATTCTATCTGCAGTCAACAGTGCATTTCATCGAATGGGCGAACCCAGAACCAATAACTGTTCATTTAGCTCCTGCTCAGAGCCAAGACACACTATCAGCCTCTAAGTATCTTTCTTCCTTCTCAGTCCGCGTTCCTGCTTCTGGGCCTCTGACCAGTAGTTGGACCCCGTCTGCTATATTCCCTTCTGTTATCTCTCTGACTCTTCCTCAATCCTGTCTGTCTCCATATCTCAGGTGTGCCAGGCAGCCCCCATCAGATATCTCTAAATGAGAATCAAAGGGGATTTTGTGCCCATCACTCCAGTTCATTTATTTTTTGAATCAAATTCTATTATGTGATTAAAAAATTCTTGAAACTTATTGGTTATAGAGAACTTTGAGGCTGTGAACCCCATCTTTGTGGAAGCTAAAACAGACCAGGCAAGATTGAAAAAAAAAATAAAGAAAAAGTTGTCAGTTTCATATCTAAGCTTGTAGAAAAGTAAAGTTGGAGAATTCTAATATTGCCATTTTCCAAAAAAAGATGTTCCAGATTTAAAGTACATGTCAGTAGTATGTTTGTTTATATATGTTGTTGCCTAGAAGGGAGAAACCGATTCACAAAAATACTCCTCTTTTTTTTGTTGTCGTTGTTTTTTAAACGTGTGCGCTCTCGAATCTAGGATTTTAAGATGGTGGTTTTTAAACTGGGTTTCACAGGACATACACATTTCCAGGTGATGCCACCTACTTCACCCTTCTTTCTTTTAAGCAGAACAGTCCTGTTTTTAGTTGTTGAAAAACCTTGGTTTCATGTACAATTACATTCTGGGATAAAACAGATGGGCTACTGGTTCTTAAAAAATAAAGTAGAAAACGACTGTTTTAAGAGAAAGTAACGTTTCTTGGGCATGCCCTGTTATGTGGTGCTTGTCTCGCTTTATCTTCCCAGTGGCCCTGCGAAGTAAGTGTTGTTATCCTCACTGTGTAGACAAAGAAACAGGCCTAGACTGGCTTAAGTGACTTTCTCTAGGGCAGCAAATTAAATATCAGAGCTGAAATTCAAACCCAGGTTTTTTTTGGCCCCCAAGCGCTGGATGGTTTTTTTACTATACTAGGGGTTCCCAAACCTTCTACACATCAGAATTGCCTAAGGAAGTTTTTTTATTTTCTAACGGGACTGTGGCAAACTGGAGACCACCTAAAAGGCCATCCTCTGATTTTTATCCCTATGCTCATCCTCACCAGAAAAGCCAGACATTTTGCATGAAATTAAAATATTTAAATATTGGCAGCAAACTTTAATTAAAAAAAGAGTGGGCAAGCCAATGCATGCGAACCGATAACAAAACGTATATGGGCCAGTTTGGTGGCTTGAAAGTTGCCAATTTTGGGTCTTTTACTTAATGATCAGACAAACTTTGGTGGGTACCAGTGGTAAAATTAAGAACCCAAGTAGGGAAATTGTCTGGTAAAGTATTAATTTTAGGATGATAACTAGGCCACAGATACTCTGTAGGAATTTTTAGAGGGTATCTGACTTTTCCAGCAGCAGTTTCCAGATTGTTCCTTGATAGTAATGAATGGAGAGATCTTTATCACCAAACAGATTTGGGGCATGTTAGATTAATGAAGCCCCAGGGGTTTATCCCACTGCAGGATGCCACAGTGCATAACGTGCTGTATTTCCCAAACATACTCTGCCACGAAACCATATTTTCTCTTTGGTAGAACATCTGATTCATGGGTTTGCAAACAGAACTGGTCATCAGAAGCAGTTGGAAGCCTTTTGAGTATGTGCGTGTCCAGTCTCTGCTCCGGCATATTTAATATATGATAAGAATATTAGAGGAGAGTACACGCAGATAGAAACCGGAATGTTGGTCATGGAGCTGAAGACTCGTGGGTGGTAGTGGTGATTGATATGTTAAATGTTTAGCTTTCATTATTTCTAGATTCTATGATGCCTTTTTAATCACAAAAAATAAATTTTTTTATATAAAGACAAGTGTACCTCACATGTGGCCATAGTTACTTTAAAAACTGAAATGAAGTTTGTTTTCCCTTTTTCAGGCACTTTCATGTTTAGTTCAGTTTGCTTCTACAAGAAGGTCCTTATTTAGCAGTCCTGAACGTGCCAAGTACCTTGGTAATTTAATTAAGGGAGTAAGGAGGATACTTGAAAACCCTCAGGTATTTACGAAGTAATTTAATTAATATTTAGCATGTAGAAATAACAGTTTTTCTGCTGAAAGCTGTGTAAGAAACCCGTGACTTTATTATGGTACTGGAAGAAAACATGAAGTATCATATCCATCTTCTTTATATTTCATTTGTAGTAGAAACGGGCAGTTTTTAAAAATGGATGTATTCTTGACAGATTTCTGTGTTCTTCCTCTTTTATTTTTTACATCCTTTTAGGTGAGTAGAGGTTATATATCTTATGCTTCTGCGTTTTTTGTTTGTTTGTTTGTTTTACCATTGTGCTACATTTCTTTGATTGTACTTCTTAAATTAGTGAAGTGATTAACTCAGAGTTATATCTTCTGAACTAGAAGACTTAAATCTGAATGTTAACATTGTAATAAGTGGCTTTAAATTATGAAATAATGTCTTTTTGCCCTCTTGTGGACAAATAAGAGTTTGTAGATTTTAAAATCTACTCTCAACACTAACTGCAAAGCTTCAATAGCAATATTTATTTCAGAGGAATACAAAGCCATCATTAATTAATGATTTTTGCATGTCTAGATAAAATTTTTTGTTTTACTTTTTGGTTTTGGTTTAAAATATCTGTAATGAAAGTACAGAGTTTTTAAAGTTATATGATTTAAGGAGGTTTATGTAAGTCTCTTGGTGGTTACTGATTTTTGAGGGGACATATAATATCTACATAAGGAAAATTATAAAGAGCAATTGTTTTTGCAGGTTATTCTCAGGAGTATTTTATATATTGTGCATTTGCTTTACCTTTTCAGTGTACTGTACTGTAAAATTTACGTGTTTTGCTGATAAATGGGATTTTACCAATATACTTAAAAAATTCTAAAAGTTGTTTTAATTACCGTCATCAATCTTTCTTTATGTGGAAGGTAATATGCTAATGTCAGATAATTCTCTTAATTGATTTTCCAACATCTACATGTTGATGGTTTATGGCTGTAAAAGTTAGCTCGAATATTATATTAATTATTTTAGAATCACAGACACGTATCAGAAGACCTATGAGTACATAATATCTTTTTATAATTTGTCTTTAATAATTAGACACTATTTTATATTCTTTCATGTAGCTCATTCGAATGACATTTCTTAGAAACTCTTTTAGTATTAAACAGATACTTTTCTAATTATTTTTTACGGCAGCTACCAAGCAAAGTGCTCAGCCTGTAGAGATAATAGCACGCGTGCTGTGTCTTCAAGCAGCTCACAGACAATCAGGGGCACTTGGTCTTCTAACCTATCTTCCCCCAAAGTCACCTCTATATCTTGTAGTAGTTTTGTTAAACTTCCTGTTCTACCTTGCCATAAATTATTCAAATGATCCTCCATTTAGCAATAGAGAATTGCCGAAGGGCACAATACCTGTAGGTACTCAATAAAAATTTGTTAAATTAACAGACATTTCTGTGATTTGTGTGTGCACATATACCATTTTTCTTACGTCGAGCTGATATTGCTCTTTTCCGGGCTTTCAAGAGCCCATTCTTATTTTTTCCCTTAAATACCTTTCAAGTCTTTTATTGACTTTGTTTAAGCTACAGGACACACACACGTAAATGTTTTGCATAATACAATGGGTTCCTAAACATTACAATTTAGTCGTCATGGTGCAGAGCTTCCTCCAAAAGCCTCTATTTGGATTCCTTGTTATTAATCATTCATGACCATGTTAAATCCAACAGGAATTATTTGTTTTCTTTCATTAATACCTACCCAGTTGATATAAAGTGCCATAAGTACCCTTGAAAACTGGGAAACTTAATAAAATACCCTTGGAATTTTATTAATGGTATAATATTTTGTTTCATTTATTTTTGAGTATTTTTAAATATCTTTTTCTTTTTTGTCTCATATTTTAGGGTTTGTCTGATCCAGGTAATTATCATGAATTTTGTCGATTTTTAGCTCGTTTAAAGACAAATTACCAGCTGGGAGAATTAGTTATGGTGAAGGAGTATCCTGAAGTTATCAGGTTGATTGCTAATTTTACCATTACTAGCCTACAGGTAAATAGAAATATATAATGGTATTAAACTGTAGATAGTTTTAAAACAATTTCTTGGTAAGGTTTGGTGGGGATTTTTTTTTTAACAATTATTACAGTGCTTTGCTAAAAATGTTCATTGTGACATTTTTTATAACAAAAAATTATAAAATCTAAATAACAAATATTGAAGAATGAATCGAAAAGCCATAGTAAAATCTTTGTGAAGAAATAAAACTTTTACAGATTGGTTTTTGGGAAATTTTTGAAATTTTTTTTATAAGTCTGGAGGAAGATTTTAAAACCATATTTTCCACATGATAGCCACTCTGAAAAACTATTCATGAAATGAAGATTAGAAGAAAGTACACTAATGTTTTAATGGTGACATTCCTGGGTGGTAGAATAATGAGAGATTGTTAATTTCTTCTTTAGACTATTTTGCATTTATGAAATTTGCTACGTTAAGTGTTCATTGGTTATATAATCAGGATAAAAATTAATTTTAAAATCTCTGTTTAGTAATTTTGCCTCTGTAATTCTTATTCTAGGAAGATATGTCATTTTCAATAACATTTGCTTTATTTCTTTGTAGCATTGGGAATTTGCTCCCAACAGTGTTCATTATTTATTAACTCTGTGGCAAAGGATGGTTGCATCAGTTCCTTTTGTGAAATCAACTGAACCCCACTTATTAGACACTTATGCACCAGAAATCACGAAGGCCTTTATCACTTCTCGATTGGAATCTGTTGCCATTGTCGTGAGGTATTGAAAACTAAATCTTTCTGTTGTATTTTCATCTTCTGCATCTTGGAATTTTTAAAAATCGAAGTATAATTTACCTACTATAAAATTCACCCCTTTTAGTGTGCAGTTTAATTAGTTCTGACAAGTGCATATGATTGATAACTATCATCACGGTCGAGGTAAAGGATAGTTTCATCACTTCCCAGAAGGTCTTTTGGGTTCCTTTGTAGTCAGCCCTTTCCTACCCTCAGCCTCTGGCAATTACCGATTGGTTTTGTTTCCCTGTAGTGTTCGCCTTTTCTATAATGTCATATAAATGAGATCACATAGTACATAGCCTTTTAGTCTGGCTTCTTTCACTTAGCAGAATGTGTTTTAGGTTCTTCTGTGTTGTGTCAGTAGTTTTCCTTTTTATTGCTGAATAATATTCCATTTTATGGACCTGTCACAGTTTGTTTACCCATTCATTTGTCAATAGACATTTGGGTTGTTTTTATTTTTTGTCAATTATGAATAATTATTTCTCTTGAGTAAATACCTAGGTGTGAGACTCCCGGGTTGCATGGTAAGTGCATTTTTTACTTTATAAGTAACTGCCAAACTGTTTACTAAGTGGCTGGATTATTTTGCATTCCTACCAGCAATGTACGAAAGATACAATTGCTTGCATCTTCACCAGCACTTGATATTGTCAGTTTTTTTAAATTTTAGTCATTCTGAAGGTGTGTAGAGATACCTCATTATAGTTTTAATTGGCATTCCCTTAATGACTCTTAACGTAGAGTATCTTTTTATGAGCTTACATATCATTTGTGTGTATTCTTTGGCAAAGTGCCAGTCAAATCTGTTGCCTGTTTTTTTTTTGTTGTTGTTGTTTTTTGTTTTTAATTGGGTCATTTGTTTTCTTATACTGAGATTTGGAGGTCTGTATATTCTGGTCACACATCTTATCATAGTGTTTTGCAAATATTTTCTCCCAGTCTATAGCTTGCCTTTTCATTTCCCAAAGTGTTTCAAAGAGAAGTAGTTTTAAAGTTTGACGAAGTCCAATTTATCCTTTATTTTTTCTTTTAGAGGTTTTTATACTTTTAGAATTAACATTTAGATCTATGATTCATTTTTGTATGTGATGTGAGGTAAAGCTTAAGGTTCTTTTTTTTTTCTTTTGCATGTGGGTGGCAAATTATCCAAACACCATTTGTAGAAGACTATGTTCTCTCTATTGAATTGCCTCTACACCATTTTCAAAAATTGACCACATACATGTGGTTCTATTTCTGGACCCTGTTCTCATTAATCTATGTGTTTCTCCTTCTGCCAATACCTTGTCTTGATTGCTGTGGTCTTATAATAAGCTTTGACATCAGATAGTAGATGACTTACTCTGGTTTCCCCTTTTCAAAATTATTGGCTCTTACTTCCTTTGTGTTTCTATGTAAATTTTAGAATCATCTTGTCAGTATCTACAACAAAACCCTGCTGGGATTTTGACTGGGATTGCATTGAATTTTTATAAACATTTGGGGAAGAATTGACATCTCAGCAGTATCAAGTCTTTCAGCCAATGAACACGTTTATCTTTTAATTTAGCTCTTCTGTGATTTCTTTCGTCAGTATCTTGTAATATTCAGCATTCAGATCTTACATATGTTTAATTAGATTTAATTAGTATTTTATGTTTTCTAGTGCCTTTAGAAGAGACGCTTTTTTAAATTTAAATTTCCAATTGTTCATTGCTAGTATATAGTAATACAGTTGAATTTTGTTTATTGACCCTGTGTACTAGGACCTTGGTAGACGCACTTGTTAGCACCAGTAGCTTTTTTGTAGGTTTTTTTGGTATTTTTTATGTACATAATCATGTCATTTTCAAATACATTTTATTTCTTACCTTGCAGTCTATTTTATTCCTTTACCATGATGGAATTTTTCTTTAACATAAAGTTTATTTGTGGTGACTGAAAGTACATCGCATTCTAACGTCGTCTGCAAACTCGTTCTTATGTATTTGCAGAGATCATTTAGATGATCCACTGGATGACACCGCCACTGTGTTTCAGCAGTTGGAGCAGTTATGCACCGTCAGCAGATGTGAATATGAAAAGACGTGCACTCTTCTTGTACAGTTGTTCGACCAAAACGCACAGAATTATCAGAAGCTTCTGCATTCAGCTTCTGGGATAACTGTGGACATGGCAATTCAGGAAGGTCGGTAAATTTCATATGACTATTATGTGGTCTTAAGTTGAATTTTAAGTAGCTTCATTCATCACTTTAATAATTTTATGCAAATTATTTTTATATATTTCCCCCACTTCCTCACCCTCTAATAAGCCATTAATTTTTTTTTAACCTTCTGGATATTTTGGTAGCTTAATGGTTAATTTTTAGTTTTCCTTTATAAGATTCACAGGCACAATTTCTCTCCGGAATCAGTATCAAGCAGAGCTAATAATAGTCTTTGAGTAGACTGTATTGTCTTCTAACGACCTTTTAACTGATCTGATTGTGTTTCCTTTTTTGTTATAGATGATTGCAAATTCAGAGCCCAATTTTAGCCAGTAAAAAATTATATAAGACCTCATCATGGCTTTATATTTGTGTATTAGCCTTCACCATGACTTTATTACTATATTTTAATTCTTTAATCTATGAATCCCATTATTTTTCTTTAATCCTTTATTGAAGGAGGATTTATTTATTTCTGTATATCCCTTAAATCCTTTTAGGAACATAACAGGGAATGAAAATAAATAGCTTTTTCAGATTTTTTTAATAAGATGAGTTAGAGAGTGGAACTGGCTTTATACATTTCTAGTAGAAGGCACTTTAATTATAGTTCTAGAATGGTTTTTTTTTTTTTAATATTTATTTGTATATTTTATCTCGTTTTGGAAAATGAGTGGTAAGAGTTGATAGTAAAACTTACTTTAGATGATTTCTCATCTAAACTTTTTTGTAAAAATTCTTCAAAAGATTGTCCATTTACATAATGTCTCTTTAAAATGCCTTGTATTCATTATCTTTTTGTTTAGTTGCACAATACTGCTGAGGCGCTAGATAGTGGAATAGTTAGCCTTTTCTACTTTAAATGTTCTCTTACCAGGATTTCATTATTTATAAATTAAATTGGGGAGAACTAACATTTTTTGCAGCACTTAGTCTCTTCATCATTGATTACTTCTTTTAGTAGAGTTTTGCAAATTGTTAAATATCAAGTATATACAAGAGGATATTCATATAGATTGAGACACAGTGGCTAGCAGTGACAGACACCATCATGGAGCTTAAAGAATAGGTCAGCATATCTTTGTTGTTCCCTTTGTTCTTCTTTCCAAATTTATCCTCTTTCCTACCAGCAGAAAATACCAATAATCTTGAATTTTGTGTTTATCAACTAAAGCCTTTTCTTCATAGTTTTACTGCATATGTATAAGTTCTGAAAATAATGCATGGTTTTGCATGTTTCCGAACTTCATACAAATGCAATCAAGCTGTATTTATTCTTCTACAACTTGCTGTATTGTTTCTTCTCTCAGTATGTACCTTGATGAGAGTCTGTGTTGATGCCATAGCTGGAGCTCCTTCATTTGTGCTGCCAGCGTTCTGTTCTTTGAATACGCTACAGTTTATTTATGCATTTTCTTTTCAGTGGGTTTTCGTTTTCTCTATTTTTTGCTCATACAGTGAGTGCTGCTGTAAAGATTGTTATGTATACCCATTTCATGGTCAGCATCAGTAAGTAGACAATGCCACTAGATTACAGAACTATCGTACTACTTTATCCCACTCACCCTGACTGGTTGAGGCGCTATACCTCATGGATATTTGACTTTTCACTCCCATGATTATTAACAAGGTTTAGTATCGTTTCATGTTTATTGACTGTTAGTTGTCATCGCTGATGATGACAACTAACAGTCAATAAACATGAAACGATACTAAACCTTGTTACTTATCACTTTACTTATCACTTTAATGTGGCTATTTTCTTAGTTATTTTCGTATCAAACTTTATATTAATTCACCTAATCTTTTTCAAGAGGTAATATATTTATATTGTCCAGAAATAAGAAAATGTGTTCAGTTCCACTCCTATAATGTGTCCTCTCATTCTTCACTCTAATAAGTAATGATTCTTACTAGTTTTGCATATCTTTCCAGTTTCCTATGCATATACAATTAGGAATGTATAGATTCTTATCCCTCTCTTATTTACATAGACTGTGGCATACCAGCTCCCTGTTCTGTTTCTTGCTTTTTTTCCTTTAACTGTATTTTATAGCTATTTTGAAAGCAGTATATAGAGAATGCTTATTTTTTTATAGATGCATAACATTTTAATTTTTGAATGTATCATCATTTATTTAATCATCCTCCACTATTGAGAGTCATTTGAGTTATTTGCCATCTTCTTTTAAAACTAATGCTATACAAATTAACCTTGTATATATATCGTGCTTTTCTTGGCCATTCTTGTATCTTTTGTGAAATGTCTATTCACATTTTTTGCACATTTCTAAATTGGGTTGCTTGTCCTTTTATATGTATTCTTACTAGAATTGTAAGAAGGTTATAATTCTGTATACAATCCCTTTTTCATGTATATGTTTGCAAATATTTTCTCCTTTTCTGTGGTTTTGTCTTAACTATCTTTAAAGAGCAAAAGTTAAAATCTGATGATCTACCTTTTCAATTTTTTCTTTATGGCTTGTGCTTTTTATATTTAAGAAATGTGCAACCCAAGTTGCAAAGATGTTGTCTTATGTTTTCTTCTAGAAGTTTTATATTTTTAGCTATTATGTTTAGGTCTTTGATCCACTTTGTTTAATTTTGTGAATGGTACGAGGTAAAAATAAGGCCCCCTCCCTAGCCCATGCACTTATCAAGTTCTAGCACCATTTGCTGAAACGACTCTTTTTTCTCCATTGAGTTATCATGACACTTTTTGTCAAAAATCAATTGACCATAAAAGGCTAAGGTCTGTTACTGAACTCTATTCTGTATCATTGACCTACATGGCAGTTTCATACTGTACTGGTTAGCACAGCTTTATAATTCTTGATATCAGGTAATTTAAGTCCTCTGGTCTTGTTCTCCTTTCTAAAACTTGTTTTGTCTCTTCTAGGCACTTTTTTATTATTAATTTCTGTATTAATTTTAGCATCAGCTTGTCAGTTTCTTCCAAAAAACTCACTAGATTTTGACTGGGATTGCATGTCAATGCCTACTTCAGTTTAGGTCATCTTCACAATACGCAGTCTTCCAGTTCAGTGACTTGCTATATTGCTCCATTTACATAGGTGTTCTTTAATTTTCTTTGCAATGCTTTGTTGTTCTCAGCGCACAGGTATTAAAAATCTTGCACTAAATTTATTCTTATATATCTTTATGCTGTTGTAAATTTTATGATTATTCTCTGCTACTCTATAAAACTAAAATTGATTTTTGTCTTTGTGTCCTATGACTTTGCTAAATTCACTTATTGATTCTAATAGTTTTTTTGTAGATACTTTAGGATTGTTTTATATGATCATGTCATCTGCAAATAAAGACAGTTTTATGTCTTCATACCTCTTATTTCTTTTTCTTGCTTTATTTCAATGGTAGGACCTCCAATACAGTATTGAAGAAAAGTGGGAAGAGTGGGTAATCTGGCCTTGTTTTAGTTTGTACAGAAAAAGCATTCAGCGTTTTACCATCGAGTATATTATCTGTAGTTTTTTTTTTAAAGCTGTCCATAATAAATTTGAGGAAGTTCTATTCTCCCAACTATTTATAATAATGGGGCATTGATTTTTTTAAAATGCTTTTTCTGCATCTATTCAAATGACCTTTTTTCCTTCATTTTAATTATAGTGAATTACATTGATTGATTTTTCTATATTAAGCCAGTTTTGCTGGCTTAAAGGATAAATCCTACTTGGTTATAATATACTTTTTATTTGGTCTTTTTCTCCCCTAATTTTGGATTGGAGACTCCACATCTTTGATTTTTAGATTTTGGCATTTTTCTAATAAAAAGATTTAAAGCTATAAATTTTACTTTAAGCATTGCTTTAGCTGCATCTCATAAATTTTGATTTTAATTATTATGTAACAAAGTATTTTTTAATCTGTTGCTTATTTGTTAATTTGTGTATTATTTATAAGCGTGCTTTTTATTTCCAAATATTTGGGGTTATCCTAGTTGTCTTATTGTTACTGATTTCTAATTCTGTCTTAGTCAATATCATTTTATATGATTTCAGTCTTTTTAAATTTATTGAGAGTAGTTTAATGACCCAGAATCCTGGTAAACACTTGAAAAGAATGTGTATTTTACCATTGTTGTGTATAATAGTATGTAAATAGAAATTAAGCCAAGATGGTTAATAGTGCTGTTCACATAGTTTTTGTCTTTACTATTTTGTTTTTTGTTGATGTTGTTTTGATCTGTTTCTATTATTTACAGAGAGAAAGGTGCTAAAATCTCCAAACAGGATTGTGGAATTGTTTATACTACTTTCAGTTGTTAATTTTTGCTTCTTGTAGATATTTATAGTAGTTTTGTCTTTTTATTAGTTGACCCTTTTATCTTGAAATCTCTGCTCTGGTGTGCTCATAAGCCAGTGTGGTCTTATGTTCTCTGTTTACGTAGGATCACCTTCTCCATCCATTTACTTCCAGTCTGTCTGTGTCTTTACATTTAATGTGTGTTTCTTATGGACAGTATATAGTCTTTCTTTTTAAAAAATCCATTCTGACCATTTCCGTATTTTAATTGAAGTGTGCAGTCCAGTAACTAAATGGGTAGAGAACTACCAACTCAATACCATACAAACTATTTCCTTAGAATAAGGTTTTTCATATCACACTGGTAGTTTATATTTAGGCTATAAATCATTTGAGGTCTGACTTGAGGGTCTTTTCTTCCTGTCCACCTAACATGGAAGTCAAGTCAGACAAGTTTCTGTGTTATCATTCTCTGTCTAGGCCAGGTTTTCCCCGTCCAGTTCACCTTTTCACTAAGGGTAGAACTCTGTGTCCCCGCTTTATGAGGTTTTTATTGGATGCCTCACCTTTGGTATACCCAAGGCTTTGTCCTTTGATCATCGAAGCAGAAGCTCCAGTTCTCTCTAGTTAGTTATTTATGTCTCGAAATTTCAGCTCTCACATTATTTTTGGACTTTGAGGATTATTTTACTTTCTTACCAGATCAGTAGTGCATTTGCTGCCTTTGTACAAATTAGAAAAAGGCTCCCTTTCTCCCGGGCAGGTGCAGTGCCATGTGAGGGTTTACCACCTGGTGAGTGTGGGCTGGATTTCAGTCCCACTTGTCCCTTCAGTTAAGTATTTTTTGTAGATATTGTAGTGTTTTCTTTATTCCCTGGTGACACAATGGCAGCCTTATACAGTATCTTTTCAGATTCGTTTTCTACATTCATTCAGAGTATATTATGTTATAATTTGGTTCATGTTTAGCCAGCTACCTATAAAATCACATATTTTTTTTCAGTTTGTATAACGATTAGTTTTTGCTTCTTTAAAAGTAAAGGATGAGTAGTAACTTTCACTTCAGTGTTGTCAACTAGATGTTCTGAAAGGCCTTCCAGCTGCAAAACAGTCAGATCATGGATAAACTTGTTAACGGATTGCTGGGCTTGAAATACGTACAGACGGTCCCGACTTTGATGGCTTAATTTACAATTTTTTGACTTTATGATGGTGCACAAGTGATAATGTGTTGAGCAGAAACCATACTTTGTATTTTGATTTTTGATCTTTTCTCAAGCTATTGATATGTGTACAATACTCTTTGCATTTCTGGGCAGCAGCAGTGGGACGATTTTGCCCAACTATAGACTAATGTAAGAGTTCTAGTGGATCGGGTTAGGCTGGGATGTCCGGTTAGGTTTGGTGTATTCGATGCATTTTTGACTTGTATTTGCAATGGGACATGACCCCATAGTTCTGCGGTTCCTTCTCCTTCACTCTGCCCCTCTTCACTCCGTCCCTCTTCTAACTACTTTCTTTCTCCCTCAAAAAAAATGAACTTTAACCAGAATGGGACCGGTTAGTCAGCAGCAAACAAGGGCAAAAGGCAATTTTGCTTTCCAAGGCAAATGATCAATATCAGTGATTAAATTAGTGGCAAGCTCTTTGGGCAGGAGCAAAGCCAGTGTACCAACCTTGAGATTCTTACATGAAGTTACACCCTTAAAAGGGATAAAGTGGCCCAAATTGGTTGATCCCCTTGGCTCCAGCCAAAAAGTAAATTAAAATTTCTGTGAAGAATAGCAACCATAATTTAAGGCCTTCAGAATCCTGCAGATTACGATCAATCAAATAAGTGTTTACAATTTAAAAAATAACCAAACAATGAAACAAGATACCATAAGTTAGCACTAACGGAAACAATATATTGTCCATTTGATTTAGCCCTCCCCAAGGACTTAAGATATTGAAATTGGACAGGAATATAAAATAATTATATATGAAATGTTTAAAGGAATAAAAAATAGAATCCCAGTAAGCTACCAAGTGTATGAAAAATGGCCAGGAAGATTGAAGAAGGCTCAAGTAAAACTTTTATTATTGAAAAAAAAAAATTTGTGATCTAAAATGTAATGGATACTACGGCCATGCCACCCTGAACATGTCCAATCTCATCTGATCTCAGAAGCAAAGCAGAATCGGGCTTGGTTAGTCCTTGGATGAGAGACCACTTCGGAATACCAGGTGCTGTAGGTGTAAAAAAATAAAATAAAATAAAATGAAATGAAATGAAATAAAATAAAGTAAAATGTAATGGATGTGTTAAACAGTAAATTAGACCTAGCTGAAGAAAGAATTAGCAGATCGGCAGCTAGACTCAAAGAAGTGTTTAAGACTATGGAGAAACAAGAAAAGTAAAAATATTAAATATTAAAGAGAAGTTAAAGGATAGAATGAAAAGGCCACATATGTCAAATTGAAAACCAGAAAGACAGAATGGAGAGGATGGAACAGAGGTGATAACTGAAGACATTCTTCCTGAGAACTTCAGAATCAATGGAAGACATGAATCAGTACAGCAAGCCCAGCATATACCAGTCAAAAACAAACCGTATAACTTCAAAGACAGAAAATCTCAAAAGCAGCTTGAGGAATGTAAAATAAACTGATAAACTCACTTCTCAACAGTAAACTGTAACCCAGGAGATGGTATATTATTATTCTCAAAAATTGAGCCAAAATAATAGCCATCCTATAATTACATATCAGCAAAACTATATTACAAGAACAGAGATGAACACAAAACATTTTCAGACAAATGAAAATAGAATATTTACTCTCCGTAGATCTTTACTGAGGTTCTTCATTAAAAGTTTTGATTAAACATTCTAAAGTTTTTCAAGAAGGGACATGATTCTCAAAGGCAGGAAGGAAGTACACAGAAATTGATAAACACATATATAAATCTTAACAAACGTAGCTTGTATATTTTTTAAATGGATTGTTCTTGTGGAATTTAAAAAAATAACACAAACAGCATGTAAGAGAGGAGTGAGGAGAATTAGACGGTAAAATTTTAAGAGTAACCACTGAAAGTGTATCTAGCATGTGAGTTATAGTCCATAACCCATAGAGGGAAAATAATGAAGTAGGAAAACAATCAAACTGAAAAAAAAAAGAAAAAAAGACAAAAACCAAATTAACAGTGAAAAATGATAGGAGCATTTCATATATTTTATTAATCTAATAAACATAAATGAGTTAAATTTACAGTTAAGCCAAATTGTGAAAGTAAGGTTTGTTTTTTTTTTAACCAAATGCTCTTTATAAGAGACATTCAAAACATTAAAATATAGAAAGTTGAAAATAAAAGGATAGAAAAAAAGTGTTATGCAAATACAAACCTAAAAGGAGGCTGGGATAGGTATATCAAACAAAAAGATGTTAAGATAAAAAGCCTTATTACAGCTAGAGATAAGGGTTTGTATACCAGTAAGGCATAACCATTTCAGATATCTAGTACCTAATGAAATAGTTTCAAAACATAGCAAACAAAAATTGGTATTCCTATAGGAGAAATCGACAGATCTAACCATTATAATAACTTACAGTACATTTCTCCCAGTTGTTGATAAATGAAATAAGCAAATTACTAAGTTTAGAGATGATTTGAACAATATGATTAGCAGACTGTATTGAAGCAGTGTATATAAAATGCTAGAACCAACAATTAGAAAATATCAGTTTTCTCTAGGACACATGGCATATTTTTAAAAATCGAACATGAACAACAAAGCTGGAGGCATCACACTTCCTGACTTCAAACTATATTACAAAGCTATAGGAATCGATACAATATGATATTGGCATGAAAACAGACATGTAGATCAATGGTACAGTATAGACAGCCCAGAATAAACCCACATCTATATGGTCAATTAATATATGACAAAGGAGCCAATAATATACTATAGAAATAGATCAATCTTTTTGATAAATGGTGTTGGGAAAACTGGACTGCTCTCTTTCACCATGCATAAAAAATAACTCAAAATGGATTAAAGACTTAAATATAAGACCTTAAACCAGAAGAAAACAGAGGGAAGCTCTTTGACATTGGTCTCGATGATGATGTTTTGGATTTGACACCAAAAGCAAAGGCAACAAAAGCAAAAATAAACAAATGTGATTACATCAAACTAAAATGTTTCTGCACAGCAAAGGAAACCAGCAAAGTGAAAAGGCAGCCTACCAGATGGGAGAAGATATTTGTAAATCATATATCTGATAAGAGGTTAATATCCAAAAGTATATACGAAGCCCTCATACAACTCAATAACAAACAATCCATTCAAAACATGTAATAATACTGTACTACATATTGAATACAGGCATTCTGAATAGACATGTTTCCAAAGAAGACAGACAGATGGCCAACAGGTACGTGAAAAGGCGATCAACACCGCTAATCATCAGAGAAATGCGAATGAAAACAATGAGATATCACCTCACACCTGTTAAAAATGGCTGTTATCTAAAAGACAAGAGATAAATGTTGACAAAGATGTGGATAAAAGGGAACTCTTGCGCAATCTTGGTAGGAATGTAAATTGGTGCAGCTACTGTGGAAAATAAAATTAAAAATAAAACTATCATTTGATCCAGCAATTACACTTCTAGGTATTTATCCAAAGGAAATGGAAACACCAACTCAAAAAGGTATCTGCACCCTCATGTTTATGCGTCCTTATTTACTAAAGTCAAGACATGGAAGCACCCTAAGTGTTGGCCAAATTGATAAAATGTGATGTATACACATACAGACACACAATGGAGTATTACTCAGCCATAAAAAGAATGAAATCTTGCCATTCGTTACAACATGGATGGACCTTGAGGGCATTATGCAAAGTGAAATAAGTCAGAGAAAGGCTAATACAGTATTATTTCACACATGTGGAACTAAACTCATAGATAATAGAAAATAGATTGGTGGTTGCCAGGGTTGGTGGGCATAGTGGGTAAAGGTGGTCAAAGGTAGAAAATTCCAGTTATAAAATAAATAATATACAGCATGGTGACTGTAGTTAATAATACTGTACGACATATTTGAAAGTTACTGAGAGAGTAGATCTTAAAAATTCTTACCACAAGAGAAAAAATTGTGACTATGGGTGATGGATGTTAACTAAACTTATTATGGTGATCATTTTGCAATATATACAAATACCGAATCATTATGTTGTATACCTGAAACTAATAGAATATTATTTGTCATTATTTTCATTTTAAAAAAATTGACCAAGTATTGGTATATAAATCAAGTCTCAACAACATATTTCAGTGACTCAATAAAGTAGAGTCCCCATTTTCTTATCAATTTGCAATTAAAACTAAATTGCAAAGGTAACAAACTCTATTCCATGCTCTTGGGAATTTTTACAAACATACATACATTTTTACAAACATGGCACGAGATACCATGTTAGTCCCAGTAGATTGGCAAAAGTAAGAAATTTTAGAGGAAAATGTAAATCAGAGGGAATTCTTACACACTTCCGGTGGGGGTGTAAAGTGTAATAAATTGGAAGTGCAATGGAAATCAGTTTGGTGTTATTTTGTGAAGTGGAACATTCAAATACATGCTGACCTGGCACTTCCACTCTTAAGTATGTCCTCTAGAAAATCTCTTCTACACAAGAGGACATGTGTGAGAATGTCCATAGCCTAATTGTTCACAAAGCCAGAAAGTGGAAACAGCTCAAATGCTCATCAACGTGAAAATGGATAAATGGATCATAATGTAGTCACACAACAGAATGCTGTATAACAATACAAATGAATGAACTATAGGTATCCTTAAAGGCGAATGTCAGAGATAAAATATTTAGTGGAAAACAGCAATTATTAAGAAACTGTGTATAATATGAAATAATAAAGCCCCCAAACAAGTGAGACTCAAAGTCTGCTGTTTAGGAACATATACATACATGATAAAATGAAAACAAATGTCAAGAGAATCATAAGCTCCAGATGCAGGATCATGGTTACGTCTAGGGTAAGGGGACAAGCTAGGGGACAGGAATGGAGGTAGGAGTGATGGTTTCTAACTTGGATGGGGGCGTTCACAGGTGTTCGCTTTATGACACTTTATATACATTACACATATTCATTCTTTCATATGTCTAGATGCTGCATTGCAATGTAAAAAAATTCAGTTTTAAAATCAAAGACCTGTACAAATGGAAAGGGTATATTATATTCTATGATGCATGAATGGAATTAAGTGAAAGGTAGTTTATTGATGTTAGATAGGTCTGTATTGAAAAAGTTAAGTCAGACTTGATTTTTGATTAATATAAATTCAGGGAGTTTTTATAGTCGGATACACTATGTAGTTTTAATAAAATGACATTTCAGTCCGTAATACAATGTGTGATACATGGAACAATTTTAATAAATACTTGTTTTCTTCTAGTCAAGAGATCAGTGGTAAGGAATCTGTCCGCCTTTTTATTTGTTTAATTAAATAAAATTGAGGCCACATTGGTTAATAAAATAATGTCAGTTTCAAGTGTACAATTTAATAATACATCATCTGTATATTGCATTGTGTGTTCACTATCCAAAGTCAGATCTCCTTCCATGTCCACCATTTAAAGATATCTATGGTCTACTCAAAAACGATGGTTTCATATTACGAAAAATGCCTAACGTGGCTCTAGTTTGTACCACTGTAGTAGTATTCAATTTCTTTTGTGCAGACTAAACACTTCAGTTAATGTTGAACAAAGAAAATTATATGCTCTCGTTATGTGTGCTTTAATTTCGATGCTTAATGGCTTTTAATGTTACAAAATAAGTTTATTATTATATTATGATCTCATTTGTATTATATTGTCTTGCTCTTCTATATTTGTGGTGATATGGTCATGGTTTACGAAAACAATAATCCCTAAGAAATAGGTCATTAACAGTAGTTAACGATTACTTGTGATCTATGGTAATGACTGATTTCTTTGGGATTATTGCAGTTACAAACCATAATTACAGATTATTACAGCAATAATTATTTTGTTAAAGGAAAAAATGTTCTGTGCTTGAACAGCTGCTAAAACAAGTGCCTTGAACATTCAGAATAATGGAAAATTATAATAGAAATTTAGTGTAACTATTTTTTAGTCATAAGATATTTAAAAAATTTATAGCTAAATTATTCATGTATCAGATATTTATATTTCTAAATGCAATTTAGATTTGTTAATTTATATGGTTCTTTAAACTTTGTGTATGTAATTCTGTAACCAAAGTAACTTCTTAGCATTTATTATTTTGAATACTGTTACTCTAAAATTTTTGAGGTTTAGGGAAAGGTTTAATGTATATGAGAAATATCCCTTCTCATTCAGTTAAATATGAAAATTATATTTGATAGCTTAATAATAATGCCTTTATATTTCATTGTTCATTTCTAACACTAATCCTAGTTAGGAATTATTTTGTTTGTTTTACAAACAGCATTAAGAAAATATATATAGCTAATCGTAATTAGCTTTAATTGCAACAAGCCTGTTTGGTAAAGAGGCGAGAACTTAAATTTTTTTAAATATAGTGTAACTTCATTTCTTTTAGTAGCTTCTAAAATAAGACTCAGAATTAACATATAAATATTACATATTGATATGTTTCATAGTTTTTGTAGGTATTATATAGAAGGACTAAAAAGGGGATAGTTATTTATAATAGAAAAAATAGCTAACATTTACTGAGCATTTATAGCAGGCATTATTATGAATACTTTACTTGCAGAATAGCATTTAGTGCTTGTCACAAGCCTGTGAGTCAGGTAATTATTATCCTCATATTTATAAATGAGGAAATTAAGGCCAAGAGAGATTAAGTAACTAGCATAATAAATGGTACAGGCAGGATTTGAACCCAGGCTGTATACTCTTAGCTACCCAGGCTGGTAGCTAAAATGTACAGCCTTCATTTTTTAAAATTGATCTTCCAACAGAGAAATATAAAAAGTATATGCATGATGAATTCTTTATCAATTTTCAAGTGGGTTTGTTTTATCAAGAGCTCATAGCTAAATAAATGTTTACATTAGTGATAAACCCCAAAGTATGTAAGTTCACTTATTTTAAATTCAGCTATTTGACAAATATTCATATTCATTTTATATGTCACGTATACTTGGTTTTGTAGTGGGTGGTTTGGGAATCAAAAGGAGTGTGAAAAGCCTTAGATGATCTCAAAGGCAATTGCAGTCTCATCTGTGGTCAAATTTTGGGCAATAGCTAGATAACAATTCAGGATTAGGAATTAAAATGTGTTAAATAAACACTTAAGAGATCATTGGATCATCAAGGTCTGTCCAGCTAATTGATGACTGTGTTGAGTATTCCCTTTTACCAATCTTGACAGGAAGTGTTATGTATCATAAAGTATGAGAATGGACTCTTGGAAATTTGTCATCTATATTTGAATCTTCTAACAAGCATAGACAGCCCTCTTTTATGACTGTTCAATACCTTGTAAAAAAAAAATAGCACTTTAATTCACTTGAAAAGGTTTTCCAATACAGAAACATAATTGATTTCAGTATTACAAAATAGCCTGCTCATCTTTGAAAAATCTGTCCCCAAGAATAGCACAAAATTTCTTTTTAGCAAGATAATATAATCGATATGTTGTTAATTATTCATAAAAGTCTCAAATATCTTGGAGAATCTGATACATAGGTTGATGAATCTAGAGATGTAAAATAATATGCCTTAAATAAAAACAATTCAATATAAATACTTTCATTTCTAAATTGTCAACATTGGCTGCCCCAAAGTAAGATTTGTGAAAACTGTAGATGTTGCCATTGTTGTAAAGTAATTTAATCCTTTGCTGCTGTTGCCCATGAAATTAATTTGCTTGTCGAACATCGTTATTTGCACAGTGATATTCTTGGATTTTTTTAAATTATGCATAAAAATACAAAGAGAATAAATTAACTACCGTCTATTATGTTCAAAGCAGAGGCAATATTAAAAATGATCAGACTGTACTATTGTGACAATGACCGTTCAGAAAAGATTCTGGTCATTGGATCATACTAGTACTTACTAATAGCCCTGGATATGATATTACATTTGGTGTTTTGCTAATCAAATTTAATTTTACTCATAAGTCTTCTGGGTAGATTTTTTTTCCTCCATTTTGCAAATAAAAACACTAAGATGTAAAGGGGTAAGTAACTTATACAAGATCACATAGCAAATTGGTAGAGCTGAGATTCAAACAGTTTTTACCTGGCTCTAAAATCGGTTATTTTCACTGTTTAATACTTAGTGCCCTGATAAAATTAAAACCCAATTCTCCACTCTCTGTAAAGAACTCTAAGTTCACAGTAGTTTATCACTTGTTTGGAAGAATAGATCATTTTGCTAATTTTGAAATTTTCCAAAAAATAAGCTTTGTTTCTATCAATACTTTCTAAACATTTTTCTTATTATATATATTAGGACGTCTCGCATGGCTGGTGTACTTAGTTGGGACAGTTGTTGGAGGAAGGCTGACATATACCAGTACAGACGAACACGATGCTATGGATGGGGAATTATCCTGTCGGTAAGTGATGGCCACACCATTTACTAAGTAAAGAAATTTAGTTATCGCACTGGTATTACGTGCTAAGGTATTTTGTACTTGGCCTTTTGAGGAAGGTATTTTCTTTTTATCAATGAGAAAAACAAGGCTTAGAGGTTAAGTGATTTGTAGATATCAAATCTCTAATAAATGGTATAGGTGAATATATTTTAAACGTGTTAAGTAGTGTGATGAAGATTTAGATTGCTTTTCATTTCTTAGGACCTGATAAAGCATGCAAAATTGGTGTGTATTGGGATAGTGGCAAAATTGGGGGGACAGACATTGGTCAGAAAGAATGGATAGTCAGTCATCCAAAACAAGCTTCGTTTATGATCATTGACCTCATGCCCATCGCTTTAGTAAGAAGCAGTGAATTATTCCCCTCATATTTCTGTTCTAAACTGAGGAAATTACCTATATATGAATAATATTAGTGTATTGGTTTGCCACATATTTTTTAATAACATCTTTCTTTATAACAAAGTAGTACATGCTTTTGCTGAACACTTAAAAAATTCAAATGAAAAGCTATGTATTAGTTTGGAGATAACTACTACTGTCATTTTGGTAAAGACCTTGAGTCTTTTTAATTAATTCTTGAGGGTATATGGATACTACATGTGTATTTTCCAACTTTTTTGAACAAAAATTATAATAATTACATTTAAATTACAAACTAAAATGGGAAAACTGATAATAATACCTAATTCATTTTGGACTATTATTAGGATTAAATGAGTTAATATTTTTTAAATGCTTAGAATAATACCTGGCAAATAGTAAGTACTATATTACTTAAAAAAAAACAAAACAAAACAAAAAACTCTTCTTTTTTCAAAATTAAACATAGTATTATGAACATTTCACCCAGACGTGAGATATTCTAAGCTGTACCATAATTTAAACAGACCCTTGTTTTTGGAATTTTAAGTTGTTTCTTAATTTTTCCTTATTATAAACTGCCTTGAGGTAAATATTCTTTTAGTTTATGCAGATAAACTATATCTTTATACAGATCAAAATAATTTTATTAGAATTAATTCCTAAAAGCTGAATAGCTGGTTGAATGGTACGTAAAGCCTTTCAATCCATATTACCAAGTGGCCTCTGGAAAAGTTTTACCAGTTTATCCTCTGAACCCAAAGCTGTGAAAGTTTTCTTTTTTTTCTGCAGTCGAGCACTAGATAACACGACTCTTATTTTTGCCAGTTCATAGATAACAAATGTCTCATTTTAATATATATTTATTTGATTACAAGTGGTATCAAACATCGTTCTCCATTCCTATTCTTGCCATTTGTATTTTTACTTTGTGATTTTAAAAATATATATAAATTGTATCATATACTTGGTTTCTTTTTTGATTATCCTAATTTTATTTGTGAGAACTCAGTATATATCAAAGATCTTAATATTTTGCTATTCATTTAAAAAATGTTTTCTCCATATTTTTAATTTGTTTTAGAAATTCTTTTTTACTGGCTTTACGTATTTATGTATTCATATCTGTGAGTTTTGTCCTCCATATTTTCTTTAGTGCTCATGCTTAGAAAGGTTGTTTCACGCTTGTATAATAAAAATATCCACCTGATATATTTTCTTTTCTGTGGTTTCACCTTTTTATATTTAATTTTTAATATAGCCGACATTCATTTTGTTTGGGGGCATTCTTAAAATGCTTTGGTTAATTTTAAACCAAGTGATCAATTTGCCTCTGTGCCAGTTTTTAATATAACATTACATATTTAGTAACCTGGAAATTAAATATACTTTTTGCTGTAGTTAGATGTTTTAAAAGTTTTTGTCATCAAGTAGGGAAATAGCCATTGGCACTACTTTCTTGCAAAATATATAAGAGGAAATAAACAAAAGCGGGTGTGTATTTGCCAAGTAGAAAATATTAATTTTTTCTTTAAGCAGCAAACATATTTAAATAAGACTTGTTTTGTGTTTTAGCCTGTATTCCTAGAAAACAGAGCCTTGGCCGAAGTTTGTGGGTTAAGGCTTTCTGGAAGGGTAGGGGAAAGGGTACATTTTCAGGGAAGAAAGAATGAAGGGAAAAGGAGGAGGAGAGAGAATAAGAGAAAACAGATAGTCCTCGTTATTCACAGATTCCAGTTTTGCAAATTCTCATACTTGCTAAAATGATTTTGTGCCCCACAATCAGTACTCGTGGTTCTCCTGTGGTCATTCTTGGACATGCATAGCGCTGAAAAATTTGAGTTACTGGATGCGCCTTGTCCCAGCTGAGGTTGAATCAATGCTCTGTCTTCTTGTTTCAGCTCTCATACTGTAAATAAGTGTCCTTTTCGCTGTCTATTTAGTGCCATAGTTTTTGCATTTTCGTGCTTTTTGTTGGTAGTTTTGCTGTTTAAAATGGCCCCAGCATAGTGCTGACTAGAGAGCCTGAGCTCAGGAAAGCTGGTATGTGCCTTACAGAGAAAATCCATGTGTCTAGGTAAGCTCCATTCAGGCAAGTGGCACTGCTCTTAGCTGTGCGCTCACTGTTAATGGATCAACAGTATGCATCAAATAAGGTGCCTTTAAACAGAAACACACATAAAACAAGGTTATGTGTTGATCAGTTGATAAAAACATTGTGACCCTGGTTCCTCAGGAACCTAACCCTGTATTTCCTTTAGGAGCAGTGGTTCAATAGTCACTAATTCAGGCTTCACAGCAACTTTATAGAACCTAACCACCATGAACAGAGAATCAGCTGGACAAGGTAGCACATTCCACACCTGGACGCTCGCTTTTACAGGTGTTTTCCCAGAGACGACCCAGAACCATTGTGCCTCAGGACAGTCCACGTTGGTAGAGGGGGGATGGGGACCGAGGGCAGGCAGTTAATCTGTTCACTTATTTCAGTCCCATTTCTTACTGGTTGAAGTCTACTCCTGGGGTGTTTAACTTTTCCATACTTAGTTCCTCTGGCCTCTGGGAAACTACTGGGGACACCAGAGCTTCCGTTGGCCCCGCTGGGTTGCACGTAGGAGCTGGAGCTGTGGCAGTCCTCTCTTCTTCCCTGGCTGAGGATTTCTTCCTGTAGGGATGGCGCGAATCTTTACTGGGGCTGCAGGGCAGGTGGTTGATTGAGGCCAGGGGTGGTGAGAGGGGATGTGTTTGAACAGGGGCCACACAGGTTCAAGGTGGGGCATATATTGGGACTTCCGTACTTTGTCTAGAAAAAAAAAACATGAATATGTACTTGAAAATATTGAGATCTTTAAATTAAATAAGGATGATGTTCTATGTGATATTTTAAAATATCAGTTTCTCATGAAGAAGTTCCAGGTAGCTAGAACCATAATTCTGTCGCTGCCCGGGCATTGTCACGCGATACCTTTCCAGCTCCTGGGAGAACAGTAGCGAATTAGAAGATTGCGAAGCTCCTGCCAAAAATCTATGTGCTGTTTTCTCAGGAAAAGGTTAATATTCGTAAAAGCTCCCAATATTGTGATCATTATAATTAAAACATGCTACTTCAACATATTTAAATATGGTCCTTTAACTTAGCAAATAAATATATTTGTGCCCAGGCCACACAATTCTAATTAAACGAACATAATTTTATAGTCATTTCAGTTTCATTTATCATGACCAGACTGTAAACCTCTTGAGAGAGTCCCTAGGGAGTTTTTCATACTCATCCCGTATCCTCTCAGTTTGCTCGGGCCGGGTTCACGCCTTTCGGTTACATCACCCTGTTTCCCCCCTTGCTCTCACCTGCTCATCTCCGTCACCCCTCTTCATTCATTGAAGACTGACAGCTAGCTCAGAGTTTTGCTCTGTCTCTCAAACCCTGCTGTCATATAGACGACTTCAGCTTCTTTCCCATCAGATCATGTTGCTCTCTGCTACTCGGAAGCTTCCGGTGGCTTCCCGTCACATGTGAGACAAATTTCCAAAGTCCTCACCATGGTCCAAAGCATCTTGTACTTCTTATCTGGCGTTGTTCACTGTCATTTCTCACTCCATTCTGCCACACTGGCCTCTTCGCTGTTTTTTGAGGCTCACCGGTTTTTGAGCTTCTCTTTTGTGTAGTACTCCCGCACTGCAGTCAGGTCTGTACGCACACGGCTCTTCTGCCTCTGGCCTCCTTATCCGAAATCACATTCTTACCCTACTTCATTTTTCCTTGTAGTACTTATTATCCCTCGACATATATTCGTTCATTTCACAGGAAGAAGGGAAGACGTAGGCTTTATCTGCTTTGTTCACTGCTGTGTTATTATCTTATCTGCCTGGAAAAACCTTAACCTTGAAGGAATTTAGAGTTTTCTCCGATTTGTTGAGTGATAATAAAAGAAATTGCACACCTTCGCGGGTAGATACCATTGTCAGTTAAGATACCATTTTCACCTCACCTGAGCCCTCAGTTTCGCTCAGCGAGTCTACGTTGTTTTAGTAATTCTTGTCTTCTGACTTCCAAATGCCACAGAACTGTTTCAAATGCGTGTCTTCTGCTGCACGTACCTCTAGTTCAATGAAATTGAACTCATGTCTTCCATTCATTCTCAGCCTCGGGTATCTTCATGTGTTTCATCACTGTCCACTCAGTTGCCTGAGCCTGAATCCTGGGAATTTCTCTTACCAGCATCCATGTAGTCATCAAATACTGTCAGCTCTACCTTCTAGTTATCCCAAACAGCCCGGTTATTTCTGTCTCCCCTGCCAATTTGGCTCCTGTGATCTTTCACCTGAATTCGTGGTATAGATGTAAATGGACACCTCGTGTCCTCTCTAGCTTTCTGAAGTACAGATCTGATTATGTCAGTGCTTTGCTTAAACTCTGCAATGACTTCCCATTGCTATTAGGATTAAAATCAACCTGGCTCATCAGGCTCTTTATGATCTGGCTTCTGCCTGTCTCACTAGTCTCATCTTCTGCCACCGACTGCTTTATAGCCACATTGAACTTTTTTCAGGTCTTAAAGGAGCTGGCACTATCACTTTGCCCTGTTCCATTCTAGAATATTAGGAATCCTCGCTAATTTTTTTGTAGTGTTTATTATAGGACGTGTCATTCTTTATTCTAATTGTTTTATTGTTTTTTCTTGCGTAGACAATAGATTTCCGGAGGACTAGGAATATATGTGTCCCACTCATTGCTGTATTCTGAACACCTAATATACACCTGCCGTATAGTAGGCCCTCAAATATTTGCTGACTGAATAATTACTTGGATTATCTGAATTATCCAATTGGATATCGAGGGGACTATAAAACAATTATTAATTGGACATCGAGGGGACCATAAAACAATTATCCAAAATTCATTTCTTTCTATTTGAAATGGTTTATACTTGGATCAAAATTTTTTAATGCTGCATTTATCTTTTTATTCCCTCTATGCTCTTTACCAAAAATAATTTAAGACAAAGGAAAAATAAATTGAAACTGGAAGTGAATATTAAATAACAGTATAAGCTTTTGGTCTTAAGCCCTTATTAGAGATCTTTGAAGGACACTATGTCAGAGACTACTAGTTGTCCTGTATCTCTTCTTCCTTCTTCTGCAGTAGTAGAATGATTATTTTGCCAGGCATGTGGCTGCTTGAATAAAGACTAGATTTAATAGACTCTCCTGCAGCCAAGTTTAGTTAAGTGATTATTCGGCAATTGGTTGTAAGTGGACGTGGTACGTGCAACACATGTGGCCATATAGGTGGAGCTGAAGAAGCCATCTTAGACTGTAAGGTGACTGTGTGAATGGAGGCGAGTGTGACAGCATGGAAGGAAGCTGAAACCCGGATGCACCGTGGAGTAGCAGGTGGTCCAGGAGCACTGCCTTGGATTTTCGCCTGAGAGACAAACATCTATACTGTTTAAGCCATTGTTATCTCGGTTTTCAGGCGCTTGCAGCTGAATTTCTTGTACAACTTCCAACACTTCTTTGATAAATAGATCATGTACCCTGCTGGGAACTCTTTCCTACTTTTCTGCTGGGGACGTCATTGCCTCTTAGGGAAATGCAAATCGACAGCTTAGTGTGAGTTGTAAAGGCGCCCCAACAGTTTTTTGGTTTCATATCTTCCTCAGATTTTAGAATGTCTGCTGTAAAAAGGAAATAGAAGTAACGAGCAAGTCCAGAGTCAACAGAGAACTGGAGTAGGAAAGGAGAAGTCTTACTCAATAAAGAATTTAATGGCAGGATATGCCTTATTTAAGTCACTTGAAAAATCACCTGGATCCAGAGACAAAGTTTGATTTATATGTCTCTATTTATTTAACTAAAAATCACTCCATCAATCTGCTAATGGTCCCATACACAGACCTTAAAAGTCAACTTTGTCCCTCTTCTCAAAATTAGATAATAAACACAGCATCTTGGAGGGGAGACCTGGTTACAGTAATTCATAAATTTAATCTTGAGTAAGTTTTCCTTCATAAATTTTCATGATATTAAAGATATTTGGTAAGCGAAAAATACTTTTAAATAAGTAGCTTAATGTATAAATATAAGAAATAGTCATGAAAATAGTTCTCAAAAGATTAGTTCATAATACTTTGGCAATAAGTACCAAGTTTTTACAAGAAGTTCGTATGCTATAATCTAGACATTTTGTTTCTGGAAATCTCTGGTAGTAGAGAAGAAGATAGGTATATTTTACTGAAATATGAATTTATATTCAAAATAAGATGATTAAATGTTGTCATAGCCTTAATAGTATACAACCATTTAAAATAATGTTTTGGAAAATTTCATAATATAAAGAAAATAAATTGGTCAAGATATATTTAGTGAGACAAATCAGTGGACTAGAATAAAAGTTCGAGTAAGTAATCTGAATGCATAAATGAACTTAGTGTATGTGATAAGGGGTAATTCAAAATGGCGAGCAGAAGATAGACTACTCAAGAAAGAAATGGTGTTGGAACAGCTGGGTGGCCATCTGGAATAAATGGTGATCCACGTCTTACAAGATATGTTCAGTATAAGATCAAATGTATTATAGAGGCAAATGTTAAAAAATAAAACATAAAAACACACAGATACAGGTATGACCTTGTTATTATGCAAAATGCATAAAAGAAAAAATCGATATAATTTTCTGCATAAAAAAATAAAAACTACATAGCCTTAAAAATACAATAATCAAAGTCAAGAGACAAATGAAAAATGAGGAAAAATATTTACAGCTCAATAACAGGCAATGGGCTCTGTGTTCTAATATATAAAGAATTTGTAGAAATCAGCAATAAAAAGATACCCAATAGAAAAAATTGGCAAAGCATATGAGTGCACAGGTCACAGAGGTCACAGGAAAGGACATAATATGGCTAAAAAACACAAACATTTTAACTTCACATACACAACAGAAATACAAATTGAATCTGCACTGAGATGCCACTTTTCCAATAAATTCTAAAGTTTAATACCCTGAATTTTCTATGCACATGTGGATACTCCAATAGATTGATGATGGGAGTATAAATTGTTTCAGTGTTTATGGAGGGCAATTTGGTAATAGCTATCAAAATTATAAACTTTATATTCTTTAAGCTAGTAGTTTGACATTCAGAAGTGTGTATTGTAACACTGCATGTGCAGAATGTGTACAAGATTGCTAATTGCAACATCTTTGGAACAGCAAAAAATTATAAACAACTTTAGCGTTCATCAGTAGGATAATATTGGAAAATATTATGATACATTCATATAATGGAATGTTAAACAGCTGCAAAAAAGAATAAGGAAGCTCTTTCCGTCTAATGTGAAAGATTTGTAAGATATGTTGTTAATGGAAGAAGCGAGGTTTAAAACCATAAGGAGAGTATGCTCCATATATTTAAAAAGAGTTGGGAGAATATATAGTTGTTTTTGCATGCCATACATCTCTGGCAGGAAACAACCCATTAAGAGAGAGAGAGAGGGAGAGAGGGAAGGAGGGGTGGGTGGGGTGGGGGTGGGAGAGAAGAAGAGAGAGAGAGACAGAGAGAGAGAGAGGGAGGAGTGTGCATGCGCACGCATTCTTGTGTGGAGGAAGTGGATAAGTCAGGGCGAGGCACAGCTGCCTTTGGGCACTTAGAAAAAGGAGAAAAAGATGCTTCTTCAAACAACCTCTGTGTCTATCTCTTCAAAAGATTGTCCTAATATTCTGATGTTGTTAGCCCCAAGCACTTGGTTGTCATCCACTGAAAAATTTTAATGAAAATAGATAATAAAAAGGATTTCTGTATTGAAAATTCTAGACTGAGCTTTTCATTATACTAAATTAAGGTTTTTTTCTCTAAGAAATTTAATTTAACCTTCAGTTTATTTATGATTTTCTGTTAATAGTTGTGTACTTACGTTAAAAATATTTGATTTTGTTAAGATCATCTTGTAATTTACTTCAGGTGAAATTTTTATTCATTAATAAAGTGATATAACTTGATGTATTTTTGTATTTTGTATTTTGAATCATGTGACCCCAGAATATATAATTATATAAAAATATAAGGTTTAGTGAAAAAGTAAAACTCAAAACTGCATATTCAGTATTATTCTTTTTTTACTAAAATTTTATAGGTACATAGATATTAATTTATACCTTTGTACCTATATTCATTAAATGATAGATATTTACTTATATCTATGTATACTATATGTATATGTTATATGTACTTATACTCAAATTTTTTGTAAAATAATAAGTGTATGTGTGTGTAGGTTTGTAATCTTACATATGTATATGTATGTTTTAGGAAAAAAGACTAGAAGGACTTAGACCTAATTGTATCTCTTAGTGATAGGATTTTGGATGATTTTAAAAATATTTTCTTTATAAGCTTTTGTATTTTTCCACTTTTTACAGTAATTATATATTATATTACATTGACAGTAAATGTTTTAGCGTTGTTTCTTTAAGACTTTTTACTAAAGCTTTTTTTCTTTCCTTCATGAAAAGAGTTTTTCAGCTTATATCTTTAATGGATACCGGATTGCCTCGGTGTTCTAACGAGAAAATAGAGCTTGCAATTCTGTGGTTCTTGGATCAGTTTCGTAAGACATATGTTGGTGATCAACTTCAAAGGACCTCAAAGGTAGGTGTTTACTAGAGATTAAAAAAACTTCTTAAAGATGAAGAAAGATGTTCACATATAACAGCTTTGAGCTGGATGATATATTTGGGCAATTTCTACATGAGAAATTTAATTAATCAGTTGAAATCAATTGATTAATTGGTATCGAAGGCAATGTGAGATTAATTTGCTCATTTTATGCCTACATTTACCATTTTCTTTGAAGACTGATTGGCAGAGTTAGTGAATGTTTTTTACGTGACTAGTCATGAAATAGTTAAGATTATTTTAAACACTTTAATGGATTTTGCCTTATTGTATTGTAGTTCTAGGTTTCAAACATAGGATTTACTCTTCTAATAGTTCTGGGTTTTCTTCTGGACACCTGTCTATTTGTGTGATTTCCAGGATGTTTTTCAGCATTTTTACATGATACATTATGACAACTAGGAAAGTTAGACTTGCCTTTGAGAGGCCACAGTTAAATCACCTTAATGTGGAGAACACTTGTCCTATGATAATCGAAAGTTTAGCATCGGCAAATGTAGATGACTTGATCCTGAGGCATAAAGAGGGATTTTGAGGGCATGTGTGTGACACCAGATATGTAGTAGTACTTGTGACACTAAGATCTGCGAGATTACTTCTTCTCCTGGAATAGTAACTCTTTCCAAAACCTTCTCCTTAAGAAGTCCTAAAGATATTCTTATCTCCTTTGGAGCAAGCTTTTTACATTGAACTGAGCTTTTTTTCCCCTCTGAGATATTTAGCTTAACTCTCAGTTCATTTCTGGTTTTCTATTAATAATAATTATAAAGTAGTGTGAGAAAATATTTTTTGACTCTGTTAAGATCATCCTTTAGTTTTTTTATTTTTTATTTTTTTGCTTTTTAAGAAAGCGGTATAGCTCAATGCTTTCTTTGTCAAATATATCGTGATATTTTATTGCCATTTCTTTTTGTTCGTTGATATCAATAAAATTTTCTTGGAATTCAGCTGCTAGTGAATGAGACCATTAGGGAGAAAAAGGAGTGGCTAGGAATGTATTAGGTTGACACTAAGACAAATTAGAATCATAAAAATTACATGGTATGAAGTTTCTACAGGGTGCCTCTTTTAAAATTCTACATATATTACTCAGAGATTGAGTATAAATCGAATTATGATTAATGGTCTTGTTTGAAATGTACCCAGAGAGGTGGTAATTTTGCTTTTGCAAAAGTGAACACTCTTAAAACATTACTAATTCAATATCCATTTGGTCTGAGTCTGAAATCAGAAAAGTATAATACGAAGTAGGAAAACCTTCAAATGTTGTGTTTAAAGTACTCGGAAATAAATATGTACAATAAGAGTAGTTGTTTTAGGGCAATGCAGTTTGGGAAATACACACACACCCTACACAGACCTTTTAATATAAGGTAATTGTGAAAAAAAGTGAATTATAGATCAGTTTTGGGTTTTTTTAAGAGCTTACTTATTACGGAAAAAATAAACACATAAGACTAGTGTTGATTCATTTATCAGAACTTTAACATTTTTGGTTTATGCATCTTACTCTATTTTCAAGGAGAGATTAAGCCTTAGATAATGTTATTTCTAAGACATTTCTACTCCGTAAGCCCAAAGTGAAGCTAAAACTTTCCGCTTTTCTTTTCTCTGGCTGGTCCGCCTACCTGTCTTAACAGGAACTCTTTCGGCGGGAGAGGGTCCTTACTGTATGCCCTGGCATTCTTCTCTGAAGGCTTCATGCTCTCTCTTGTTCTTATAACAAGCCTGAGAGGTCGATGTTATCATTCCCATTTACAAATGAAAAAACAGACTATCTAAAATATTTGTAAGTTCTCTACGTATTATTTTTCTGGCAACTAGCTAAAGAAGACTAGATGGAAAATAACTTTTGGTTAATGTATTGTCTGATTCCAAATTGTGGCAAAAAAAAAAAAGGAGGGGGGAGAGTGTGAGATAATAGTAAGCAAATAATAGTGTGCACTTATTTTGTACTAGGAACTGTACTCAGCACTCTGAAGCATTGTCTCATTTAATTGGATCATGGAGAGTATGGCTTACTAAGTTCTCAGTAGCTTTTCTACACGTTACCAGTTTCATGCTTCACGTACTACATACTTCATGTAAACTTTTTTCAGCCCCTTTAACAGTCGGCATTCTCTGTCAATTCTGGGCCTTTGAACAAAATATTTCCTCTGCCCAGGAACTATTTCTTTTCAATCCAACTTCCACGCCCGCCGCCACCCCCACTCCCCACCCCGCCTTACTCTGCTAACGCCTACTCATCTTGCACATCAGACACCCCATCCTTTAGGATGCCCTTTTAACTTAAATTCTTGGAGGGTTTCTTCTCTCTGTGTTCTATCGCACTGTATGTTTCCTGTTTTATCACTGTTACATTGCGTTGTAAACATTTGTTAACAAAACACATGTACATTGTAATTCGGGTTAGGTCTATTTCCGCCTTTTTTATTACTTCCACCTCCCAAGTGCTTCACATACTGTTTGTATGCTTTCTACTAGATAATGGTTGCATGTATATATTTAGTAGGACTCCATAGGGTTTGGGTATAGACCTCATGTATAATACTTTCAGGTAATAAAGGGGATGTTCTTGAGTTGGAAAATGATGCTGACTTTAGTGAAGTTGTTTGACAGCTTTAAATAAGGTGTACTATTAAGCATCTGGAAAATGTATAGAAGCCTGTATATGCAAAATAAGACAGTTTATAGAAATAAGTGTCTCAGGAACCAAGGGGAAAATATCGAAGAGTCCTAAGTGATGTATAGAATTATGTCCTATAAATGAAAAAGAAGAATCATAAGTATTAGCTATAGGCATTTATCGAACAGTAGTCTGTGCCAAAGACTTTGCGTAGCACTTGACAGGCATCTAATTTTATTTTACAAAAACTCCACGGAAATAGTTATTTTTATTAACACCCACCCCACCTCTTTTTACATGTATGGAAACTGAGGTTTGGAATGATTAATTAATGTGTTTAACTAGTTGGACTTTATTTGAACCCAGGACACCTAATAACAGAGCCTGTGTTACTAACCATTTCGCTCTATTGTCTCCTGTTGGATCTTTCACTGGGATACTGAGTGGGGTCTTCAAACTCCATGGGTTCAAGAAAGGAACTGTCTTCTAAAATTCATTCCTATTTCGAGGAAGAATGACTTTGAACCCCAAATTACCACTTTGTTCTTACTTCTTATATCTAATCTGTCACTTAATCTTGCTGATATTTTGTAAATATCTCTCAGTTCCACTCTTTTCTCAGGCCTCTTCCTTTTTATCCTCAGCAAATCCAGTGAGAAATGACAAGCAGTGACATACCATATCATTCCTATTAGCTGGAGACAATTAAAAAGTCTGACAAAAGTAAGTATTTGTGAGGAAGTGAAAATAACGAACACTAGGGCAACCACCCAGAAAGTAATTAAAAACATATATAGTGAAAAAAAAATCATTAAAGTTTAAATATTATACTATAAGGTGTTTACTTAGCGCAAAAGAAAGCAGTACAGGAGAGCTAGAGGAACAAAAAAGACATGAAAGGTTAAAAAAAAGGAAAATGGCTGACATAACTCAAACAATAGCAATAATAACATTAAACGAATAATATAATCCAACGAATAGGCTGAGGTCGTTAGACTGAATTTAAACAGTGTCCAACATGGTATCTACAGAACACATATTTTAAATTCAAAGATACAAGTAGATTAAAACTAAAAGGATAGCAAAGGTATATAGATAGCAACCGTAAAAAAGCTCAAGTAGCTATGCTAATATCAGACAAAATAGCCATGTCAAAACAAAGACATGTCACTAGGGATAAAGACGGACATTTTATAGTGATAAAAGGGTCAATCTTTTGAGGAAAATACAACAACTATAAATACATATATACCGAAGAACAAGGGTCCCAGATGCACGAGGCAAAACTGAGAGAAATAATAGTAGTAATAGTTGAAGACTATAATGTCCTAGTCTCAATAATGGATAGCACAACTAGGCAGGAGATCTATAAGGAAGTAATGGACTCAAACAGTATTATAAACCAACAAGACCACAGACAACTATAGAACACTTTATTCAGCAACAACAGAATTTACATTCTTAAAAACACAGAGAACATTGTTCAGGATAGAGAATATGTTCGACCATAAAACCTAACTCAATAAATTTAAAAGAATTGAAATAATAAAAAGTGTGTTCTCCAACCACAGTGTAATGAATAGACATCAATAACAGAAATTTGGGAAACTCAAATATGTGGAAATTAAACAATACACTTCTAAATAACCAAGGAATCAAAGAAGAAATCACAAGGGTAATTAGGAAATACTTCCAGGTGAAAGAAAATGAAGACAGCATGCCAAAATTTATAAGATTCAGCTAAAGCAATACTTATGAATAAATGTATAGCTGTAAATACCTACATTTAAAAAGAAAAATAAGAAGAAACTAAACCTAAGGCAAGTAGAAGGAAGGATATAATAAAGATCAGAGGAGAAATTAATGACATAGAAGTTTAAACAATAGCAAAAATCAACAAAATCCAAACTTGGTTCTTTGTAAAGATAAACAAGATTGACGAACCTTTAGTTAAATTAACAGAGAAAGAGAAGACTCAAAGAATGAAAATCAGGAGTGAAATAGGTGACATTACTATTGATCTTGCAGAAATAAAAAGGATTATAATGGAATATTATGAACAGTTGAATGCCAATAAGTTACATGACTTAGATGAAATGGATGAAGTCCTAGAAAGACATAAACTACTAAAACTGATTCAAGAAATTGGAAATCTGAACAGACAAACAACAATTAAAGAGACTGAATTAATAATCAAAAATTATCCACAAAGAAGAGCCCAAGAAGATGGCTTCCCTTGTAAATTCTACCAAATATTGAAATAATACCAATTCTTCATAAATGCTTTCAAAAAGTAGAAGAGTATCCTTTCTAACTCATTCTACGAGGCCAGTTAACCCTGATACCAGAACCATACAAATACATCACAAAAAAAGAAAACTACTCAGCAACATCTCTTACTGATATAGATGCAAAAAAAAGCTCAAAAAGAAAAAAAAAACACAAACTTAAACCAAGCAGACCGAATCCAACAACTTCTAAATGCTTTCCTCTGTGAGTAGAGAGGTAAGTCAAGGGTATCTCTTTACTTGTGTTAAACATCATACTTGAGGTTTTGGTCAGGGAAATTATGCAACAAAACGAAACAAAAGGCACCCATATTGGGAGGGAGGAAGTAAAACTACCTCTGTTCACAAATGGCATGATCTAGCATGTAGAAAATCCTAAGAATTCACTAAACTATTAGAACTAATAAAAAAAAATTGGTAAGTTTGCAAGATAGAAGATCAATATAAAAAAAATCAATTGCATTTCTGTTCACTTGAAGTAACCGACCTGAAAATGAAGTGAATAAAACATTCCATTTACAGTAGCATCCAAAATAGTTAAATAGGAATAAATTAAACAAAAGAAGTGTAAAACTTACAAACTGAGAATTAAAAGACGTTGGAACAAATTTTTAAAAATCTAATGAATGGAAAGATATCCCATGGTCACAAATCAGAAAACTTAATATTGTTAAGGTGGCAATACTTGTAGACCAAATTGATCTACAGCTTCAACACAGTCTCTGTCAAAATCTCAGCTGTCTTTGCAAGAATTGACAACTTATCCCAAGATTCATATGAAAATTTAAAGTACCAAGAATAGCCAAAACAATCCTGAAAAAGAAGACCATGACCATCCCAGTTTCAAAACTTACTGCAGAGCAACAATAATCAAGATAGTGTGGTACCGTCATAAGGTTAGACACATAGGTCAGTGAAATAGAATTGAGAGTCCAGGTTTGCAGTCAGTTTTTTGATAAGGATGCCAGGACAACCCAATGGTGAAAGAATAGTCTTTTTGAGAAATGATGCTGGGACAGCAGGATATCCACATGCAAAAGAAGGAAGTTGGACCCCTGTCTCCCACCACACACAAAAATTAAGTCAAAATGAGTAGGACCTACACATACGAGTTAAAACTAGGAAACTCTTAGAAGAAAACATAGGAGTAAATCTTTATGACTTTGGTTTGGGCAATGGTTTTTTAGGTACTACACCGAAAACAAGCTACCAAAGAGAAAAATAGATAAATGGGACTTCATCAAAATTAAAAACTTTTGTGCTTCAGAGGACATCATCAAGAAGGTAAAAATGCAACCCACAGAATGGGAGAAAATATGTACGAATCATTTATTTGATAAGGGACTTGCACCTAAAATATAGAAAGAGCTCTTAAAATTTAGTAATAAAAATATAATCCAGTTTAAAAATGGGAAAAGGATTTGAGTAGATGTTTTTCTAAAGAAGACAAACAAATGGCCAGTAAGCACATGAAAATATATTTAACATCACTGTAATCCATGGGAAATTAAATCATTTTAATTCAGGGAAACCCATGTCAGTGCCATAATGAGATACCTCTTCACACTCCCTGGGAGTGATATAATCATAAAGTCAGTTAGTAACAAGTATTGGTGAGGATGTGAAGCAGCTGGACCTACATCTACTGCTGGTGGGAATGTAAAGCAGTGCAACCAGTTTGGAAAACAATCCAGCACTTCTTCAAAAAGTTGCACGTAGAGATACCATGTAATTCAGCAATTCCAGTCTTATGTGTATACCCAAGACAAATGAAAACACCTGTACATAAAAGCTTACACAGCTGTTCACAGAATCATTATTTCTAATAGGCATAAAGTAAAAAAATATAAATGCCCATCAATTAAAGAATGGATAAATAAAGTGTGGTATGTGCAAAATGAGATATTATTCAGTCATAAAAGAGGATGGAGTATTGGTACATGCTACAGTATGGATGAACCACTAAAACATAATGCTGAAAGGAGCCAGCCACAGAAGAACAAATATTGTGTGATTCCATTTATGTGAAATTTCCAGAATAGGCAAGTCTATAGAAACAAAGTAGATTATTGGCTGCCTAGAAAAGATATTTTTTTGTAGTATGGAAAACATTTTTAAATTGATTGTAATGATGGTTGCAAATGTCTGTGGATATACTAAAAGCCATTCAGTTGTATACTTTAAATGTCTGAATTGCACAGTAGGCGAATGTCTCAGCTATTACCAAAATAAGATAAAAACTCATTTTTAAAATAGAAAAGATTTAAACGAGCACATCAAAAGAAGATATCTAAATGGCCAATAATCACATAAAAAGATGCTCAACATTGTTAATCATCAGTGAAATCAAATGAAATACCAGTATACAATACCCAAATGGCTAAGTGAAAAAGACTGCAAAAACCAAGCCTTGACGATGGTGTGGAACACATGAAACTATCATACGTTGCTGGTGGGGAGTAAATTGATGTAACCATTTTGGAAAATTTGGTGCTATCTACTAAGACTGAACATAGCTATCCTATAATTCATCAGTTTCATTCTTAGATATAAACCCAGAAGAAATGAGTTCATACATCCACTAAGTGACGTGTACGACAGTGTTCACAGCGGCTTCATTTATAACATCTAACTCATTCCATCAACAGTCAAATGGATAGATAAGTTAATGTGTAGTCGTACAGTGTAATACTACACAACCGTAAAAGAACAGAAAACATTTGCTACAAGCAAAAATTTGGGTGAATCGATTATAATCAATTTAGCTATGATGATGAATGCAAAAAGTTAGGACAAAGGATACATACTTTATGATTCTTAACAATTTATTCACAGTCAAACTGATTTATGGTGATAGAAGTCAGAATGGCGGATACCTTTGGGGCGGGAGAATATCTTGGGTGGAGAAGTTGAGCAAGGGAGCCTTCTGGGGAGCTGCAGATGTTTTTATCTTGATGGGAGTGACAGGACTGTATACATATGTAAAAAATTCACTGAGCTTGGAATTATGATTTCTAACATTTATGTTATACCTCAATAAACATTTTTTTACAAAAAATTATTCATAAAAACCTGATGCGTAATTGTGAAAACAAAAAGAAACTTGTCCATCAGCAGGAGAGTGGATAAATTTTTGTATAGTCATACAATGGGATTCTGTACAGCAAGGAAAGCAATCGTTCGTTTTTTGAAAACTACATTTATTTTTGGATTGAAAAAACCCTCCATGTTGTATTAAAAAGTCGTAAAGGGTTATATATAACATGATACTTCCCATATCAAATATGTTAAGAATGTAGTATGTTTGAATTCCATATATAGTAAAAATATAAAAATTTGCATAGCATTGGTAAACACTAAATTCAGGATAGTAGTTATCTCTGGTTGAGCAGAAGTATGGGATTAGATAGGAAGGCACAAGAGACTTCAGCTGTAATGTTTTATTTCTTAGTCTGTATGGTGGTTTTGCATGGGTGTTTATTATTATTATTTATTCCTTTTCCTATATTTGAAATTTTAATAATCTATAAAACAAATAATATAAGCACTCTAGTTAAACATAGTAAATTTAATATTCTCGTTTATCCTCTTCAGCATCCTGAAGCCCTACTGTAAAGGAATAAAAAAAAGAAATATACTTACAAGGAAAAAATGGAAGGGATGCTAGACAATGAGACATTTGAATCTAGCTACCAAATATATACGTTGTGTCTGCCTTAATGTACCTGAGAGCTGAATCCTAAAAGTTTGCAGTGGAGCGAGCCAATAGTTAGGGAGACGATTCACACTAAGAACCCCGAAAAAGCTCAGAACTTGGAGTCGTTAGATAACCCTTGAAGGGTAGGGCTCAGGGTGTTGCTGAAAATAGAACTGATTTCAGATGTGTGTTAGGGTCAGTTAGGGTACCATGCCACTTACCTGCCCCAGCTCAGCTAGAGGCTCCTCTCCAGCTTTTGCAGGAAACGGGAATTTTTTTCTGGAAGTTTGAATAGCTGGAGATGAGAATGAGACACTGAACCGAAAATGCCCCCAAATTCCTCAATTCTTGCTAAAACACTGTTCCTGAGCTTGAAACTCCAAAGCCGGAGATTGGTGAAATGCATTTAGGGAGTAAGAAACTTATTTGAGAGAGTCTTACAGATACAGATGGGTGGGACCCCCAATTTAAAAATCTGCCTGCCTTATGACCCTACAGTGTTTGCTGGATGACAAGCCCTGTTGTGAACAGAGTCATTTTTGAGTGCCTCATTCTAAGAATTGAACAGCTGCCAACTGCCAGCCTTTCGAAGAAAACCTCATGTGAAAATCACAGAAAAAGAGAAACTAGGAAATTGGCGCAAAACAAAACAAAATGAATTATATTCCAACCTTGAAACAAGATTTTATAAAGATAATTCAGAAAAGAAAGTGCTTTTCAAAAATGATACATGATAGCAGAAATTAAATCTTAATAGATTCGGATGATAACATAGCAAATGTCACCCAGAAAGTGGAACACAAAGTTAAAATAAGAACGGACAATAGGAGAGAAAACTAAGAAAATTAGACAATCCGGGAAGCCCAAGAGTGAATTAATAAGAGTTCCAGTAAGACGAAATGAATGACTACTACAGATTTTTTTGTAATGAAGGATGTCCAGCAAAGTGAGTGAAGAAAGCTCTCTATCAAGCACGTGGCATCATAAATTCACATCATCAGGGGGAAAGAGAAGCTTCTTAAAAATTCTAGAGAGAGAAAACATCCCATTGAGAAGCTCAGGAATGAGAATTATGTTGGGCTTCTATATTAGAAGCAGAAGACAGTGGAACAATGCTCTCAAGAGTTTTGGAGGAAAAAAATGAATTCCAACTTAAAATTTTATATTTAGTCAAACGTAAGACAAAAAGCCTCAAATTTCATTTCCCTAACATCCTTTACCATGAAGGTGCTGGAGGCTGTGTTCCACCAAATTAAGAGAGTAAACCCAGAAAGGAGAAGGAAGGCGTAGGATCTGAAAATCGGGGAAATCCAGCATAGGAAAGAGGCAAAGGGGGTTTCCAGCTTGATGACAAAGTGAAGCTCTCACATGACAGCTGTGCCTCAAGCATAGAGAGCAACCAGTTTAGACTGGAACGGGTGGAAGATTATTGTTTTTTTCTTTTCTCTTTCTTGCCTTTTTTTTTAAAAAAAAAAAATAGAAACTGAGCGATTACATGATGTGTTGGATCGATGAGAGTAGTTGAGGGGATTTACAGATCTGGAATAGAGTTTGAGGATCAATTTACAATAGGCACAAACACAGAAAACTTAGGTAAATGAAAGGTGAGTCAAACTAAATGTGCAAGAAAGGGAATCCAATTACAGTAGTACTATATAGCTTAATTATGAATAATAGGTTCATTGTCATAAGTTAGGGAGTCATGAGATAGTGTCTGAAATTCAAAAATCAAGAAATAGCTATATCAGCATGTTATTTAGAAGAGTGAGTAGAAATAGTAAAAGAATTAGCTAAGAGTTAAAAGTGGGTTGACTGAGAATTGGAATCAAATGTGGGGAGGAGTATATCAGGATGGCAGCTTTTCATTATTACTATTTGGTTTTTAAATGATGTGCATGTATAATTTTAATAGAAATACAAATTCATTTGGATAATTACAGTATCATTCTATACATGCAGAGCTAATGGTAAGCATATGGTGACATGGGAGCACAGAGTATTAATTAGTCAAGATGCTGGGAATCAGAGAAGGCCCCTGGGAGAAGGAATTTCTGCGTGGAATCCAGAGAATTAGTAGAAGCCATGGGAAGGAAGGAGAGTAGGATGCATGTTCTAGAAGGTAGGAGCAGAATGCACAAAGCCTCAAAGATTCCACGTTGGAAGACATGCAACATGGCCAGCATTGACGGTATCCCCAGTGATCGTCACAGAACCTAACATAAATGCTCAGTAAATATTTGTTGAATTGATGAGTATAAAATCGATGTATGAAAAAGGGTTTTTTTAAGAATGAGAAGTCTGGAAAAGGAGACACGTGGCAGTCATGTGGCGCCTACCCTGTATCTGGAGCACCAGAAGTCTAGGTGGAAGGGACAGCAATGCAAGCCTCCGCAGACTGGTCAGTCTGTCCTCCAACCATGTGAATTTCTTCTCCGATATCTCAGTAATCTGTTCTGGAGTCCAGTAACAGTGTAATTAGTCCATCATGCTCTTGTAATGAAATGTACTAAAGTGTGGCTGGTATTAAACTGTGTATGTGAATAGATCACCCACCTTAAAATATCAGGATACAAATTAAAACATTAAAACTTCTAAATATAGTAGAATCTTTGTTAGGGTATATCAGGATTTTTGTATTTATCAGTTGTTTCTCGTAATTATTACCAGCGCTTTCTTTTATCTCAGTACATGGTAGGTGCTGCCATTTACCATGATTATAAGTCATTTCAGTTTATTAATTGAGAAGTTTTAAATATTACATTTTTAATTTGATGACCATTTATTAGGAAAAGTCCATTTTAATTTTCAAGCCAATTAAAATTGGATACGGAAGAGCCTTTTTAAAACACAAACACACACATACATATTTTCTAAAGATTGGAAGTTTTTCACTTAGTTCTCAAATCCCTTTATTTTAATGCTATCATAAACTCTGCCATAAACATCAGTTTTGTTTTGGTTGGTTACAGAATCTCACCAATAAGTGAAATCCCAAAAGTTAGTTAGATATTGAAATATATTTTCCTTTAAAAATAGATCCAAAAAGAGCTATTTAATCAATGACACTGATAAACTATAGTTTTAATAGAAATTGTCTAAATTTTGACCGTTTAAAATAAGGCACCAGAAGTTGAAGAGATAGCAAATTCTCTTTCCCTCTTAGGATTTAAAATTCGAAATAGGAGCGTTGATCTTAGAGGTTTTCTCTCCTTTCTTCACTCCCAGTGTTGACGTCCTATCCAGTCAGTCACCACCAGAGGGATTTCGCCCTGTGTTCTCTAAAATGATCTGTACCTCCTTCTCCATCACCACACCGCACGCGCATGCATGCGCAGACACTCACAAACACACACACACACATACACACATGGAGCAGCACACACCCTGCCCGACAAATGTGCCTTCTTTCCAAATACCTCGCATCTGCCAGATGTCAAAAGGAAAGCATTCCAATTAATGTACGAATGAGTTCTCCTAGAAAGGATTTGCCTTTTCTAAATGCCAAAGAATTTCAAATGGTATAACAAAGAAAAGTAAGTAAAAAAATCAGGCTGTGTGAGGTAGCTGCTTAGATCCAGAAACCACATGGTCTAAGAGTTTCCCTTTCTTTTTTTCTTTCCTTCCTCCTTTCTTTTGTTTTTGTTTTTGTTTTTGTTTTCGTTTTTGTTTTTTGCCTTCATCCTCCTGAATCTAGCTAGGTCTTAATAATTTCCAGGTTGCTTTTCAGGAAGGTTCCCGAGACATTGAGAAGGTCGTGAGGCCAAAGGGAGCACAGGCAGCATAGTTATTTATAAACAGAGTGACCATATATTTAGATTTGCTAACGTTAGTCTCGATTCACACTCGTTGTCCTGACATAATTGATAGTCACTCTACCTTTCATTCTCAAACGCATCCCCGTTTGGATAATGAATTACATGGTCACCTTATGTATAAGTCACTTGTTTATAAATAGGACATTGTAATAATTCATAAATGGGAAATAACTGTTAAAGCTAGGCAAGTGATCCTTTTGACTCTCTGGCTCTCCAAACCGAAGTAAAAGACTTGTTGATAAACCTCATGAACCAGTGATGTATAAGCACGTTGTATCCTTGTAATTCTGTGAGATAACCTGGAATTTGCATTAAGGCAGTAAGTGCCTATCGATGTATTTTCAAGTTATTCAAAATAGAAATGGGAGTACTTCAGCTTTCAAGCATCATCTTTGTATATAGACTTCTGAATTGTTCTATGTAATTACCTGTTATCCAGCTTTTCTCCTCCTGTTGAATACACACATGAAGCAGCAGATGGCATTCTCTCCCTACGATGTTAGGTTCTCTCGTATTATAGACTGTTACTAACAGTTACTGGTGAATCGAGTAGGAAAGCACTTGAATAATGAAACAGAAAGACATATCGTAACAGTAACTTCAGTGGACTGCTGTAACGAGAAATGCAATCCCATGTTGAAATAATGTACTTGCTCCTTTTTTAGGTTCTTGGATGTATTTGGTTGTTGGCAGAACAGATCTTTGTACTTAATAACAATTTTAGGGAAAAGCATTTGGGAAATTCAATCACAGGAAAACTGTTTTGTACATAGAACTTTTTCTTCGGTGAAAAATAAGTAGCAGCTTCAAAACATTTTAAACAGTAAACATTTAAACATTTAAAAATAGTATAATAAATCATTCCAGTTACAGGGGGAAAAGTATCTTCAAAGGTTAAGATCATCTTTTGAAGTTTGAATGTTAGAGAATAATGATCAATGACTTTTGGAATTTTTTTCTAAGTGTTTTAAAACTTTTTGAACTTTAATTCTGTGCTGCTTTCACATGTATTATGTGAATGTATTGTAATCTGTCTCTGTGATAGTGTGTTATTCGAGTTAGCTATGTTTTCTTTCTTAGAGAATGGTTAATGTTTATAGTCCAAGTTAATGTTTATACTGCTATATTTTATTAGTCAGAGATTTGTTCTTTCAGTTGTCATATAATGACATCTAATACATATATTCTAAATATAATACATCAGTATTCAGATAGGTCCTTTTTTTACAAGGTGGTTTCTCAATAACCCTTCCCACTTAATTCATCTTATGTCATAATATATATTAACTATTAAAAAAAAAACACACATTATATGCCCCCGGTCAACAGAGTTGAGTAAAGCAGACCAAAGTCCTAATTATTTTATTTTTAAAATGTCTTTGCTTTATAAATGAATTTGCCAAGTTACACTTTTAAACATGAACTCCCTAAGTGCATTTAGGTGTTGATTCAGCAGCATTAAGTAGTAGACAAAGAGGTTTGGAGCAGAAAAACCTAAAGTTAAAATCCTAGCAGTCATTAATGTGCGAAGTTATGATGCAAGAGAAATACAGGATTTAAATGGAAAAACACGGGCTTAGATCTTTTAAACTGACTTTTATTATTTATTATTTATCACACCAAATCAAATATACCACTATTTGGCATCAAATCTTACATGAATTATGTGTAATTTTGTAGTTCTTTATATATACGTTTGTTAAACACTTACTGTCTCCCCTTATGCCAAGCACTATGCTAGACCCTAGAAGACTAGAAAGATAATGATTCTTTGTCAAGTGTATGTTTACCCACAGAATACTTTTAATTTACATTTTCTTCTTATTTTTTCCATTTATTTTAGTGATTATAAATTCTAAGGCATTTAAAATTTGACATCTGTGCACAAAGTAAAAACTCCTTGTGCATTCACAGATAATGAATGACATATTTTGTATTGTTCTCTTGATTAACCTTTAAAAAGTAAGGTGGAAGGTAATAATTTCTTCTGATAGTGATTCATAAATTTTCTGCCTCTGGTATATTTATTCCAGCTTATCTTCTGACGTTTGAAATTTTTCAAATGATTCTAAGAACCCGTTGTGATAAGAATAATAATATCACATGGTATGTGACTAAGGTATATCTTTGAAGTTTCAGCACTAAAGAACACTCTCAATTTAAAGAGGTTTTAGTTTTTAAATTTCATAACTCAAAATTCCCCCCCCATTGGTCTGTAGTTTTTCTTAACAGTCATTGGGTCTTGTGGAAATCATGACACAAAGGGACCTTCCCACACAAGTCAAAAAGTGGCACATGCAACATACAATCTTTTCCATGAGAAAGCTTTCCCATTGTTTAAATTATGTCTGCAGTTTATTATGTGTGTGTATATACACATGTATTTATACACACACACAGAGACACAATGTCTTCATTTATTTTGATAGTTCTTGCTTCTAAGATAATGATGGATGTCCTTGAAAAATCAGAGAACCTGCCGAATACCTCACTGACCACTTTGTAACATGGAGATGGCAAACTTAGTTAATGGCATTTTGGAGTGCAATCTGTTATCTTAAAAATATTCGAGTTCCTTAAAAGAAGCCCATACGTGAAAATATATCATTAACTTTGGCATTTTAACAATAAAAGTGTATGCACATCTTCTACTAAATTTCTATCCCAAATGTGTTCACCTTGATGCCGATGCTAAAATTGGTTATCTTTCTTATTTAGTGTCAAAATAGTTACCATCGAGAATCTCCTACTACACCCTGAAAGTATTTTCTTTCTTCTGCTCATAATTGCTTTAAGTAGCTTGCTTGAAGGGAATCAGGATGAGATGGGATCCATCCTACTTCTGCCACAGAAACCCCGAAGCTAGAATTTGTAAATAATCCACCCCACACCTTCATTTCTTTTTGCTTCAAGGAATGCTTAACACCTATTATATATTGTGATGATCAACTGGAATGATAAGAAAAGTCATTTTAGCTACAATTTGTAAATAGATATGGTTGAAATATTTCCAGTAGAGTTTTAGTCTTCAAAATAGTGATCCTGTAGCGTCAAATATTTCCTACAAAGCTGGATGAGGAATGTTGTAAATTTTTGAATCTTTTCAATCACTTATTTAATATTCTTTAAAAGTTCTATATATTAATTAATCACTTATGTACTAATACATTATGTTTTTTTAGTAGGATAAGTATAAAAAAGTAAACACAGGATATTATTTTCAAGGCACATTAGTATTTGAAGAACAGGTACATTCAGCCTTAGAGCGAGCCTGATCCTAGTGGTTAAAACATTTTAATAATGTATTTGGGGGCTGTATTTATATGTGTTTATATTTTTCTTTTTCAAATATATACTGTTCATTGCTAATTCATGTTCTTATCTAATAACTTGGTAAAAAAATTAACAAGGTAGACTTACTGAAAATATATGAATGGTAAGCCAGAATTGCAGGCTACTTACTAATTTACACATAGATTGTGGGATTCCAATGGTGTAAAGTAGACAGTAGAAACTATAGTATTGGAAAAAAGACAGAAGAAATATAAAAAAATATTAATTTGCTGTCTAATATTAAAATGGCAGTCAGTGTTTTCTTTTAGTTTTTTTGATATTTTCGGCTTTTCTCTGAGGTTACATTATCTATATTTGGTACATCTGGTAAAGGCCAATAAAAAGTGCTTGACTGTCCAAGTCCAAATGGCACTGCCTCTGTCCAAATGCTAGATACTTTTGATAGGCAACAATTTAATGCATGGCATAGTAGGAAGTTTATTGAATGAATTTGTTTAAATGTGTTGTCATAAATTATTCTCCACTTATTCTATATTCTAAGTCTTATAAATTTAGGTTGTAGTTCACATGGATACAATGTGCATTTATTAGATTACTACTGATTTCAGAGAATATTGTGTGCTTATTAATTTTTGTTTATCAAACTAGGTAACTCCAGGTTATGTAATGTTAAGCCTCTTTCCACCATGTGCAGTAAACTGGATAAACAAACTCCAGTAGTGTGAACTATAATAGTTAATGTTTATGTTCCATCTGGTACATTTATTTTTTTATTTCCTGTGATAGGCCAAAAAAAAATTTTTTTTTAAGCTTAAACAAAGGCTAAGTGAGCATTCCAAATAAGGCTCCCTTACTGTCCTAATGATTAATGATCACTGAACACTTTTGAAAGATTAGCATTTTTCAGAGCTGCTAAAAAAATATACTGTTTTATTTAATTATAAGAAAGTAAAGGCTCTTCACACTGACAGGTGGTGGAAATAAGCAGGCAGTTTTGAAATTGTGCTGTGCACAAGAAATTAGATCTCATTTTAATTCTCCTTTTCTCAACTAGCAAATGAGGTTAATGCCATACATATTCAGCTGATATGGATGAAGAAATTGATATAAAGTAGATCAACATAGCTACAGGGCGAGATTAATTTATAGGTAAAGAGGCAGTGATGAATGAAAGTAATGTAGTAGTGGTCACTAAACCCCTCTGCCATGAGGGATTCAATAGCGCTAGTTGCTCATTAAAGGCATTGTCGGGGTATATCAAATAGAAATTTGAAAAGGAATAGCCAACTAACCCCTAATTATCAAAATACAGAAAATACTAATTATACCTTAATTAGCTTTTCTTTTAATGTACTGAAATTTGTTACTTTTTGTGTGGCACAAATGGATAGTTATATCAACAATAAATAGGTTGTTTTAATAACTTTCTTTTACCTCTGGGAAAACTACACTCCAATTTTTAATATGCAATAATGCTTCTCTCTAGCCTGTAGGAGATGAAAATTATTAAGTAGCTTTATTTTTTTGAAGATTTTACAGCAGCTTTGGGAAGAATTATTTCACCATGCATCAATTACTTTTAATTGAACTGAATATTTTTCAGGTTGTACCAAATGCCTCTCATTTAAGTTTAGCAGTTAGAGTTTAAGAAAGCATCATAATGAGAACTGCATGTAACCTCTGTCATGTGTTGTAATAAGATAAGGATGATTATTTATTTTGAATATTTAAAAAGCAACCCAGGCTAGATATTGTAAATGTGGTCACCTGTTTTATTTCTGGTAGGCAATGTCGGAGAATTAGAGGCTCTATATTTTAGAAACTTGAGATTTTTTTTCTTTTCTAAAATAAGATTGCTATCAAAAGATCCGGTTAAGAAAAGATTCATCTGTTCAGAATAAAGATACAGTGCTGTTGGGAGAAGCGGCTTGGGTTTTTAGTCAAACTGACCTCAAGCCTGCTCTGTGCTACCCCTACTATTTCTTACTACCGTTGGCAAATCCATTAACTTTCCTTAGTATCGGTTTCCTCGCCTGCCAAGGGAAGAGAAGCCTTTTATAGAGAATTGTGAGGATTAATAAATTATGCGACAAGTACCTAGCATAGAATTTAATCTGCTTTTGTGGATGCTCTAAAAAAAAAACAAAAAAAAAACTGCTGTTATTGATAAGAATAGAAAAATAGGACTAAATTTTTTAAAACTTATCTATAAATTTAATATGATGCGAAGTTCTCATTGAAATAGTTTCATGTAATCTGATTTTTAGAATATCTAATGTAATTCCTGATCTGTTTTGGAAACCAACTGCTTTATCACAGATAGAGATTGTGTGTGTGTGTGTGTGTGTGTGTGTGTGTGTGTGTGTGTGTGTGTGTGTGGAGAATTTGAAACAGTTCATTTTGGGGGTGAATATTTACAGCCATCGTAACATCGGCAGATAAGCTAAATCCATGCTTTTTCCTGATGCCAGGCAGAACTGGGTATTAAAACCAGACAGTCTGATTCTAAAGCCTGTCTAGAAAAGGGCAAAAGCGTGACTTCTGACACAATCAAATCTATAATTTTCTCAGAATCACTTTTTTCTAACCTCTTTCGCTTTCGGTGTCTTTGTTGAATTTGTGTTTCCTCTCTCTCGCTTCTCTTGTCGAGATCTGGTCAGGAGCTATGCTGGCCATTAACTAGGCCTGCGACACTAAACCTCTCTTAACTTTGTTGTCCTTGCCAGTAAAATAAAATATGTAATGCTCATCGCTCTTTCGGTAATGAATTGTATCAGTATGTCTTGCCAGCATCAGTGATGTTGTAATTTTTGTCAGAAAAATCAGATAAACAATTAAAATAGGAAAAAAAAAAAAAAAAAGGAGATTCCCAGAAGAGAAGCAAGCAGGAGAAGCATTTTACAATTTATCAAGACATGAATATGAGTCTTACCTTAACACGTAAGCACTGCCAGCTTACTTATTAGAACTGGGGATGCTAACTAAATAAATGTCTGTGAAAGTAAGTTGTAAAGTATGTGAAAAATGACAGCGGTACCTTTCGCCTGCTGACAGACTGACCACAAACACAGTTAAAGCATTGATGCCGAAGAGAAGGAAAGCGGATGGGTTTGTTTCCATGGAGGAGGATACAGGAGTGTGGGAGAGGATGTCAGCATGGGAGACGGGAGGCGGGATTTTTATGTCCATCAGACGAGGAGAGGATGTTAAAGGTTAGAAACACTGAATTCCAGTGGGGTTGCGGACCGCGCACGGCCCCAGGCCCGCAGCGTTAGTCCACCTGGAAACGTGTTAAAATGCAGATTCTCGGGCCCTACTGCACCTGACTTGCGAATCCGAAGCTCTGAGGTGGGCCCAGAGCTCTGTGTTGTAACACGCTCTCTCTTCACGGGGTTCCGGTGCTCACTAAAGTCTGAGAATCTCTGAATTTGCTTGATGACAGATGTTCCGTCTTTTTTTTTAAATCATCATAGCTCAATTTGTTTGTAATTCCCTTCCCCCATCTGTAACCCAAATGCCTGCTTCTTTCTTGTTTTTATTTTAACCTAAACTCTAGTGAAAGATAGGAGAAAGTAACGTCTTGTCCTTTATTTATTAAACGTTATGCTAAAATATTCAAAGGGAATGTGTAAGTCGAAAAGATCTATATTCTCTCCCAAGAACTAAAATGTATATGGTTATACAAGGTACATATGTAATAAACTATGAGTTATCCTAATCTTATCCCTACTTTTAACATTTACTTTTACATTTTAATTAATGCCAAAATGAACATTTTTTTCCCTTAAAGGAATATATTGTTGAAGATAAAACTGTTTAAAAATCAAGTTTCTCTTGATATATTGATTTTTTTTTTTTAAGAAAACTACAATCAACTAATACCAGGAATGTAGTTCTCAAATGTTGTGACTCCCCCCTTTACTAGGCGTTTTATGAGTATTGCCGGTGATCTGTGGACTCACTAACTTTTAAATATTAACACTTTTTAAGAAAAGGCCTTCAGACACCGTAGCAAGATTAGGTCAGAAAGCACACTCTTTTCTGTTTCTAGAATTAGATTGTTTGGATTTCATTTCCAGTTCTCTTACTAGTTTTTGTGATTTTCGGCAGATATATGGTCTTTCTTAGGCATTCTTTCTTCATCTGGAAAATAAAAATAAAAGTACCTACTTCTTAAAAAAGTTTTGAGGTTAAAGGAGAATGCATATAAAATAGTTGGCAAAGTACCTGACACAGGCTTAATAACTGTTAACTGTTACGATGACAACGATGACAGCAGCGTGACGGTCACTTTTCTCCTTCAGTTTAACCAGTCTGCAGTGTTTTCAGAGTTACAAAATGTAAGAGCCTGGAGGAGACCAAACATATGCTTGAAGTAAGCACTTCCCAGTCTGTTTTTACAGATCACAAGTCTCCCAAAAACAGAATTTAACAAGTTAATAGCACTTTTTTAAAAAAGGACTTTTTCTGTCTAATAAACTTGGAAAAGCCCATGTACAGTATTTCTCCATATTGGCTTATTAAAGATTTTAAGAAGGCCTCGCCTGAAATGATCCTTAGCAATTCTCTAAATTAACCCTAGAAATCTTTTCTACAATGAATACCTACTTTTGTTTTACAAAACAGAATCTGGGAAATGAAATCTAGACCAACCACTTCCTTTTATAGTAAAGTAACGTCCCCTTAACCCCCTTCTACAGAAATTGATGACTTACCTGTGGTTACAAAGCCGTGAACTTAGTTTGGAACCCAAAGCTCCTCCTAGTCATGTTCAGTTGTTTTTCTGATCAAGTTTGGATGTAGAAAAGAAAATGCTTTGAGTAGGATGGCAAGGAATGAGAAATGGGAGATAATTCTAATATAGCGCACCTCATGTTTGCCTAACCGTAAAGGAGTCCAAGTACTCGTGAAAAATACAGATTCTGACTCCTGGATGTTTAGACGTATGGATATGTAGGTATGCAGTAGGTTATCATTGATAGATTATATGTGAATAGGTCTCGGATGTCCAGACAGGGATCGTTATAAAGTTTTAAGAGTCTTATAGAAATCTGTTTATTAAAGTATCTGTGAGATCATTCAAAGCTACACATTTTAATCAACCTAACAGATTTATCAGCAAGTTATATTAAGTTCTCTTTTTATAAATTAGTAATTCATTAAATTCAGGTTTTTACTTTTTAATTCCAACTCTGTTGGATTCACCTTATGACTCTGTGTGACTTAGAGAGTTGATGTTATCTTTCTACATTGGCAGAAAGAAGATCAAAACAGAGCAGATTCGATGACAAGAAGCACAAATAAACCTCACTTCATATTCACTGACACTTCAAAGTTATGTATGTGTGAGGAAGATTGATACTGGTTTCTTTGTTGTCTTCCTTTTAAACACTTCCTGGTAGCTGTTACTTAAAGCAGCTATAGAAATCTGTCTATTAAAGAATCTGTGAGATCATTCAGAGCTACACGTTTTAATCAACCTAACAGATTTATCAGCAAGTTATATTAAGTTCTCTTTTTATAAATTAGTAATTCATTAAATTCAGGTTTTGACTTTTTAATTCCAACTCTGTTGGATTCCCCTTAAAGGAATAGGATGCCTATAACTTTAATACCTAGGGCTTCTGATGTCAGAAAACATCTAAGAATTTCTATATGGAAAATTTGAGGGAAATATGGATAATATTTGAAGTAATAGCATAGCCTTTATAGCTGATACCTCAGGTCCTGTAAAAGATAGTAAGAAATCTCAAGGAAATAAAAATTAGTTCTGCTATATATTAAAATGTCTGTTTTCTAATAAATATTCAGTTAAATCAGCCAATTTCAGGAAGTCAAGCACATTATTTGGCAATATTTATAAACTGTATATTGTCATAAAGATTTATGATCTTATGGGGGGACTTTATGTGTTACAGGTGAAATGTTTCAGGAATTTGTCATATGCATACCTTTTCTTTAAGACTGTAAGTTTCTTACCAAGCTACACACGTTTTGCATTTTTATTACAGCTTGTCAGAATAGATTCCTTACATATTAAATAGAGGTATGTTTGTGAAATGTTGGCTTTCAAAGTAATAATACTGTTATCTTTTTTCTCTAACTTATTCGTAACCCACTTTTCCTTCTGTTTTGCTTCAGAGAAACTAAACCAAATAAAATATAATTAAATATCAAGGTCCTTAAAAATGTTTGCATCCACTGACCCAGTATTTCATGTCTGGAAGTTTAACCTGAGGAAATAATTTCAAATGCAAGCTAAACTTGATATACCAAGGTATTCATCCCAGAGATATGTAAAAAAGCAGACTGTTGATTAAGTAAGTTATGATAGCTGTATGGCAAAATATCAGGGGAACAATGAAATGTATTCAGACTGAATGTAAAAAGTTTTTGTTTTTTTACCGTCTTATACTCCCTCTTTCTAGACATAACCACCGTCTCATTCCTTACGTTTTCTTTTATAAACAATTTTATTGACATGATGTGATGCTTTTGATATAATGTTATATTTTTTTAAAAGGACACAAAATTATAAATATTTTTAAAAGTTACCAAAAATATTGGAAGAAAATAGATGAAATTGCTTATCTCTGGGTCTATATACTTTCAGTTACTCTCCATAACCCCACAAGTAATTTTTTAAAAAAGCTCATAGATGAAAGATAATTTTTCTATATCAAAAGGTCTAGAAATCTAAAAGTTTGAAGGATAGGGTTCTTGAAGGACCCTCTTCTTTCTCGTTGTTACTAAATTTAAATGTTAGTTGAAGCTATACGCCCCACCCCCAAACAACAACAACAACAACAACAACAACAAAGAAACAAGGAAATGAATGAAAAGCTAAGGGTTCTAGTAGATAGTTAGTTACATCAGTGAAATGAAAGCTAGACGTGGAAGACTTGCTCACGGAAATGCGAGTCAGGCGCAGTAGTGCCGTATACCTGAAAGGGACTTCAGAGGACGCCTAGATCATCTTCTTGAGATTGGTTCTTTTGGTCTTTTGAAATTGGGAATTTATTTTATTCACGCTCTGCTAAACCACAGCTTTTCAACAACTATACTAAAGAAAGGTTTCTATGCTCTTCTGGAGGATTTTGGTGTCGTACTTACAACATGGCAAAAGTTTTCACAGATGCAGAGTGTGAAAACAATTCAAACCTAGGTTGTCAGACTCCAAAGTACTTGTACTATAGATTCTAATTTCCACCTAAGACATACTGTCTGATTGTGGTTATAAAGGTTGTATCTCAGGTCACATTGTCATCATGACTGCTTTTTTAGTGAAAAGGGGTATTTTATCTTTTGCTAGCTTGACTAAAAAGATTTCTCTGTGTTCCTATTTGTTATGCAGAGGTTTCTTAAAAACTGAAAAGTGAATTGGTAGCCAAAAGAAGAGAAAAAACAATCTCAGGTTCCCAAAGCTTTATTAAATTTCCAAGCCCTCCATGTGATGTTTCTGGAAAAGTAGTTTCTCATACTGTGTTATACATAAGACTCTGGCGGGGGAGTTTGTTGAATGCAGATTCCTGTCCCTCAGAGATTCTGCTACAGCAGATCTGGGGCAGGAGCCAGATCTTTTTTTTTTTAATCAGTAAAATACCTTGCTAGGATTTTTTTTTTTAATTTTTAAAATTAATTAATTTGTTTTAATTAGTTTTAAGTATACAGTACACTGGTTAGATATCTGTATAGTTTATAAAATGATCCCCCCAATTGCTCCTTCCCTCCCCTGGCCTTCCACTTAGCCAACATATTAAAGCTAAATGCATTTCCTCTTACGTGCTCCCCATCCCCGTGACAATCTATCAACTACTAATTTGTACTTTAACCCTTCACCCCATTCTCTCAGCCTCTCAAGTCCCCAACCTTCTGTCCATCGCCAAATCGTTCACTATGTTTGTGAGTCTGTCTTTGATTAGTTTGTTCTTTTTGTTCCTTAGATTCCACATATAAGTGAAATCATACGGTATTTATCTTTCTCTGACTTAATTCACTCAGCATAACTTCTAGGTCCATCCATGTCATTGCAAATGGTAGGATTTCATTTTTTTAACGGCTGAGTAATATTCCATTGTATTTATGAACCATAACTGCTTTATCCAATCATCTGTTGATGGACATTTAGGTTGCTTCCCTATCTTGGCTACTGTGAATTGTGCTGCCATGAATACGGGAGTGCATAGATCTTTATGAATTATTGTTTTTTTGGTTTCTTTGGATAATTACCCAGAAGTGCAGTTGCTGGGTCAAAAGGTAGATCCATGTTTAACTTTTTGAGAAAACTTCATACTGTTTTCCATAGAGACCGTACCAGTTTGCAGTCCCACCAACAGTGTATCCGCATCCTCGCCAAAACTTGTTTTTTGATTTATTGATGATAGCCATTCTGACAGGACAGGAGCCATTATTTTAATAAGGATTCCTACTGATTTTGTAAACACTCATCCAACAGCTCTACCTCCTAATCCATATACCAGATGTCCTGCCAAGGGGTGAGGGAGGACTATGTCCTCTCAGAGAAGTATTTGCAGCTCGCTTGATTTAGATTGCTATTTGTCTGTCTGGCTTTTAGTGACGTCCTACATACCCACTCTCATATTGAATAAATGCTGCTTGACCAAATAGATATTTCATATCCACATCTCTGGACCTTTTTTCCCCACACTGTTAGAAAACCACATACTGATCCAATATTCCTGTTAAGCTATTTGTAGTACATGTTTGGAGTCATAAAAACGTGCATGCCCTTTGATTTAGTAATGCCATACCTAGAGATCTATTATTAGGAAATCGTCAATCCTCATCGCTTTGGTGTTTACATTTAGTAAAAACAGACTCACATCTATCAATGGGAAATCTGAAGTCACTTGAAAAATGCTTCTTTCCTGATGTTAATAGAAAACACTGTATAATATTAAATAGGTGATAAGGTCCAACTATGTGAAATAAAAACGGACAAAAGGACTGCAAGGAAATGAACCAAAATATTCATTTTCTTTATCTCTCATGACAGTTACAGAGAATTTTTTAATTTTCTTCTACTTTTCTGCATTTCCAGTATTATTTCTTATTAAAAGAAACACATTAATTTAAAAGTAACCATTTTTTGTATCTTCACCATTAACTTGATTATGTAAACTTGATTATATAGTGAAAGTCTGAGGATTTTCATTTCACATCACTTTCTATCTTACTTAATTTTGCGATATGCTGTGAGGTCTGCCAAGTGCTGTTACATCAGTTCTCATAGTTCCTCGTTGACTTTCGAAATTTTTATTGTCATACGCATACCTCTTTGAATATAGCATTTTGAGTGTAATTGTCAGGTTGGAACAGTTGTCATTTCAAATAATTAGGAGCGCTCAGGCCATTCCGGGGTGGAGCTGTTTGTTAGAAGACACAGAAGCCCATTTGTAAACTTGGGGTCCTTGACTTTTTAAAAATTTCTTTCATTCTTAGGCATATCCATGTAGAAGTACCAAAATGATTGTGGTCAGACTTTACATTGTCACAATATTTTACTATTGTATGTGTCCGTCCATACAGTATGGAAAATGCATATGCACGTAAGAATAACACCGACATTGAAAGTCGTAGAGGACTTTGATAGGATGTTAACTCAGTGTCAAGCCCTTCTCCTTTAACACTCTAATAGCCTTGTTGAGGTCCTTGAGGCATTTTAACTAGTGCTAATTAAAAATGGACCCACCGACTGGTCTGTTTTATTGTGTCTTAGATGTCTATCCAGATGCCTTTGCAGATGGGAAATTAAATAATCTATTAAGGTTTCAATGAAAAAAAATGTCAGAGGGGCATAGGTCTCAGGGCTGTGGTTTTTAATTTGTATTAAATGGTTTTTATTTTGAATTGGAATTCTGGGTATTTTTGTAACTTATCATTTATGAGTGTTTTCTTTCCCCTAGATCTAGAAATGTTTGCGAACCTAGATAAGATATCACATTTTAGTATATTTTACTTTCAAATTTTTATTGTACATTTATATACTGTTATAGCATTATAAAGTTTACAGCTAGAAAGGATCTTGACAAATCATCTGCTACCTTGAGGCAGTTAAAAAAATGTTTAACCCAATGTTTTAGTAGCGAGGCCCTGTGAGGGTAAGTGACTTGCCCAAGATCTCATAGGTAGTAAGTGTTAGGGAGAAAACTAGAATCTAAGCTTTTATTTTCCTAATGTAATGATTATATCTAATTATTTTCTTGGATCATGACATTATACATTTTAAAGAAGTATGGCTCATGTCGGTGTCCACTATAGTTAAGTTTTTAGGTCTATTTCTATAATTGTAAATAAAATACTAGTATTCGTTACAGGTTTTCTTTTTACCATTGATAATATTTCTACAATAAAAATTAAGCAATTATAAGAATAAATAGTCTGTTTTTTTCAGTTGATATAAGCTGGCTTTATTTTATACTGCTAATAAAGGCACATTATGTTCAAGCATTGCAATTATCGCTGAAATGCACGTCCATTAACTGAAACATTAGGCTGAGTATATAATTACTGTCTAGAGCCACTATCTTTGTGAAGCTGCATCTACAGTGCTGTTAAGCTATAAGCAATATTTGTAAACTAATATTTAAATGATTCAGAATTGATACCATGTTTTGTAAACTTAAAAATGAATACCGTACATCGTCTGATTGGCTTCTTACGTGCTTAGGAAAATGTGATGGGAATTCTCAAAGACTGAAATGTGTGAGTTGAGGTGAATAAATTTGAATACAGTTGCTGTAACCTAATACATATTAATCTTACTGAGGTCTTTTTTTTCACAATTTTTATTGTGGTAAAATACGCGTAACATAAAATGTACTATTTAACCATTTTTAAGTGTACAGTCGCATTAGGTACATTCACATCGTGCCACCGTCATCGCCGTCCGTCTCCATATCTTTCTTGATCTTTCCGGATCTTTCCAGATCTTTCTTGAGCTTGCAAAGCTGAAACACTGTGCCGTTCAGCAGTCCCCTCACCCTCCTCCACCCCTGCCCCCTGGCAGCCACTGTCATGCCTTTTGTCCCTGTGATTTTGACGACTCTTAAGTACGTCAGATAAGCGGAATCACGTAGTATTTGTCTTTTTGTGACCAGCTCATTTCACTTAGCTAACGTCCTCACAATTCAGTGACATTGTAGCCTGTCTCAGTTTCTTTCCTTTTCAAGGCTGAATAATACTCCATTGTGTGTTTGTGCCACATTTGTTTTCTTCGTTTATCTGTCAGTGGACATTTAGATTGCTGTCATGTTTTAGCCACCGTGAATAATACTGCTATGAACATGGGTCTACAACTCTTTCTTCTAGACCCTGCTGTCAGTTCTTTTGAGTAAATACTCAGAAGTGCAGTTGCTGGATTACATGGTAATTCTCTTTTTAATATTTTGAGGAACTGCCACACTCTTCCACAGTGGTTGTGCATTTTACATTCTCACCAACGGTGCAAGGGTTCCAATTTCTCCATATCTTCACCAACATTTTTTTTATTGGAGTCTTTTATCCATACAAAAAAATATGTAACTTTTATTCACAGTGGAACTGAAGTGGCTATATAATCAAGCTTTTTAAGTCAGAATGTCTTGCTGTCTTATCAATGCTTTTAAATCTGAATATTTACACTGACTCTTAAAATGAAACTGGACTTGTATTTCCAATAAGTACTATTTTGTTTACTGTTATCACATTTTCAAGGGTGTTTTGATTGCTATTGCATATAGATGCTTCACAGTTTCCTGCAATGTACTTTTCCAATTTGTATGATTTTCATATTGCTATATGACATAATTTATTTGGTCCTACTGAATTCTCGCGTCAGCGTCCTGGCTTGGGCTGACATACCAAGCCAGAGAGAGAGGAGGACAGATTCAAGAGGCTCGCTGCCTAGAGTTGTCTCTGCCGCTAATGCCGCATTTTGTGGTGGAGAATGTTTTAGTGTTGGAATCTGATGGACTTGATTGCGGTACCAGTGTTTATCACTGAGTAGGTCTGTGGCCTCAGGCAATTTACCTAACTTCTCTAGATATCAATTTTCCTAAACGAAACACTCAGCAGGGTTGTTATGAGGGTTAGAGATATAAATAGAGAGAGGTTCACACAGAATTAGTGTTCCCTAAATCACAGCTATTAACATTGTTTTAGTTTTGTAACCTTGGGTAAATTGTTTATAGTCTAAATCTCAAATTTAGCCCATGTAAAATGAAAGGATTGAACTGCACTAGGAGAAATGGACCCTTGAAATAATATGCTAACGTTTGTTTTGTACACTTCTGTGAAAAGAGTTTTAGTGTTCCTCGGATCCTCAAAGTGATTTATGAATTTCCAAAAAGGATTAATACTCTAGCTAGGTGATCTCTAAGTTCTTTTCTAGTGATAAAATGTTATGATTATATGCTACGTAGTCAACTTCAGCGTGGCCAGAATTAGGGACATGCCTTCTGAAAAAAATGTTAAGGAAGACCCTTGCTATCACAGGGAATCAGTGTTGTCTTCTGGCTTATGGTAATGAGGAGCACTTCTGTCACATAACCTTCTTGCTGAATTATAACCTCTGGACAAAATATTTTTTAAAAATCCCCACTGTTTTAAGGCTCTAGAGAGTGACCAAAGGTGGATAGAAACTGGAGAGTAGGCGCTCCTTTAAAGGAAGGAACAAAACTTGTTGAGATCCACATTTATCCGTCTTTTCCCTTGAGGAAATCCACAAGTTCATGCAGTGCACTGGAATACAGCTCAAGCAGATATGAACTATTTTGTTCCTTTGATGAGTAGAGCATAAAAATTAGGGCCACCAGCGCAGCTGAAAATTGAGAGGGATGCTAGAAGGGAAGAAGACACAAAATGGGGAACCCCAGAATTTGTATCCAGACTCCCTCCAAATCTTTACAGGGTTAACAAGAGTCTAAGGAGCTCAGAGAAAGCTTGGGGCAGGGTGGGAAATGAACAGAGCCTCCGTGACCCAAGAGACAGTGTCGGATAGCTTATCACCTGGGTAGCTGGAGTTCCAGAAGGAAGTAGGGAAGGACAGGAAAAAAAATAAAGAAATATCGGCCCAGTTTAATCTAGATTTGATTTAAAAACAAACAAACAACAACAACAAAACATGAATCTGGGGCTTCAGTCAGCCCCCAGGCAGGACGTTTATAGAACACTACGCTGAGTGGTTGCAGAATACACCTTTTCATCATGCATGTGCAATGGGGTAGACCGTTGCCTGGCAATGAAGCCTATTTCAGTAAATTCGTGAGATAAAGCTAAAGCAGTACTTAGAAAGGAAGAAAAGTTTAAAATCAACTTGCTAATAAACTTCTACCTTACATTGTAAGAAAAGATGAGCAAATTAAACCCAAAGTAAGTAGAAGAAAGGAAATCATTAACATATGAGTAGGAATCAATGAAATATAAAATAATAGGAAGCACCAATGATATGAAAAAAAATGATTTTTTGAAAAGATTAACAAAATACATAAAACCCTGCATGACGGATCAAGGAGTGAAAAAACAGAAATAAAAAAAATCCCACAAATTTCCAATACCAGGAATGAAAGGACATCAATATATATCTACAGACATTAAAAAGATAATTAGGGAACCTTATAAATAATTTCGTGCCAATAATTGGACAACTTAGAGGAAATGTCAAAATCTTTTTAAAACAGAACTTATCAGAACCAACAAAAGAAATGGAAAATCTACAGTTTAATATATGATTAAATTTGTAATTAAAAATCTGCCCACAGAAAAAATGTCAGGCCCAGATGGCGTCACTGGCGAATTCTATCAAGTGCTGGCGGAGAAAATAACACCACTCTCACTCAAACTTTCAGAAAACAGAGGAGAATAACTTCCCTGTCTCTTATGAATTTAATGTAACCCTAATACCAAAACCCAACAAAAACAGCGAGGAGAAGATTGGGGACCAACATGCCTCACGAACGTGAACGCAAAAGCCCCTAATAATTTCAAACTTCATGCCAGTTATTATATCTGAAAGAAGAGAATTTAGTCAAGGTTAATTCAACTAATAGTAGATAATGTACTTCTAATTGTTTTCTTTATTTTGCCATTTTATAAGATTATGAATAAGTATTGAGGTCATCGCCCTATCTGTAATCAGAAACGACCAGGATGTTACATAGTGACAGTTCATGACTTCTGTTCTCTTCCTTAGCACTTTTGTAATGGGCATTTATTCTTTCAGTTATCTTTTTCCATATCATTCATTAACACATCGTTCATAGTTATAGGAAATTATTGTTTCCCAATTACATTTTTAAAGTTTTTTCATGTCTACAGAAAAGTTTAAAGAATACATTTTTAATCTTACTCTATGCCTATATATGCATTTATATGTACACATCACATATAAACGTTTTTCTGAACCATTTGAGTGTGTTACACACATCATGATAGTTAACCCCTAATACTTTTCACATATCTCCTGAGAACAAGGATATTCTCATATAAAAACACAATTCCATTATCACACTCAAATATGATAGAAGATCATAATTTAATGTGTAGTCTATATTTAAGTTTCTCCAGTTGTCTCAATAATGTCCTGCATAGCCTTTTTTAATGCCACAAGCAATGATTACGTATTATTTAGGTATTTCTCTTTAAATCTTTTCGACATATTTTTTTTTGTTTTCTCTTGATATTGACATTTTTGAGAACTCCAAGCCAGCTGTTACTGCAATTTGTATTTCTCGGATTACTGCCTCAGAATTAGATATATTTAAACAGTAGAGCCAAGAATACTACATAGCTGAGGAAATAAAATTCTTATTTGCAAAAGAGCACTGTAGACCAAAAATCAACTATGGTACAAATAGATAAAAAAAAAGACAAACCACGAATCTTAAATTTCTAAGATTATTCTGCAGATATCAGTTCTGCATTACAGTGTTCTTGCCTGCCTTCACTCAGCTGGTCTTAGGTTTAGGAAATGAGCTAACATTTAGTATTCTTCTAAGGTAAAAGTCCACACTGTTTTTCAATCCACAATCTATTTAGTTTGTATGCCCTCGCTGAAAAATCTGTTTTCTAGAATTTTAGTATTACAGTTATTGTTTTACATTATCATAGGATTTTTGAGAAAACTATTTTTGATCATGATTCTGACTGCTTACTGAGAGAAAAAGCATTTTAACAAGATATCTGGTCATCTTTTGAGAAGTATGGGTCTCATAAGTGAAAGTAAAACTTGTTAAATAGTTGATTGAGTAATTTGCAGTGTTCAAACCCAGAGACCAAGTGATAAAAACATATTTTTAAATCATTATTCGCTCTTCTATTTTCAGTTGATTCATGATTTTCATTATAATTTTTTGTATGCTGAAATCATTACATTCTAACTTGGACTTTTTGCACAAACTAAACCATTTTACTTAGATTCTAAATTTAAAGAATGCTTTGAAAAACAGGACTGTATATGATTAGTGCAAATATGATCAAATCATAGAATAGTTATCTTTTAATTTCTCCTATCATGTTAAGATGTATTATATAGCTTCCTCTTTCATCAGTTAGCTTTCCAGTTATCCTAAACAAGGAAGCAGTTTGTGGACGATGTGCAGAAGCTTTGAACATCTGTTTTGATTCTGCAGTTCCATCTCGGAAGATACATATTGCATACATATTTGTTTTGGAACTACCTTAAGATGATGCAGTAATACTACTGAATAATTATTTAGTTGATACTGCATGTAGTTCCTTATGAACTTGTTTGAAGCAGCTCCCAGAATTCAAAGATGATCCCAACTTCCAGCTTTTTATTTTGAGCATCTTCCATATTTTGAGCATCTCCCAGCTCAGCTCCCACCCACAGTGTGGCATCAGCCTGAAGCAGAGCAGTAAACTATTGAGCTTTGAACCATGACCCTGTCCGCTCCCCTCTTGAAGCAACCACATGGCTCTCCTGGTGGTTACTGCCTCCTTGTGTATTTCCTTTTATAACCAGTCTTCTTCAAAATGTCATCTCTACTGCTTGTTTCCATGCCTTCATCATCTGCTCACTTATAAGCCTGTTCAAGTCCAATCTTCAGCTTTTTCGAGTTCAGGTTTTTGCTTGTTTGTTTAGATTTTTAAAAATTAACTCTTTCACAGTTCCTTCTCAGATTCTTTGTATACTGATTTTCCTAAATCTGACCTTTAAATGGAGTTTCAAGGGCTAGGCTTCATGTCTGTCCTCTCTTTTGCTCCCTAGTCTTATGCACCCCTGTGTCTTCAATTATGACTCCAGATATCTATCTGAAGCTAAGTCTGTCTTCTGAACTTTAGACTCATGTACCCAACCGTCTGCTTTGACATCTATTTGTCATCTTAAATTCAAGAGGCTCTAAACAGAATTCATGACATCCCCTGCAAAAGCTGTTCTACCTTCAGATTCTCTATTCAGTAAGTGGCCCCTATGCTCATGTCGATGACCTAGAACTCATTGTTGTAGTTACAAAGACCTTTCAGTTCTCCCTTGGTGTTTGACTTTGTACAGTTTCGTCTGTATTAGCATGTTCCTATTCTAGGCCACCTCTTCATGGCCTCTGTGCCAGCTTCCTTCTGATCAGCCCATATTCATTCTTACATCCTTCAAAGTGGCACATAAGATGCCACAGCCAAAGTGATTGTTTTCAAATGAAAATCAGTGGGTTCCCATTGCTTTTAGGATAAAGACCAAAGTCTTTTCCATAATAGAATGGAATATAGAATCTACTGAAGAAACTGTCTTCCATCTCCCTCTCCAGCCTTATCCTGTATCATTTTTCTTTCTTTCTCTTTTCTCTAGGTACCCTGGCATTCTTTTAGTCCCTGAACTCTCCGAATACTTTACCAGGGCCTGCGCATGTATTGTTTCTTCTACCCGAAATGATCTTTCTTCTTTGCCTAGCCAATTTTTACACTAATTTCTCTGGGCAACCTTCCCTCGCCTTTCCTCCCATCTTAGGGCCTCCAGTTATATGAAGTCATATTACTTGGTCTTTAGTGTTCAAAGCAGTCATCACACTATGATTAATCCCAGCTATAATTAATGTAATTATTTGTCTGTCTTCCTCACACTACAAAACTCCACGTGGGAAGGAATTGTGTTCGCCTTGTCCACCTTCGCCAATCGTATTTTTCAACCGTCAGTAAATATTTGTGAAATGAAATAAATGAGCGTATTATGTGTTTTAATTATCACCAAAAAAACCTTATAGTTTATCATTTTTCTTTGGGAGACTTCTTTGGAAGATATTTAGTAAAGAGTAATGATCATAGCTGCCATTTATTGAGCAACTTCCATGCGCTTACTGTTTACTCTGCTACATACATAATCTTATTTTAACCCTCGCAACCATCCTTCAGTGTAGTTAGCCTTATCCCCATTTTTATGCGAGGAAACTGAAGCGGACGGAGGTTATTCCACTTGTCCAGCATCACACAGCAAGTGGGAGGAGCCATGATCCAAATCCAGCTGCTGTTTCGCCACAGTCTCTCATGCTCTTACACGTGGGGTTGCAGCCTCCGAACCACATTATTACAGGGGGAACTCGTGTAGCCTCCAGCTTCACCATAAGACCATAAGCCGGTAACTAATTTTCCCCTTTTACTCTCCATTGAACCAAAGGGATTAAAAATTAGTATCTATACGTACTAGTTCATATATCCATTAATAGTTAATATTCACGTGATGATGGTGGAAATACCTGTCCTTAGATTAACAAGCATCCGTAAAATACGGAAGAAATACTGAAATGTAGTTATTTGGTTATGTCTTTGAAGGCCTGCCCTAGAATAGCTATGCAGAAGTTTTACCCAGGTCACATATGACCTTATTTCATTTAACATTCAATTTTCGCTCAGTTTATCATTAATAGTTTTGATGCTAAGTGGAGAAATTACTCACAAATTCAAATTAAATAATGGAATGCTTCACATTTTCTCTACCTAGAACATGTAGCAAAACTCGAATGGATCTTTAAGAGTTCATTTCTTAAATGTGTTGATCACATACAGCAACTCGCTGAATTGAGAAAGCTTAGCTTCATTCTGTGATTACTGAGTGGTGTAGGAATCTTAAAGATTCAGCCACTTCCATGATAAATTGGCATCGTGCAGAATTCATTTTGTCTTTTCTTCCAGCATTGGCAAACTCATTTTTGCCACGAGCATTTTATCTCCTTATGCTCACGAAGTATAAATGGAATTATTACTCATGATTATTTTGGTAGAGCTAAACACTTTACCCCTTCTCCTATTTGTAAGCTTTGCAGAAAGTATCGTAGCTCCTTTCTGGAATGTTCCATTGTACAACTTCCCTGCATAAAACACTCACTACTTATATATGTAAAACGAATCCATACAGTATTTGAACTAACCCCAGTACATCATATTATAATTAATAATAAAATAAATTACTGTCATCAAGCCTTGCTTCAAAATAATTTCCTTTCACACCTAAGTTTTTAAGTACTGAACCTATAGCCTCACCTAGTGATTTTCATTACAGAGATCAACTTTATTATTTGCCTCAAACTATATACAAGAACATAGACTACTAGACGCAGTAGTTCCTGGTTATTCTGTAGAATAGGAGGTGAGAACTAGAATTGAGGAAGGGATTTGGATTTCATATGAATCTGTCAGCTCTTAATTAGTTGGCCTGTTGGGTTTTCATAGTAGTTATTGCAGCCAGTCTTTTATTAAGGTATTTTATTAAGGTATCATTTATTAGCTTCTGTATCATTTCATCATACCCTCTCACTTGTGAGAAAAGGAATTTTTTGCTTATTGATTTTTTTAAAAGCAAAAATTAAGTGGTGCCCATACATACAGAACATTGAAATTCCATACTTGCCTATGAAGGAGAACAGTTGAGTTAATATTAGATTTTTAAGGCACTGCAAAAAAAAAAAAAAAAAAAAAAAAAAAAAACCTCTAAATTTTTTAATTAAAAAAAAACAAAAATTAATTGTGGTTAGGAGGGCAAAAGAGTAAACTCCTGGAGTTTACTAATTCTCTAAAATAAAATCGTGCATTTTTTATGAGAAAGACTGACAGGATATTTTGAATATAGATCCTAAAATTAAAAGAAAATCATCAATTTGGGGGGAAAAAAACTATTTTTAGAATTCTCGTGTGAGAACGTCAGTGATATTTTATAACTATGGAAAACCTAACTGGAACATGTTAGAGATATATCAAATACTGGCCTTTGCAATGCCAGATCATTTGAACTCCGGAAAGATATATTCTTTTAAATCACCGTTAGAGTAGCTATAATATCTGAAAATAATTTAAACATTTGGACTCTGAATTTTTGATATCTTCCATATCCGAACTTAAGCATCTTTAGAAATAGTCTAGGACTAACTACTCTGCTCATGAATGCAAACTTTCGATTATTGACCTTCCCAAAATTAAATTTGAAGGGGCCATGAAAACGATGAGTTACAATTAGCATCTTTATTATTTTAATCTTCACTCCAAGATAATTTCGATTTTTGATACCTTTGTCTCTCCCAACTTTCGCAGAGACCTTCTTTGCCTGTGTACAGAAAAGAGGTAGCTAATGGAGAATATGCATAGCTGACTTTTTTCCTCTCCTGAGAAAGGAGAATTCATCCACTGCCACTGTACCTTTCTTCTTTTCTTTTTTTGTCTTGCACAGAAGACTGACATCTTCCTGTGAAGGGCTTGTGGCAAACCTATCCAACCCGGGTTTCTTCCTCCTTGAGAACGATCTGATCCATCATCATCTGAACCAGGGATCACACTCTAAGGGTCCAGGTGAGGGCAAGTCAGTCTATATGTTAAGCCAGTTTCTTTCCTGGTCAGGTAAGTCACACTGAGGCATCATCTCACTCAGCATCAGTCAGCCTTAGTTTTTTAGTTTCCTAGTCCCCAGAGACACACACAATTCATCTCTATCCATTAATTCTAGGACCCACCTAAAAAGAAACTGTTAACGATGAAGCACATCGTTAAAAATTTTTCTTTTGCTGTATAATGGAATCATTTGAGGATACTTACTCATTTTTAATTCCAGAAATGTGAAAAAGAATATGTGTGTATGGTAAGAAAGACATTTTGAAACAGATAGGTCTTTCTGGTTGCAGTGTTAGCACTGATCCTTGTCTCCATTTTTATTGAACTTGTAAGACTTTAGAGCAACTTAAAGTCAATCTAGCATACATGATCTTATACCCTTGAAATTTTAATATCCTTTAACCGTGTTCATAGACATCTTGAAACCAGAGGTAGATTAAGAATATTAGAGCTAACGTTTACACATGTGGTCATCACGAAGGTCTTTGTTGGTTTGTCATAGATTCCTTCACTTAATGTCAGAATGATTAGGGAAAGAGAAGAATTTCCCTGTTCAATGTCCAACTTCCATGTGCCCATTATAAGAAGAAATTTATGATCGCTCCTCAGGCAGGTGGTCTTAGCAAATGGAAGTCCGGCTTTGCACCTCAATGCTATCTTTAAGTTGGAAAGTAAACGAAGTCTTTGGCTATTAGGCTACGTTTAAGACAACTTGTTTTTCAAAAGCTTTTTCTTTTTAATTAGAGAAAAGAAAATCTGCCTTGTTTTCTGAAACTGATAGTCTGTCCTTCAAACTGTGCATTATATAAAATTTGTTTTATAGACGACCCTTTATATACCATAATAAATTAGTTGTCCATCTTATAAGACATTAATTTGTTTCATCATGAGAATGGCACTGTTGCATTTAAGTGTGAAGAAAACAAAAGTCATTCTACTCTATTTCGTCTCTGCCGTTGGCCAGCACATACATAGGAATGAATTGGGCGTTTATTTCCTTCTTCGACTCACTCTCCAAAAGAGTCCTAAGTTACAAACTGAAGTTAACCTACTTCGGTGGGTTTACTGCAGTCAGGAGTGGCTCCCAGTCACTGGAGAGGATAGATTGGCGTCTTCTCTGAAATTTTGGCAGGATGAAGCTCATGGTTGTGTTACCCTTTGCTGTTAGCTTTTTGAGATGCATTATTTTATGTCTATTACTCAAAAATGTCATTACTAGTTTTGAGCAAGAGAACTCTTCTTTGGCTGGAAAAGCAACTTTTTCAGGCTTTCATTGTTCAGAACCACCTGATAGTTTGCCATTTGGAACCTAAATAAAGTAGTTGTTTATTTGAGTCTATATCAGTACAATTAAGTTAGTATGGACTTAGACACAGAATTTGTTGGGTACGAATCCCCTGGGTTTTGTTTTTTTTTTAATCCCCTTATATTTAGTGTAACGTGCAGAAGAACAGAAAATATTCGTTGGGTATTAAAAAATACTTCCATGCCGTTTCTCTCTAACAGAAAAGGTATTTATTTAACTCTGCTTCAGATTCTAGTAGAAAGTTATTTCCCACTAGATCATAACTTTTTACCATGATTAGGGTCTTATATGTGCATTTGTATGAGTGTGTGACCCTATCTTAACCCAATCATGTAAATATATGAAGTAACAGATATTTAGAAATCTCAACCAGGAATGTCATACACATTAAAACATTTATGAAATACTAGAATCTGTATTGTAAGGAACTCAGTGGCCGTGATTCAAAGGATTGGGAGGTAGCACCGATTTCTCATGCTGCTCTTGGGCTGGGCTAGTCAACTCTGTTGCTGAAGGATTGTAATTTTGAAGAAATTAGCCGACTATGACTGAATCTTGAGGATTGTATTTGACTGGCTTTGGAAGTACTTATATATCTAAAGAGCGTGAGTTTTAAAATAATCTTTCCCACTTCGATCCATATCATACTCTTTTGCTTTCGTAACAAGTAGTTTTTTATGTGGATGCATATGTGAACTTTAGACTTTTCCATATTTTTAGCAGTGAAGTCATTATTGCAACATCTGCTTCAGTAAATGAATGAACTACAACTTAGAGACGTAAAGGATCAGTTTTTGGTTTTTAAAACATGATAGGATCGGCTCTTAATTATCTACACAGAGATTTACAGACTTTAAATAGATGGATTTAGATTTCCTGTGGTAGCATTTCTATTCTGTGCTAGTTAACACATTACAGAGACACCTGGTATGTGTAATAAAGGGCATGCTAGCTAATTTACCTTACTATAAGCAAAACAAAACTAGAAAGGCAAATTTGCTATAAAAAATAAGTAATGGAATTCCAAAACCAAATATGTGACTTTGGACTCTTCTCTGTATTGATGAGATTGATTTGCCCTTTCCAATACAAAAACCTACCATAATCTCTGAGTTTATCTTTTGTGTAAAATATGTTAGATCTAGAATAAAGCATGAAATTCCCAGTTAGGATCGCTTGCATGATTCTAGTTAGCTTTAACATTAAAATGTTTTGGGGTTTTTTGTGTCCGTTTTCTTTGTCCACTGTATGACAGAAGGAAAAAAAAGACCAATCAACGTCATTCTTCAAAGAAGCTCTTATCCTGCGTCTAAAATGCCAGAAACAGTCCTTTCATGCCTCCTGAACGGTGGCAGCTTGCAATTGTATAGGAATACTCTACCTAGTTTTTCTTTTGGTGATGTCTTGCTATTAACTCATAGAAATGTGTGTTGAACTATTATCTCTACCATACTTTCAATTGGTTAGATTGCCTGATGGCTACTAACGTCTCGCGTTAATAACCATAGAATATTTCAAAAAAGATGGTGCCTGCTTCATAAATGTATCGGTGGTTGCTAAAATCTTATTTGGCTTGAAACAACTAAATTTAGTAGACACTAAAATTATATATTGTTAGACTATAATACTTCAAACAAACAAACAAACAAACAATGATTTACTTTCAGTTCTGAAAATATTCAGAAGGATTTGTTATCTCTCGCAGACCTTTCTGCAAACTACTAATGGGATGAACACAATATATCACTTTTATAATAGTGAGCTATTAAAGGCAAGCATAAAGCAGTCTGAAGCCCATAAGTGCTGCCAACAGCTCCTGCTTTAATGAATTCCCTTTTAGATGTCCATTAAATGCTCGTGGCAAATGTACTCATAATGGAAATGGCAAATCTAAATGGGTAGATATGAATAATCCATGGAGTTTAAATTCTGTTTATGATCATCTTCACATTTAGTTTTCAAGACAACGCAGTTTAGTTTTCATTACAGTTTGGAATAAAGAGGACAGGGAGTAATTGATTGCTTCAAGCAGATTAAAATCAATGGTTTTCTTTTCAAAGAACCAGTTCAATGCAGTAATTCCAACTTTAAACATTGATTTAGGGTACTCAACACAAAATGTTTTGTGCTGTGAGAACTTTTATATAGAAAGACTAGTATTAATTTTATTTCCCTATATATCTATATAGTGAAATATAGAGGTTGTTAGTAGCATGTGCATGACTTAATAGTGATCTATATTCAGTCATTTCGATATTATTGCAGTCATATAATGAATCAATGAGATTCCCGTCATCACTGTAATACTGTTTGTAACCCATTAGCACAGAGAAATTACAGCCCATCATACATCATTACTGTGATTGAGGCTTTATTACCATATTCTCAGATTGCTTGCTTGCTATAAAACTAAATAGACACAAGACAACTATAGGTAGAGTATATAGACTCTGCATTATTGTGCTACAATAATGAGGGATTATTGTACCATAATGGGGTGAAACTTATGAGGAAAATAAACTTAGCAGTAATAGAAAACTTGAGACTCTTTTTACATTCGTCTTTATTACTTTAAAGGTCAAACATATTTGTTATGCTCAGGTTATTGTTTATGTATTACATGAATCATAGCCTCTTAATATTTTGTAAAGATTTTTTTCCCAGATGTATCTTTTTGAAGTCTATAGTCTAATGCACTTCGAATGCTCAGGGCTGGACTTGGAATCTGCATTTTGCCACTTGAGAGATTAGACATTTTCCTGCTGCTAAGCCTAACATTTCTGCGGGTAGGTAATACCCTTCAACTTTAGGCTATTTTTCAGCACTCTCTATATTTTATTAACAATGTGAATAGGTCAGTAGTCTTCAGGCTCTTTAGTTGAAATAATAAATGTATGAATGCAACAATATTCTAAGCAGTGAAGAGAAGTGAAATATGGAACAATTGCCTGGGGCTCAATTGTAAAAGACTTTTGATGTCTCAAAGAGGGAAATGGAGACAGTATATTGCCTCTATATTCGAGGGGAAAAAATCCCACGACACTGAAACTTGTTAGTTAAATTGTGCATATGTTCATCCTCTCTCTGTTGAGTCTTGTTTATGAGTCATAACATCGGGAGTGTTACTTAGAATGGTGCGAAGCCCGGTGCACTGACTTTCGAGTGGAGATCATTACTTCAGTTCAGAGTTCTGCTCTGCTCAGTGCAGAGACTTCCTGATCCCAGCCTCCTTATGATTTGGCACCATAACAACTTAAATAGCAAATAACGATATAAAATAAAAAAACAAAAACTGGCATAAGATATATCCACGATTATAAAGCACTTCCCATATAAATTCTCAGCTAAAGCAGTATTAACCACCTACAAAATTAGAAATAGCAACATATTCTTCCAAATGAGGTAAGTTTGTTCTCGGGTTGTAACACCCTCTCAAGCCCCGTAGATGTTACTGTTACGCTTATCGTGATGGAATCACCACCCCCTTTGTAAGTCGTATTTTCTATTTATAACATGTACGGTGGCCGCAGTGGTACAAAACCTGAACACTCGTCAGGTATGTCTTAGCTGCAATGAGAGATGCTGCATTCGAGAGTTCAGAATCGGCTGAGGGGACGTAGGCCTCAGCCAACTGCAACTTAAAATGTTAACATTCTTAAAATGTAAGAAACTGTAAAACCACCTAACTTACCAGCGTCATTCCATGCTTGCCAGAGTACACAGCCATTTCGAACTACCTGAATATTTCCGTGACTTTCTCTCGATTCATTTCATCACTTCTCGGGCGCACTGACCATGTTAAAAACAAACTATGCAAAGCAGCCTGGCAGGTCCTCAAGAAACTAAGAATAGAATTACCATATGACCCAGCAACCCCTCTTCTGGGTATTTACCCAAAAAACACATTTATCTGTGGAGATATCTGCACCCTGATGTTCACAGCAGCATTATTCATGGTGGCCAAGACATGGAAACAACCAAAATGCCCTTCTGTAGATGATTGGATAAAGAAGATGCGGTACGTAGATATGATGGAATATGACTCAGCCACGAGGAAAGATGAAATACTGCCATTTGCAACAACATGGATGGATCGTGAGATGATCATACTGAGCAAAATAAGCCAGACAGAAAAAGTTGAGAACCATATGATTTCACTCATAAGTGGGATGTAAAACCGAAAGCAGCAAACAAACATGACAAACAAGCAGAGACTCATGGACAACGACAGGGAATCAGTGGTTACCATAGGGAAGAGGGAGAGGGGCAAGGTAGATAGGGGCAAAAGGGGTCAAATACTTGGTGGCAGAAGGAAATTTATCTTTGGGTGGTGAACACACAATGCAATATACTTAGGAAATATTGTTGAATCATACACTTGAAAGATTTTATTAACCAATGTCACCTCAATAATTTAATAAAAAATAAAACAGGAAGCAAAGCAAAAGCAAAACTGCCAGGAATAATAGAGACAGGCAAAATTTAGAGACTTCAGAAGCCTATTTTAAATCTTCAAAATCATCTGTTAATCGTATTACCCCTAAAATAATTCCAGGCAGAATTTGATGCCTTCCTTTAATCATTTATTTATTTATTTATATTTGTTTGTTTGTTTGTTTGTTTAAGGATTTGATGTTGTATTAAATTTATTGCCTGCCTCAAAATCTTTTGAGGAACAAGGGAGAACATGAGTAAAATAAATTATATTTCTTGTTTTTAATAGTTTACTTGGAGAGAGTAATAACAGAAAAATAATAAACACAAAATAAAATAAATAAGCATTAAGTGCTAGGAAGGAAAATACAGTGGGATCTGGAGTCTAGAGAGTGCCGGTCGAGGTTGTTTCATATAGGCTATTTATAGAAGCTTTTTCTAATGAGAGAACATTTTATCAAAAACCCGAATAAAGTGTTCAACGAGTCATCATGGTATCTGTGGTAAATATGTCTCGGGAACAGTGGATACAAAGATTCTGAGACAGAAGCTTGTTTGATGTGTTCGTAAAACACCAAGGCCACTGTGGTTCAGCGAAGTAAATAAGGGAGAAATATAAGAAATACTGAGTACTGCCTTAGTAATTTTTAAGATTTATAATGAATTCAGTACCATTAAAGATGTTTTTGTTCGGTTAGGTTTCTACTATTACAGAAGTGGTTCAAAATCAATCGACGCTTCCAGTAGCTTTCTTAATATCCTGGAAACGACCGAGTTTTAAACTAGTTGAACATACTTTTAACATATTCACTCTATCATATCTATCTATTGTGGGGAATCTAGGTTTTAATTTTTGATAAGTTATGGCAGAAAGTCTCAGAGTGTGAGCCATGGATTTTGTTGTATATTTTTAGAGCTCATAATTGGGTAACATTTGTACTTTTACTGCTGGTATAGATAGGTTTTCAGTTTATTTCGAGCACTCAGTAAAAACAAACATTATTTCATTTAATGGCCCTTCCAAAGTGGTCCATAGTCCCATTAAAGCTCATGAAGTCTTGCTGTTTTATTTATTTGAATTACGCATAGGAATAGATGAGATGCCGCATTTGGGGATCTTTAATCCTGTAAACGGGGTCCCTGAACTGAAAAGTTTTGAGAGCTAGTTGCCTCCTTCTGAGTCAGAAAGTGAGGAACCAAACATGGGAAAATAGGTAAAAAGAAGACCTTAAGAGAAGCCCAAGGTTCCAAGATAGAGAAGAAGTTAACAATGTGTAAAAATTAAGTTTTGACACAGGAAAGAGGAGGCTGCTTAAGAAGGTCTTTCTAGTTGCATCCTGTGTTAGTTATGGATTGCTGTGTAACAAATTACCCCACTGATTAGAAACAAACATACTCTACTGCATACAGTTCCTGCAGAACAGGAATTTGAGAGCAGCTTAGCTGAGTGGTTCTGGCTTTGGGTCTTTCACGAGGTTCGGTCAGGACATTCATCTGAGGCTACAGTCTCTGGAAACTGGACTGGGGTTGGTGGATTCGCTTGCACAATGGCTTGCTCACTTAGCTCTTGGTGGCGGCCTCAGAGTTCTTTGCTGGTTGTTGACAGGAAACTCTCCAGAGGACAGCTGTTGTCCATGTGACATGGCAGCCACTTCCTTGATCCTTCTCAGCTCTCCCTCCCCCAGTCCTAGAATGTGGGCTTTCCTGGATTTTTATTTTCCCAGCTTTATGTCATTGACGAGCGGTAGGATCTCATGGTCAAATTTAAGGAGTAAGTCTGGCTGAAAGGAGCGTTAGTAGAAGACTTTGCCGCTCACGTGTGCTGTACCCACTTTGCTGTGGCTCTAATAGAGACTTCCAGCCAAAGCTCCAGTTGAACAGAGAGAGAGTGTCTGGCTGTACACTTTGCATTATCTCCTCATGAAACTTGTAATCATGGTGCCGATCAGTTTTGAGGTTCAGGAATCCATCTAACAAGGATCATAAGCATGTAATTACTAAAAACTTTAATGAATCTAAGGACTTAAAAACTCCTCTAACTGATGGATTAGAGGGTAGGTAGAGAAATGGCAAGAAATGTAAAAATGCAAAATACAGCAAAACTTTCATTATAAAATTTAGGTGGTGGCTATATGGTTATTCATTGTGCAGTTATTTCAGTTTTTCTGTGTGTTAAAATGTTTTTTGATGAAATATTGAGGGAATAAAACACTTATCCTTATGCTGTTACTTCAGCTGTTGCTCTTGCAGATGAGTGCCTGCCTGTAGTGGCAAAGAGCTGGTAGACTTTCCCCAGCCTGAACATACACGAGTTACTGTTCCTAGTCGGCATCTTAGCACACCTCGTCACGTCTAGCTCTGCCTATTAATGTGCTTCCTGTGATAGGGAAGCAATGATTACAACGCTGACATTTTCCTGTATATCACAAGGGCCTGATCACAAAACATACTTAAACGGAATATCCGTTACAGAATAGCACCTACCAGTTACTTAGTGTCTGCCGTGTCCCAGGTGCTGTCCTAGGTACTGCTGTTATCACCATAATCTCTATAAAAGTCCAAAGCCGTAGGATATGACAGACGAGGAAACTATGGTGCAGTACTTTGACTTCTTAGTGGTGGTCCTGGTAAAAGTCTCTTCAGTATTGAAAAATCACTAGATGTAGTTTTGAATTCTAGTGTGTGATTATTCATCAGCCTACATATTCGCGGGTGGCCTCTCATATGGTCTTGTAATTTCTTGTGCCTCCCATGGCTCCTGCGTAGTTAAAATGACTGTGAGTTTGAAAAAGCCACGTCGCTCCGAGTCAGCTGTTTCAGGCCCGAGCCACATCTCTTAGAAGCCTCTTGACCATGTAAGGAGTGTGAATGAAGGATACAGAGGAATTCTCTGCACCTACATTTGCAATTATTCTGTAAATTCGAAATTATCTGTAGATAAAACAAAATAAATAGCTTTGTCACCCCTCTGAGCGCAGCGTTCTGTTTCTGAAAGCAGGGAGACCTGTACCCGATGACAGTGGCAGAGGAACGTTGAGAGCCTGAAGTGTGAGTGTAGAAACATGTATCGCACAGTTTCAGCCCTCTCACAGGTACTTTATAATTTTCATGCCATGTTAAATGTGCGACATGTGTTCGTTGAGAGTGGCAGTATGATTTTGTAAGAAAATCCTAACCTTGGGGGAACTGGCCAGCTGGACTGAAATCCGACTCTCACTAGATGTTGTTGAGTATTTGACGAAGTCTTGTCATGAATTTTCCTCCAGTGGTGTGAAATAGTGATAAATACTCAATATCTAAAGGCATTTGAGTTATACCCTAGAAAACTTCTGTAAAAATTCAGGGTTATATCATGTAACATTTATTAAGCAGCGATCTATTTCAGTAATTGGTGTCACCCATTTGCTTCAATTATATATTGCGATTCCTCGTTTTTTTTGAACCATCGCTGGGCACAGAGCAATATATCTTCCAAAACAAATAAAGAAGCCAGACTACCTCCACCACCCTGTTTACAGTTTAACTCATGATAAAATATGAAAATATATTTTTATTTGTTGAAGGAAGTCCCGAACACATCCCGATTGAAATCATTGTTTGGAGTACATCGTTATAAGCCGATGGTCTCCTTAAATACATTTGTTGTTTTCAGTGTTAATGAAGTATTTGTGGTGAAAGAGATGATTAATTAATGCTGGCGAGTCGTTTGGATCAGATAGGAATTTTCCCTTTGCTAATATCTTGGGAAGGATCGGGAGCATCAAGAATGCTTTTATCACGGTAGCACTCACATTTGAATCGTCTTTGGATTAAAAGGTTCTAACTAGTGTCCTTTTTGCATTGCTTTTCCTAATTATAAGTATAAATCAAAAACGTGAAATTACAGAGGGCTAAATGTTTTCTAAGAGCCATTTAATGATTGTAATAACCCACCGGGGGGTGGGCAGGGCATCATCTTTTTGTCAAGGAGACCGAAGCCCCAGAAATGCCCTGCTTTTAAGTTTGTGCTTCGTGTGACGGGAGTGTATATCACAGACGTTTAGAGAAAGAGTATCATAAAGTCTCTTCTGCAGTATTTTAAAAGAGGATGTCGTAATTCACTTAAAATAAATTAATAATGTAGTCAGTGGGCACAAAAATGGATGAATATGGGACAAATTCAGAAAAAGAGATATAGCCGACGGTATGTATTGACGTGAGCGCTTTCTTGTACTTAATGTTAAACAGTTTGTACTATGCAAATATTGATCTCCATTAAATGACTGACTGCAGCATTTTCACGAAGATGTTCCTGTAATTGCTCTGTAATAAATAAATCTTTTTGAAGCAAATATGTAAAATGAAGTCTTTTTTATTTATTTTTGTAAAAAACCTAACATCATTCTTTTCTTCCTTAAAATGTTTCATTCTGAAGATTCCAGGAGTATACATAGGATGGGATAGTGGTTTCAAACTGGTTTACAATCAACTGTTTCTTAAAGGAAATCTTACCCAGAAGCAAATGGCTCTGGGTTCAGGGGTGGCAGGGAGCCAGGTGTTCCAATGGCTTAGTCCTTACTCTCTCTCTGGCGTCCCTGTAATGTCTCTCCGGCATCCTAAGCCTCCGAGGAGTGCATTCGGAGAACTGTGGACATACGTAGGAATTTGTAATTCATAGGCCATATGCCACTCATTGGATATTAGACGACTCTGCCTTGGTGCCCGTTGGTGCTAGCCAGCAGCGACTGTAGTTGTTCAAAAGGAATATGTTTATTGGACGTGCAAGTTATTGTTAGTCAGCGTGTTTGTCTAATCAGTACTGATAATTAGGTGTGTGATGTGGTCTCAGACACTTCGATTCTCAATTTCTTCATAGGTATATAATGAGAGAGAATTGGATTAGGTCAGATCAGAAGCTCCTTCCATATACGAATCATTCTGTCATTCAATAGAGAGCCTAGAACTTTCCTTTTATGAGGCAGAGAACAAGTCTTAGCCATAGTCCATAACTCTGAGGGATTTAAACTCAGATTGTTGAGATAAACTAGCCAAGATAAAATGATTAGAGACAACCTGTTAATAAATTATTACTAAATTGTTTTGGATTTTAAGAACCAAAATTATAAAGAGACAAACATATAGAAAGGGTCTATTTTAAAATCTTTCGATTAAGAAAGAGTCATTGTTTGAGATTTCATTTAATTTAGGTAAAATTATGCATTTAATTTCGCAAATTTTGCATTTCCTACTAAGAATTCAATCTTCCATGCCGGTGTAGGAAGGTGTTAGTTATTTTCCTTCCCAGAAATATAAATGTCTATAAATAAAGATAACATGACATTTTTATTTTAATGCCTCATGTGAAATCTATATTCTTGGAAATCTAATGAGTCAGACTATGGCTTTAATAGTTCATTTAATGCAGTTGGCATAGGGCTTGAACATTAAAATTAAAGTGACAGATTTTTCCTACTTGTTTATGAGTACAAATTAATATTTTCCTAAGTCCGTTCTTAAATGAGTTTTTAATATAACTTTAAGGTCATATAGATATATTTCAGCATATTAAATATTTTAGTAATTTTTTATGTTGAAATTTTATTTTACTATAAATTTTAATTCATTAAGGCTAATTTTTCCTTTGTAATAATAACATTTTCAAACCATTATAAAATTTGTAGAGAATTTTATATTTCTTTGGTATTTGACTGTAATACCCGAATTGGCTTTGCTTTTGCTCACAAAGGTAAGGAGAAATCCAAATTCACTCATAATAAAAGTATTAGAGAAACTGTCAATAAATTTACCGTTATAATTGAATCATATGATACCTAAATTGTTGATAATATGATCTGCTCGTTAAACAATAGTGTCTGGAGAAAATGATGGATTAATTGACTGATGGCTAAAGTTTCCCTCAAATATAATGCTTTACCCAGTTTGATTTGATTTGTGTAAAATAACTTTCTCTAATAAACAATTTGCTCAGAGGCAATAGAAGAAATGAATGGTTATCAAACCAAACTTAATTAGTCTATCCTAGATTGATATTACTTGGGGAGTCTTCGTTTTAATTGTGGAGGGCTGGATACAAAGAGTTTGGTTCATTATTTTTTCCTGTATAAACACTATTGTGTAACTACCTATGGAATAATAACATGTGAATTCATTTTAATAAATGCTTGTAAAGTGAATTAGCTAATTATACCAGGCTAAAAATGATTCCTTTAATTATTTTGGATATTTAACTGGTACTACAATTTTATTATTGTTAGTCTGTAAATGTGATTTGTATTAGCTCTGCCAAAGTAATTATAATGTATAACTTAACAAACACTTTGAACAGTTTTGTAATGCTTATAATGTTTTGTGCGAGAGAAAACATTTCCAGTTTGCATGAAGGTAAAGGTTTAATACAAATTCAAACCAAAAGAGTGGCAATTTATGTGTAGTGGGAAATAAAAAGCCCTCAATGTCCAGTGTAGTGACTGACATAATTATATGTATGAGAAGAATGAACTGATTTCATTCAGGAGAAGATAAAACCAGAGACTGGTTAGTTTATCTTAAGATGGTATTCAGTTGGCACTTGAAGATATGGTATAGCATAAGAGATTTGATTAATTCTTATTTTACAGGCTAGAAGCATTTTCTTCATGCCCTTGATATAGATAAAAAGAACACTATCCACATTATCAAACAAATATTTATATTAATAACTCATTGCCGATGTCAAAAACAACATGCCTCTGAATCACTTTCACTTAGCAGACTAATTCTAATTGCTTTGAACCAGAAATGAATGAGAACAAAGGCTTTGTAGTAAAGAAATACATACGGTATAGCATTCTAATTTAGTCTTTCTGGGAAAACAGAATAACATCCACAAGAATCTGCCATCTAAAACATTCTTTTTTTAAAAAAAAATTAACATACACTAAAATTCACTCTTTGATTTTTTTGGAGGTGAACAATTCTATGGGTTTTAACTCAAGTATGGCTTCATGTAACCACGACCACAATCAGGATGTGGGATAGTTCCATCACCTAAAAAAATCTTCCCGCAGTCTGCCACACCAGCCCCCTGTCCCCAACTCCTGGCATCCACTGATCTGTTCCTACTCCCTATAGTTTTGCCTCTTTCCAGAATGTCATAGAAATGTAATCTCATAGTATTTGACCTTTTGAAACTGGCTTTCACTCAGCAAAATGCCTTTGAGGTTCATCCATGTTTTTGTAATATCAATAATTTGTTTCCTCTCTGCCCCCTTCCCCAAAATTGAATATAGCAACACTACTATCAGTTCGTTCCATTAATATAAATGATCTGCCCATAGGGAAACTTAGCTCTCCTTCGGAGTATCCGCATCGTAACTAGAACTTGATTTTTGCCCTTATTCACACATGTCGTTCTGCCTTTCTAATTCTCTGCACTGTAGTTTCTGGATGCACCATGGATACTTGGTTTAACCTGTCTCCCAACATAGATGCTGAGATATTTAAAAAGTATTGCATTCAAGGCTGCAGTAAAAATTCTCATCTATATCTTTTCTGCTTGTATATTCTTCCTGTAACTCCTAGAAATGAAATCACTGGGTAAAAGAAGAAACGCAAAAAAATTTGCAATCTGCCTTCCAAAACATTGAACTAATTTGTATACACTACTACTTTGCCATCATTATCCCTCTTTGTAATCTTTGCAGATCTAGAAATTTAAAATATCTTTAAATTGTATTTCATCAAATATTAGTGCAGTTGAACTCAATATTGTTAAGATATCAGTGGTCTCCAATTTGATTTGGTAGGTGTTTGAGTTGTTTTTTGAGGTGGGGAGTGGTGGTGGTGTCCCTTTTTCATAAGATTTCAGTGGTATCTCATTGTAGTTTTAATTTGCATTTTCTTAATAGGTAATGATTTTGAACCTTTTTTACACTTGCTTATCTTCCATATATCCTCTTTGGGAAAGTATTTGTTCAAGTCTTTTGCTCATATTAAAATTAGGCCATTTGTCCTCATGCTCTTAAGCTTTTAGAATATTTTATAGACTTTGGGTATGAGTCCTTTGGATGTGTGATTAATAAATGTTTTCTGTCCAATATGTAGCTTGTCTTTTATTTTCTTAACAGTGTCCATCAAGGAGCAAAAGTTTTAATTTTGATGAAATCTAGTTTTCCAATATTTTTTTAGACCATGCATAGTTAAATGAGCAATGCGTGAGAACTCTTTGCCTAACCCCAGGACACACAAATATTCTCCTGAATTGTTTTCGTATATGTCTTTTGGGATATCTTTCTACCATCTTTTTACTTTAATCTATCTTTGAATGTAAATGTATCTTTATATTTAATATGGGTTTCAAGTAGATAACATATCATTGAGTCTTGTGTTTTATTCATTCTCACAATCTGTCTTTTAGTAGCTATATTTAAACTATTTATGTTTAGAGTTAAGTCAGTCTTTTTCTTATTTTCTGTTTGTTCCCGCTAATTTGTTTCTTCTTTCTTGCCTCCTTTTAGAGTATTTAAATATTCATAGTATTCCCTTTTACTTTATCTACTGAGTTTTTACTATATCTCTTCAAATGTTTTTCTCATAGTTGCTCTATGGATTATAACATACATATTTAACTTTTCGCAATATTTAGAATTAATATTTTACCACTTAAAATAGAACATCGGTCCCTTTATATTCCACTCTCTTTTTTATAGTTACATTATATATTACATCTACATACATTGAAAACGCCTCAAATAATGGTATATATAACTTTTGCTTTGAACAATTGTACATATTTTATAGAATGTGAGAGGAAAATGACATTCTATTAAGTTTACCCAGATATTTCCTTTCTGTTTCTCTCTTTTTATTCCTTGTTCCAAGTTTTTCTCTAAAATCATTTCCCTTCTGTCTGAAGAACTTCCTTTAACATTTCTTACAGAGCAGATCTACTGACAACAAAGTCTCTTTGTTTTCCATCATGTCAGAATGGTCCTTATTTCATGAGGAAATGTTTTTTTCTGGATATAGAATTCTGGGTTGGCAGTTTTGACAGTTCTTTCAACACTTACAAATATATTTGATGATTATATATCATAAAAATAGATATGACGATTACAGCCACATAGTGCATGTGAAATGATATCTCATTGTAGTTTTGATTTGCATTTCCTTAATGACGAATTATGTTGAATATATTTTCATGTGCTTGTATATCTTCTTTGGTGAAGTATCTATTTTAGTCTTTTGTCTATTTTTTAATTGTCTTTTTCTTATTGAGTTCTAAGGATTGTTTCTATAGTCTTGACACTAAACTTTTATCAGATATTTAATATGCAGATATTTTCTTCCTTTCTGTGGATTGTCTTTCACTTTCTTGATGATGTCCTTTGAAGCAAATCCTTAATTTAGTTGATGTCCAATTTATCCGTTACTGGTTTAATATGAACATATGATCCAAGCTAAGTCGAGGTCAATGAGGTTTAATTTCCGAGACCTGTTGAAACTGTTTGGAAAGAGAAGCTCTCTTTCCACTGAATTTGTAGTTGGGAAAATGTAATTCTTGAGCTGTTAAAGGCTACAATGTCCAGAAAGCCAGCTTAGAAGTGAATGGAGTGAAAAAGAAATACTGAGAGATGGAGAGACACCAGATCAGATACTGTTTCTCTAGCCCCTGGATTCAGTGATCCAACCATGCCTAACAAGATCTAGCAATGATTATTTTGGGTACTAAGCAAATAGGTCTTTCCATATGTGCTCCCTATTTTCAGACAAAAGACAGTGCTGAATTTGTAGGACTTAATGGCTCTTAATGATCTGAAGTGATACTGGTGAAAACTGCCCCCTCCCTCCCT